>NC_088202.1:123155136-123459850 GCF_037126465.1 Ornithodoros turicata | reverse complement strand
CAGCAATATAATAATTAGAGATTATATTTCTTTCTAGAAGAGTTCCCCATATTCTTTTTAGAATAGTTTTTAATCTTTTTAATTTTTAGAAGATACAGGGATTGTAAACCATGTTTTAAACTGATGTTTTAACATTTGTCCAATGCATTTATTAAACAACATATTCATTTTTAACTGGTTGCACCCAAACCAATGTTCTGATGTATTATTTCCTTTGTTGTCGATGCACCATAAAAGTTGGAATAATCATCATCAATGCAGGTTACTTCACAGCTGCCTCGACATACTCAAGAAATGGGTGCAGAACCTCCGTAATGCCCGCAAACTTTGACTACCACAGCACCTCCAGAAAGTAAAGGGATATGTGTCACATGGGATTTTTAAAGGCATTCACAGTATATAATACCTCGTATGAACTGTTGTAGATCTAAGCAGCTTCTACAGTACACTCTCAGAAATTAAAACTTGTCAGAAAACTGTGATAATTGTTTCAGTTAATAGGCATGCACATATACGCTATAAGAAGACAATTATGCGAACCGTCCGATGACCGTGAGCGCTGCTTTTGCGCGCCTTTTCGTAGCGCTATATTAGCGTGCTGCTATATGTCGGAACAGGCCTTAACGGTGGTGTGGCGCGACTTGAGTACCACCTTTGTGTCTGAGCTATATCGTCAGCTTGTTGCGATAATAATAATTTGTAGCGTGTCGTGCTATTTGTAGCAGTTTTTAAGGCAAAAGTGGTCTCTCAATACAGATTTCCTCATGGGGCTATTCAGAGGATCGTCTATGCAGTGTGATGCGACTGAGTGTACAGGTAAGTATCATGTTCCTCATCCGGGTTTCTACTTTACAGGAAGGAACCACCTCCAGTGCACGCACTGTGCCTTTCTCAATTTTGCACATTTTCTAACATGCTCACATCTGACACACATCTTATACACCTTAGGCTCCTTCACCCAGCAATATAATAATTATAGTTCTTTTTAGAATAGTTTTTAATCTTTTCAATTTTTAGAAGATACAGGGATTGTAAACCCTGTTTTAAACTGATGTTTTAACATTTGTCCAATGCATTTATTAAACGTATTTATTTTTAACTAGTTGCACCCAAACCAATGTTCTGATGTATTATTTCCTTTGTTGTCGATGCACCATAAAAATTGGAATAATCACCATCAATGCAGGTTACTTCACAGCTGCCTCGACATACTCAAGAAATGGGTGCAGAACCTGCGTAATGCCCACAAACTTTGATTACCACAGCACCTCCAGAAAGTATGTGTCACATGGGATTTTTAAATGTATTCACAGTATATAATACCTTGTATTAACTGTTGTAGATCTAAGCCGTCTCTACAGTACACTCTCAGAAATTAAAACCGTGAGAACCGTGATAATTGTTTCAGTTAATAGGCATACACATATATGCTATAAGAAGAAAATTATTTCTTGAGAATGCACTTCTCTGGCTACTGGTGTTGTTTACATCTACTGTTGATCACATATTATATTCTTATATATATTATTATATTAACACATATTTGATCACATTAAATTCAAAATTCATCATATATAACAAAATACCAGGAGGGAAGTTGCTATTCATTGCTCATTCTAACCTAAAATTGAGTGCTACAAATTTAGAGAGAGTACCTGTCCATTGTCATTCCTAAAATATATATTGTCATTGTAGCAAGGTCATAAAACAATAAATGTAGTCTTTTGTGACCTCCCTGCATGTTCATTGTATCCTGAAACGCATAAGTGCAAGAAATAACTTGAATAAACTTGATGTTGTATAAACTTGATATAAAATGTTGAATAATATAATGTATGATATAAAATGTTGAATAAACTTGAACTTGTATATTCTCTTTACTCACCGTCAGTGACCTTCTTTACAAAAGCATATCGTGTTAGATTTTTTTTTTTTTTCGTTTACGTTTCACAGACGGGGTACACGAGGGCCAAAATGATAAAATCACAACTGTTTCAAGCTCCAAATCGTCCTGCTGCAATTATCCTGTTGCAGACCATACGTGTGTAGTGCAAGAAGGCCCTTGCACATCAAAATGTAAGATGGGAATCACAGTTAATGCAAAGTGGTTCCTATGAGAGACTTCGATGCTGAACAAAATTGTGCAAACTGCGGAAGGTGCCATAGAAGATATTCAGAAAGCGTGTCTGGTCTCACAACGGTGCTACGACGCTCTCTTTTAGATGACGATGATACTCATTGGAGTTTCAGATGTGCAGCTGCATTTTTTCGAACGTGCTCCACATAACAAGCATGACAAAGTCAGCACTGGATAGCAGGCCCCCGTTCCTAAGCAGCTTTGCTCACGCTGCAGTTGTATTCAGCAAAAGCATGTGAGTACTCGAGAAGGACATTCAGTTTGGCACAACCGCGCCTGCAAATAATCAGAACAAATGAAGGAAGAAACAAACAAACATAGAAGGGCTGTACTTCAAAAAAATTCCAGAACGCAGCACGGGATATTACATACATGGTGGTTGTTAACCTCACATCGTTTCTTGTTGAAATATTGGCTGGGAAACATACTGTAGTACAATCCCCAGCGCTGCACTGCTGTGACGGTCTAGTTTCGGAATGCAAAACATAACGTAATTAAGAATCGAACAGCAGGACACCTGTGAAACACTGTTAGGATACATCAGTATACTGGCACCTTACAAAATTGTGTGATGACAAGCAACGATCAACGCCTGCAGCGCTATAAATACTCACAATCTCCGTTGTCTCCCATTGTTTTCTATGGGCGCACACTGCGCTTTAGGGCCTCCCAACATGGCGGCCCGAATGCACGCCTCTCCCCCGCGAGCCCCTCTCCCATGCGCCATCCAGCCTTTATAGATAGAGATCAGTGATTGCACCCGACTTTTAGTACATTTTGCTGCTTGGGATGATCCCATTTCTGTCTCTCTCTCTTTTTTTTTTTTTTTTCTGTTTTCGTGGAATGAATTGACGGATTTTGACGGCACCTGTGTTCGCTTGTTTTTGGTTTTAATAAACGTTTCATGATCGGTGTCTTTGTGCGATGCCCGCGTTCACCACAGCAGAACTGTTGCAACGTGACACTTGGGGAGTTAGATTCTTGCCAAACTCTATGCGCAGTAAAGGGTCGTTCGTTCCGGTTTCCACGCGATTTGATGCGCTTCTGTCGCATTCATGTCAACGCCGGCTTTCTGAATCCGTATGTTCACTGAGTAATCTTGCAGTCGCTTCTCGCATTCATCGTCCTCGCCAAAAAACATTCATGTGCGGAAACAAGAGATGAATATGGTTCAGGATTTATTGAATACTTTCCGATAACACTCAGCGATTGCATTGACATCTGAGTGGAGCATAAGTTTCAGCCAGAACGTCCTTCCTGTGATGTGCCCATCTCTCTGCAAGGTGTCGGCTGCGGAAGCGTGTAACTTCATAACCACATACTCGCAACAATAAGGCAAAAGGGTCACCAGCGCTTCTGCACTATACGACTGTGCATGTTCTACCATTACTGAGTTACCTCGTCGATCACAACAGTTAACGAGAGAGTGTGGGATAAGACATCTCAGAACATTCGGTGTCCCTGAAGCGTAGCAACAGTTTCTACCAAGCTGGTCGCGCATATTGGGGAATGAGTGAGGCAGAAGGAAGATCGCCATATCTAGTGCACCATTTTCGGAGGCCACGTGAAGAGGGGTCCTATCATACTTATCGTGGGAACTCGTGCTAGAGCGAGGCAATAACAACTTGGCAACGTTCAGGAGTCCCACTCTGGTGCACACGTGCATGGGCGTCTCTCGATCCACATTGATCTTGTTCAGTGATTCATAAAAAGGAACTAGGAACTTCACCACATTTGCGTGTCCCTTCAACACGCTCAAGTGCAATGCAGTATTCTCGTCTTCATCTGTAAGCTACACGGATGAATGTGTGAGGTGACTCTTCACAGCATCCACATCACCTTCTGCTGCACCGATTAGCAACTGCGTACGTCTATCGCCCTCGGCAGTTTTCGTGTCGGCATCATCACTGTGCGAAACATCATTGTTATTATTACTCGACCACCTCCGATACAACGTGACGACGTCCTCCTCCTTAATGTCATGGGCTCCTTCTCGCTGCACGCTTCTTATGTAATCCTGCTCGCTGAGATATACGTGTGGCAGTAGCACCTTCATGTAACTGATGTAATCTGCTGCACGTGTTACAAGTAACTTCTTTACAACCACTTCATGCAGAAGTTTACGGCCGTAACGATTACCAGCGATGACGTTTAAGTGGAGGAGAAGGAACTTGAGACACAAAATTTCTTGTTGGTTATCCACGACGTTCTGCACACTCACTCCGGCACTGCTTATCCCCAGTGCATGCTCAGGGTCACCGTGCCGCAAATAAGGCCACAGGGTTTGCAACACTTCCCTTTCGCCTTCCAACGCCCAAACGCACAGTGGGGACGAGAGGCACCATTTAGGTGAGTCGATTAAGGAGTGTGGGAAGAGATCTCTCGCAGCATCCAATGTCGGAATTCCGATTATTGGATCTTTCCGACTACAACGTTTCCAGGCTCTGAGCGACCATGATATATAAGCGCTGTCACATGTGTGGGCTGTGGTATGAGGTAGAAAAAGCGTCACGTGGTAATGGGAACCATAGTGACAGGCCAAATAAAACGTTGTGTTGAGTCTCGTGTGACACTCGTCACCTAGCTGACTGCGAAGCAGTAGCAGCTTCGCGGCTTCACAAGAGAGCTGCTTGACACATTTATCCAACGGAGTTTCTTCCATATAATCGAGAACATTCACTGACGCACAAAGAGGAAGCAGCAGCTTGACGACCTCCGGATTTCTACTGAAGTGCAATGGAGTTTGAAGTAATTTATTTTTAACGTCAGCTGATGAATGTTTGAGATGAAACTGTGTTGTCTCCAAGTTTCTGTTCTCCGCGCTAATGTGCAGCATCGTATTTCCAGACTCGTCAACAATTCCCACATCGCAGTAAGGAAGCAGCATTTTGCAAACAGCCTCGGACGTTGCGTAAAAAAGAACAGTTTCGCCGTATCTTTCTCTGACACTATCCAGATCCCTAATGACTGGGGACCCTGCAGAGCATCTCGAGCTTCTTGCCTTGCGTGATTCTAATTTGCCCCGGGTTTCTTTGTCCAAGGTATCTGTTCTCTCTCTAGGGGAGACGTAGGTTAGGTGCACGTCTAAAACGCCTTGTAGGTCACATATGACAGCTGTGAATATTGATCGCACTAAAGAGCTCTCCTTTTCATCGATGGTTTCACATTTGCGAAGAATATCATCAAAATGCCTAACTGCTTCCTCACTGCATCGAGCACATAATATGTCAAGTTTGACTCCCAAAACTGGTTTCTTCAGGCACAGATCTAACTGGCACGGTCTACTGTCACTGAGCATTCCAATGTATGCACGGTATGTGTCCCACCAGGAAAGTAGTTCCAGGTACCGGAATGGGGTGCTATGAAAGAGATCACCCTTGATTACTCCATCATCCATCGGAAGATTCTCAAACGTTGTTCTATCAGCATGCAGGGCAGCTACATGCAACGGAGTCCTTCGGAGTACATCGACATTGAGCATGTCTTCTCTTTGGATAACACGTTGCTCAAAATATGAAACATCGTTGTTCATCACAGCAGAGTGCAGTGGAAAGGACGCCGATGCCAGTCCGTCGAACAACACCATCACACCCTCGTAATCTTCTTTGCCGTACAAGCTGACAACTTCGTTCCTAAAGCTCGGATTTCTTCTGATTTTTGTCTTTTCCAGCAGATAGTGAGCCGAGAAAAATTCGGCAAAAGTCTTGTGAGTGAACTCCGGGACTCCGTCGTTAAGTCTAAGGACAAAACCTTCTTTGAGAGTGTTCTTAGCGACGCCCTGAATGAAACTTCCTTCGGGATCTAGCTGTTCTAAGTCGTCCTCATTCAATAAGACTTCCAAAATGTTCCGGGGAAATATACACATCATGGCGAGGAGACCATGGATTGAGTAGAATGGAAGCGGCGTGTCGTCGTCTTCTTGTACGGTACGCAGGATGATGTCTTCTTTTCTTTTGTGTATTCTGTGTACAAGATACATGTACTCTACAAACATCCTGTACAAGTGTACGGTGTACATGTTTCTGTCATCTGAAATACCGACACGTTTAAGCAGCGACGAGTACTCTTCAGACTCTGAAATCTCCCCGTTCATCAACTCGGCCATCATACGAAGTAGGAGAGGGGTACCCAGGATCGTCTTGTTTGTCTTCTTCAAGTTCGCGTACAGTGTCTGCAACTGCTGGGAAACTGTGGCATTTCTAGTAACCGATTCGTCTCTTTTTTCCTTATATTTTGCAAGGAACTCCACCTGGTCTTCGTCAGAGAAAGATACGAGTTCGTACGACACCGTGTGTAAGGCATCTTGAACTTGGGATTTGAACACAGTGCGAGTAAAAATATATACCTTGTAAACATTTTTCTCAGCTAGAAACGATACAAGGTCCAGCACACACTCCCGGCATTTCGCGTTGACTTCATCGAAGGCATCCAATATGACAGCGACTTCGAAAGGGCTTCTGTTGTTCAAGCTTTCCTCGAACAAAGTGAACTCCAGTCCATCTTTTTGTACTTGGCACAGATCGGCCAGATATCTGAGGCTCGGCGACGCGATTTTCACGGCTGCCATTCTCTGTGGAAGGTCGACGTAGAGCACCCACCGCTCCCGCTTCTGATTTTTGATACCCTCGCACAGCTGAGACGCGAGCACACTCTTTCCCATTCCAGGTACACCAGAAACGACGGCAACCTTCTCCTCCCCGTTCAACAATGCCTTGACGGTGTATTCGTCGTTTCCCGTCATTGGAAGGTGACTAAGACCACCACTTGATTTAGTCCACAAGAGCATGTTACATGCCCCATCGAATCGCAACAGATGCACTAGCTTCCCTTGGTAACTATGTTTTCTCAAGAGAGCTTCGTAGTCACTTGACTTGTGGAGTTCCACGAATTTTTCAAACCGATTTAACTCCTCCGCATGTTTTGCCTCGTAACCTCGAGGCACAAGTTTTGCAACATAATCACGTGGACACCCCAGAAGTGCGAATGCTTCATTGTTGTTGTTCAGCTTGCACTCTTTCAAGTCAATTTGCACAGCTCTTCTGCACACTCGTTCTACATAATACTTCTTAACAGTTTCTTCTAGTTCATGAAGACGAGGTCCCAGGATAAGGTTCCTCGATTCGCATAGCTTTAGGAAAGCCGTGGCGTCTACGGAATGTAAGAAAGTGTGACTGTTCATTGCCTCTGGAAGCGCAGAAACGTATTCACCCTGAAGTTCTACGCGAGATTTCTTAAAAATTTCGTCTTTGCACCTGTTTGTGATGTTCTCAAAGCTTGCTTCAGGCAAGCTGTGAACTTCATGCCTCTTGGCAAAGAATGCATCTTGTTGCACTTGAGTAATCACGTTCTCTTTGTCACTTTCTTCCACAAGCAAGATTACCTTTGTTTTAGTCACACAGGATACGACACCGAGAAGTTTAATGATCTTTCGTACTTCGTTATTTGGGTAGACCGTTACAAGCACATATGCACACTTGTAGTCTAGTAACACATCCCCCAGCCTGGAGTCCATCTGGTGTGCCCCGAAAAACAAGTAGGGCTGATTCGAAGACTTCACAGTGTTGTGAACCATTATTTCGAGAAGCCTCAGTTCTGAGCCCGTAACTACGTGAAGCAAACTATTTTTCCATACACTGTTCTCCAGTTGGTTCTCGAATTCGACATTAAATTTGTCAATGTCGAAACTTTTCTTGAGTCTCGAGTTTTCGTTTTTGATACATGCTGCGTCTATGGATGGGATTCCATTCTGAACGTAGTCCCGAACGTATTCCTGCATGTCCGGGATGACAGCGTCCTTGAAAAACTCTCGCAGTTCCGGTACATCCCGTTCCAGAACCCTACTCCCGTCATCGCTACCATATTGAGCCAGTATGTGAGGCACCCGTACAACTAACTCCTCTTCCTCATTCTCGAAAAAAGCTTTTTCGATGAGGTCATGCAGACTTTCTCTCCTTTGTTTTATGCCATTCAGAATGGCTTTGTATTTTCGTTCCCTCTCTATATCGCCAGGGTAATACGGCTTGCCCTCGTTTCTGTAAACTAACGCTAGCGCCATGTGAGACAATTCATGCATGAGAGTCCCCTGGACTTCTGGTTCTTCCGTGTTGCCGCAGACATAAATTCTTTGTTCTTCAAAAGCAGTGAGACCAAGGGTGGATCCGTTGCTACATCCCGTCATCCCCTGAACGTTTGCATTGTTGTAGTCGAATTGTATTTCAAGGTGCAGTGCTGTTCCGGCCACCTTCAGGACATCTCTGTTTAGTTCATCACTGCAGAGCTGCTCGAACACTTTCTCCAATCGTCCTTCCCGGTCATCACATCCGGTGAGAATCCGTGATTTGCTCATCAAGTAATAGACGTAGGACTTCTCGCATTCCCTGGTGTAGTACCGTTGCCGTCGAATTTCAGCGCGCTCCAGTCGTGAGAGATGTTTGTAACACGATGATTCTTTGACGTCTTTGAGACCACATCCACGTGAGACTAACAGACCATGGATACGGATGACTTTCTTTTCGACTGCTCTGTAACGAGCTGACTTATCTTTGTCAGGGTGCAACCACAGTTTCAATTCAGGCACAGCATCCAGGCACTTTCGAACACAATCTTCATCTTCAGCCTCAATGGCTTCATGCATTTCCCTTCTTTCAGCTTCATGTTGTGGCGACCTTTCCACGCTGAGATCAAATTCAGATGCTGAAGCCACTCTGCTTGAGATGAAGTGAGAAATTCCTGCAATTTGATGAGGAAATTAGGAAGGTATGTGCATTCATTGAAAGACAGACAGGTCAAGTATGGCATTTGTTCTGGATCGCGACTCTCGTTTTCGCTGTATAGGATCATGTTGCATAACAAAAGGACGAACGATTTATCGTCCCTGATCTGTTGGGGTGGAGGATACGATTATTAAGAAAAAAAAAAAAAGCAAAACTTTAGCCTGTCTGTGAGTTGCTTGTTTCGTTGTTTGACCACATATTTCCCGACGGGTATTGCATGGGAACGCGTTTATTTCAGACGACACGCAAGATAAAAAACGCAGCCGTATGGAAGCGTGTAGCTTCCTCGTTGCTTCACCCAAATGGCGCCCTCCACAGATGAAATGGGATCGGGGCGTGGATCATCACTGATTCTTATTGGGCATAGAGATCGATCAGTGGCATGGATTCGGGTGAATCTGGTGTTGTCCCGCAAGTCTCTGAATGGCCACTTGCGCGCTTCGTCCTCGACGCCTAAAATATCTATTCACTTCGAACTTCGAGGGGATCGCCGCGTTTCTACTGTTCGACGCCGCTCTGGCTGCCGCTCGCCAAATGCCGCGACAGGTCGCTATAGATACAACGAACGCTGGAGAAACGCCTCATGCGGCTTTTTTTGGGGTTCTCCGTTCCGCTTTTCGATTTGCTCCGGAAGCTTGGGTCCGGGTTGGTGCAGAAAGCTTACCCAAAAAGCATTTTGCCAGGAGACCTTGTATCCAGGGCAGAGCCACTGCGAGGAACAAGAGCATGACCAGAATTCAGGGACACCTCCTCTGATGCAGTAGAAGAACGCAGTCCGCAGTAGTAGAAGTAGTAGAACATGCCCTTGTCACACGGGCAGCGCGAACCGCGGTTATCGTGGACTTTCGTCCGTGGACTTTAGTCCACGATAACCGCGGTTCGCGCTGCCCGTGTGACAAGGGCATGTTCTTGACGTTCAAGGGCACGTTCTTGGGCAAACTAGTGATGGGCGATACTATCGATAGTTTTTGACTATCGATTGTTCAACTATCGAGTGAACCGGAATTTCGATAGTATCACGATAGTTTTTCGGACTATCGATAGTGTCGACGTGCTAGTTCAACCCTGGGAACGAGGCTATGTGCCGATTGCGTTGGCAATTGGCATATAGTGGATCACTGGCTATTCTGTCCCCGTGCCGTTTGAGAATACGCATCGCTTGTTGTTGAAGTCAAGTGAGCCCAGTTTTAATATTAAACAGGGTAAGTGTGTCACTTGTTCTTACCTCGTTCATCTCGTCAAGTAAGCTTCCTAAGCTTCTGGGACAGGATTTTTGCCTATTCAGAGCAGTAGTTATTTCGCAGTGACCGATCGAAGTAGCCGTGGGTCGTTGACCAGTCTGCTCGGGTGTACCCTGTGACCCACTCTTAATAATAAAACTTTTGAAATCCACGCTAATAAATCCACCCTTCAAATCCCAATCCTTTGAAATCCAAGCTGTCAAAATAAATCACAATGGGTCTATTCAGTCCAGTGTTAAGCATATTTTTGCGTGAGAAAATCAGTGTCAGAGGGTCACACTCCAGAATAACGAGTCCTTATGCAATTCTGTGTCGTATTCAGCATGTATCTCTCAATAATTATTCATTAATTTAATTAAGTTACAGGCGTTAATAACTACGCGTATAAGTACTAGGAAAACAACGCTTCAGCCGTTCGGCTACCATTGAGGACGTCAGACGAGGCTATTTGAGAAAATGGACTAACGACGGAGCCGTATGGTGTTGCGGGATGTGCTGCATAAAAAGGATAATCACTGCAAGCTCTAATAAAGCATATTCTTCTGCCGATTTCGTCAGGTATTTATTTTTCAGGCGTGTAACGACTTGGTGTGCTAACACGCGCGTGCAACTCATGAAGGAATTCATGGGTGAAGTGACACTGATGCAGTCGTAGCTGTTTTGGACAGGAAATCGGGTAGCGAAAAATGTCCAGGATCAGCAACATATAAAACGTACCGCAAAACTGCTGTGTCGACCATTTGTCACGACGGTAATCACGTAAACATCATGTAAACGTCTCTTGCGTTCCCCGGCCTCAAGGGTGAACCGCATGGCACGAAAAACTGTCCGGAAACTGTCCGAACCGAAGTCGGGACCGAACTTTTTTCTCTGCATCACCGCATGCTTCCGAAATGCACCCCGAATTTCGGTTAGGCCTCATATCCTCCAAATGCCCATTTCCACTGACGTCCCAAATCAACCAAAAGCTCATTTCATCCGAAAAAATGTTCGGAGGTTCTGGGCTTTCGGTTGATCTGGGCACGCGGGTGGCAGTGACCCATATCCCCCAAAAGCTCTTTTCATCCGAGCGCCCAGAACCACCGAAAGCGGGATACTTGAAAGGACACAATTCCTCTGTTTGTCAGGGAGAGGAGGAAGGCTGAGCGGTTTTTGGGTGTGCGGGAATCCAATCCTGCAACTGAGTCAGAAGTGAAGTTTGCAAAGGAAAGGTATTATTGATGTCTGTGGTGGCGTCACTGGTGGCTAACGAAGAAGCGCGAGAGCGCGTACTTCATATTCTCATTCTGGACTTGGCTGCATACTGATCACAGCATGTTTATTCCCTGCATCTCATGTCACAGTCATTAAACGGTTACACACCCACGGCTATCTCAACTGGCGACGAGGATGGCGACGAGGCTATCTCAACTGGCGACGAGCGGGTCTCTGACTGAAATACAAGGGGACGAATCGGCAACGACGCCAACGTCGGGAGCAGCCTCTGATGATGCAGTACGACGGTTTCGAAGCTCTATGAGATTCGGTTCCAGGCAGCGCTTCTTCGTTAGCCACCAGTGACGCCACCACAATATCGATCGCGTTCAGGAAATGATCCGATCCGAATACAGAGATATTCTCCATGTGGGTGACCTGGCTCGAGGCAATGTGTAGGTCATCATAGTGGAAAGCAAATAGCAACAAAGCGCCGACTTCGCAGGTCTCGAAGAAGGTTACAAAAAGGACCTCCTCCTTAACTTTTCTTGTATGCGTTCTGTTAATACAGTTCAGACGTTCAGGAAACACGCTAGTAACCGGCTTAAACAACCCCTAGAAAAAGCTTGCAAACTTTATGAATGCATTAAACCAACATATCGTCTGAACTGTCGATCTCATCTGAAGGCGCTTGAGGTTTGTGTGTTTTCCGCCGTCCCGCTAAATGTTCCAGCCACAGAACATACCACTCCCACCATGCTCTTTATTCGTGAATCATGACGCCGACTTCCATGACCTTCCGAAGATAGTGCTTCTCCCGTCAGCAACGTGCATACCAATAAAATTCATTTTCGGGATACCTCTCCGTTGAGATCACTTCTTGAACGCGATCTCATTTGTACACACCGAGTGTCGTGTCATTTCTATTCAACTACGCCGTGACGTTGCCCACGTACGTGAAGCCGACAACGGCAAGCCCTATCACCACCACCACCACCACCTATTCAACTACGCTGAAGCCTCTTTAATATAGATCTCGTGCATCAGCTCTCATATTTATATTAGTCATATATGTTACATCTCTAAGGAGAATTATTAGTAAGCAGGGGAACAAGGAAAGCTGTGCAAATCAACGGACCGCATACCTCACGCTACAAAACATTTCGAGCACCGGATGAGCAGCAGTCAGGAACCCACGTGACCCTCTCTGGCGAGTTGAAGGAATTACAACTCGAAGCAGAGTTAACTGGAACGCCACTTCGACCGCTGAATCGGGAAGAGAATCACCCTAACGGCGCTTAGGAGAAATAAAGGGAAATAATGTTTCCACTGTCCTACTTATGGCGAATTGGGGTGGTCATTTAATTACAACACTGCATGGCGCTCGGAAATTGCTAGGTCGGCTCCGGAGCTGGATCATGTGACAGTTGCCACCCGAACATGAGTGCCAGGGATCTGGCGGTTTTAGGATCAGGATCAGGCTCGCCTCATCCCTTTTGAATCAGGGAAGAGTTCGTACACTTGGATCACGCTAGGGCCACCGCGGCCGCCTGTCTTCGGGTTCCGCCGTCTGCTAATTCACGTGAACTTCGACGTGCAGTCCAATGAGAGCACTCGCCACCGTTGCAGTGCGGATTTGACGACACCGGATATAGTTGGGCAACCCGCGGCTCCATGGTTTCGAGACCGGACGAAAAAACTAATTGCTGGGAAATTCCGGGCGCACGGAAAGTGCCACGCGAACATGCAAGATTGCTTGACTGCTCGGGATCTGGCAAAAAAAAAAAAAAAAACGAAAAAGAAAAAGAAAAAAAGGTTTCCACCAAATGACCACCACTCGCCATGATGCTACGAGGGTGTCCTCCTCGGCATGAGTTGTTGACTCGGCATTACCCTCAACGGGATTTATCATCGCGATGTTTGTTTGGGTTTGAGACGATTATGTAAAGGTGTATGCTGACCGATATCACGCGGATACGGTGCTGTTATCTCATTGATACGCGCAAAGGTGGACAGCAACTCCAATAAATTTTCCACTAGACCCCGTGCATCCTCATTTGTTTTCTCACAAATCTGAAAATGCCCCACTGAGCGAACGCGACCACTTTCGCGTGTATCAATGAGATAAAGGCATCGTATCCGTGCGATATCAGCGGCATACAAATTCACATAATCGCCGCAAACACAAACAAACATCGCGACTATAACCACAGCTAAGGGCAATGACGAGTCAATAGCTCATGGTAAGGCTTACACCTCCACAGCAACACAGCAACAGTGGGACAGTCGGAACACTATTTGCCTTTATTTCTCGTAAGAGCCGCTAGGGTTTTTCTCTCCCCGAGTATAGATCCGCCAGTCGAAATGGCGTACCAGTTAATTCTGCCTCGAGCTGTACATCGGATTCCCGCATATTTGGGAACCGCTCACCCTTCCCCCTCTCCCTGTTAAACGGGTGAAGCGTGTCCTTTGAAGTATCTCGCTTTCGGTGGTTCTGGGCGCTTGGATGAAAAGATCATTTGGGGTATATGGGTCGCTGCCACCCGCATGCCCAGATCAACCGAAAGCCCAGAACCTCCGAATATTTTTTTGGAGGAAATGAGCTTTTGGTTGAATTGGGACGTCGGTGGAAATGGGCGTTTGGAGGATATGATCTGCTACCCGAATTTCGGCCGAAGACTTCTGGCCTTGGGGAACATCGCCTTTTAACCAACCGGGTCAATGAGATAATCCCTGTATTCATAGGGGTAGAAGTCGCACACACGGCAACAGTCAACCCCATTGCTACGTCATCGTTGCTATGGTTCTCCTTCCGGCTGGATAGCCATTAGATGCTTCTACTTTTTCGGTTGACGTCACTTCCCATTTCGGAGGACAAATCTGGCTTGGCCAGATCGGGCCGAATTCGGCACGGAATTCTGTTCTCCGAAAAAAGTTCGGTCGTGCCGGGAACACCGTCATATGAGGAAGGTGTTTAATTAAATCACAGTGAACGATAACAAAGGACTGTTAGTGGTCATGTAGACAGCAGATCTCGTTCACCAACACATCAATGGATTGTATAAATAGTCTTCCCGTCAATGGACAACTGACATTTTCCTCCCTTCTATGCTGAGCAAGGTTGACCCAGAGTTTGGTTTTTGGGTGCCACAAAACACTTCTCGCCAAGATGGTGCACTGTGACTCAATGGGGCATTTACAGCTCAGTGTCATTAACATCTGAGGCAAGTTGACTCTCTCAGATACTGTCACCGCAGTGCTGTAGAAGACCCAGAGTATATTCTGTGTCACTGCAACACTATCAAGCTTTCCAAACTGCCATTTTCAGATAAAATTGCTCGGCTTATGGCTAAATCGAGCCCACGAATGCCTGCTCTCAAAGCTCTTTTGGCAATTTTGGACTCCATGGGACATTTATTTCCTTCCTCACACCACAAGCAGGTATGGGGTAGAGTATCGTCCCAGGCAATGAAACTCCCTGTCCATCTCAAAATAAAGTTGATGAACAACATCTGCAACTTCTGCGAGGTGGTTTAAACCACTCTTATAACTACATGTTATATCAACAAAATTCCTAGGTTACACATAACATGTAGTTGAAGTGTATACGAAGAGGGGAGTCAAGTCCTGTAGATCACATAAACAACATACAGAAACCGCCACTGAAGATTTTTGTTTAAGTTTAATTTGTACAAGCTTTTGCGTGGAGGTCCACGCTTCCTCAGGACAGAATCTGGGCCAAGAGGATGAGCACTTGGAATCACCACAGTTTTTAGTACCATGCAGAGGAAAATGGAGTAGAGCACCCTCAAATTTTGTACTACTTTTTCTAAATTACTCGTAATTATGCTGCAGCTACGTAGGTAGCGGTTCAAATGCTACTCACAAGTGCCAAAACTTCATGCTAGCACTCAATTCTTTTTACAAACTTTGGTTTGTGATGCGATGAATGTTTCGGTGTCTTCCATAGGCCCGGTTTCACCAACTCTGGTTAACTGAACCAATATCGAGGGTTGCCAATTCTTGAACTTAACATACACTTCTTTTTTTCCATCGGTGATGCGGTGAATATTTCAGTAATAACTCCTAAGCAGATAGTTTAATGACCGTTCATCTTAGTTCAGACGCTGAAAAGGTTGGTGAAACTGGGTCATTATGTAGCCTTTGTGTTCTGGTGCTGCGCAATGGTTTTTCGAGGGATTCAAACTACAAAAAAAGTTAATAATAAAAAAATATCTCGGCATACCTACCTACATACATGTCCCGGACAGCACGTAAGAAACTCAACAGAATATAAATGCCATTGTGACATTGGTAGACAGACTGATACCGAAACAAATCGGAAGGGATCCACGAATGGGCACTTGTTCGCTGCCTCCCCTTGAAAGAAAAGTAGGACCGAAAGTTGCGTGCTCCCTCAGAGACCACCATAATCCCCTCAAGACCGTGCCTTTTAGATGCGAACTCATCCCCTCTAGCTTTGAGCGTAGCCCAACTGTACCAAATTGGTGGCTCTGTTGAACAGTGCGATGTCATTTGTTTTTATGATGAACAGTATGATATCATTTGTACCGTTTCTAAGGCACTTTGTACGAGGGTTTTGTATGCCTGCAGCGTACTGTTTACGAAAGGTAGTTTTCATGTCCGCTTCAAGAAGACAATTTTTTTAAGAGGCTTAGAGGATGCGTAACTACTGTGTGATTTCCACTAAATATCGGAAGGAAGGTGCACACCTAAATACCTGAAACCCTCAAGTCGATTAATTGTAGGATCAAAATTACGTGGGAATACATTGAGGTTTGTCTCGTTCACAAAAGATATCATTGCACACTCTGCAAAGTTCATCGGTAGTTGCCATGGCCTACATCAATCATAAACTAGGGGTGTGCGAATATTCGATATTCGTACCGAATAACGGTACCGCGCTATTCGTATTCGAGCCAAATAACATTTCATCGAATACTCGAATATATTCCAAATTCCGCAAGCTGGCTTCAACTCATGCCTCTGAGCGTTTGGCGAAGCCTACTTTACAATTCTGCGCCTCAAATATATTTTGCAAGGTTGCTTCACCTCATGCTTCTAAATGTTAGGTGAAGCTTACTTTAGAGATTTGCGCGTGCGGCATTCCGCAAGTTGGCTTCGCATCGTGTCTCCGAGCATCAGGCGAAGCCTAGTTTACACTTCTGTCAGTGCCACGGGGTTGCAGGCATGGTTTAAAAGTGCGACTTGAGGGATCACTGAAAATTGCCACTTTTGAGAAATATCTTAGCAAATGTTGGCAGGGATGTTAAAGTTAGTTTAATTATTTTGAGCTTTGGCTGGACCAGCTATGATGCCATAGAAAGAGGGATTTAATCACACAGCCAGCTACGTTATGTCTGGAATTATAATTTTCGGGACAATTCTAGCACAAACATCAATGAAAAATGTGTACTATATAGTTCGCAATCAGTCTCACAAACTACAACTGAGCACCAGGTTTCAATGCAAGCTTTTGCTTACTATTCAGCAATAAACGCACATTTTTGTGTGGTATTCGACATTATTCGATTCGTTACTATTCGAAGATTTTACTATTCGATTCGTATTCGATTCGAACCCAAAAATCATTATTCGCACAGCCCTATCATAAACACTGCAAACCACTCATTGAACATAGTCAGTCCGCGGTACGCAAAGTGAAAAGCGTCATTGCCCATTGTGAACATGGCCATGCAACAGTGCTTGCGGCTTCGCATTTCTCACTAGTTTCTTTTATGAGATGACTAATACTTTGCCAACTCAACACGAACATACTTTGTAACAACTACTTGGAACTTTGGAACAACTTTGCCAAGCATTTGTACTCGTATGCACTTCCTTTAATCGCTTCAGGAGTATTTCTCCCGTAACATATCTCAGCAGATGCAGTATGTCATGTAGGTAATGCAATTTTGTCACAGTACTTGCTTGATATGTCCAACAAGCAGAGATATCAAATCTTTGTGCCAAAATGGTGTGCCACGTGTCCGTGTAAAGACGAGTCGCTTAGATGGAATAGGTACAGCATCTTGATGTTGAATGCAAAAAGTTAATGTTTGACAACATATATGTCATGGGTTAAATAGAGCAGTATATCATACACATCAGAAGAATGCCAACACTTCAGTGCTTTACCTTTACCTGTTATTCCAATGTTTACTCTCTCTTCTATTGGAATTACGTATTTCAGAATCATTTTTGTATTATTGAATTTTAATTTGGCAATCGTTTCACGTGTCTTGTGATAGACAGGATAGCAATGTATGCAGTGTTTATGTGCCTCTCACAACCTGCATCTTTATGCAAAAATACTCCAAAAGCCGGGAGACGACATGACTAGACAAAAAAGTAGAGAACTCCGACTTAACATAACAAAATAACAAGGTTTACTCGGACGTTTCATCTGTCATGCGACGGACATCATCAGTGCCAAACTGAATGAAGGATTGCACAGCCGGTCGCTATTTAAGGAGATGGGAGTATTGTTCGGGGAGGGGCCACGGTTTTTGTTACAAACCTTGGGTTCACTGCGTATGTGTCAAGACTCTAGAAGCTTCCTGTGTCCCCATCTTTGCTCTCTCTTGTTATGTTAAGTTGGAGTTCTCTACTTTGTTGTCTGCATTTTTATGTCTGAGGGTGTTTCTGTGTCAAGAGGGCAAGGGTGCCGGCAACATGGCACATGTTCACAAAAATGCAGAACCAGAGAGACACACACACAGAAAAAATGTATCGCATAACACAGTCCCAATCACTTTGTCGTGTCCTTTTTTGGATGTGTTGTCTGTTCTACATCTGTTTTTTGTTTTGTTTTTCACGTGTAGTTTTAAGCCCAGGAGCAGTTGCTGTAGAGGACGCTGAGAACATGTGAATCATACATTTTCTCATTCTCACATTATGCTGTAAGCAGTGTGAAGTACAACTCAAAAGGAATTTTATGAGAGACAACTTTTCCCCAAGATCAGTGTGGGAACATTGCAAAGGAAAAATAATTCTAAACCATAATGGATTCCTATCCTATTTAATGGTACAGTATCAGATGAAAGTAATTCAAATAATATTAAAGAAGTAACCGTGCAAATTATCAGTCAAACAATGACGCTGGCTGCAGTACACTACAATGTGTCACATGTAACAATATCAGTGTTTCCAAAGCTGACACATTAACCTTAGGGAGGCCGCAATAGTCAAAGCGGGGGTTACATCACTTGGCGAAAAGAAAAAGCAGATGAAGTGAACGCAGTATGCGACAAAACTAAGGAAACTACTCGCTACAACTGCAATATATTGAAGTTGTTTTTAAAAAATAGAAGTTCAGTTCAGCGCACAGATATCAGCTGTCGCACACACAGCCATGCCGAAAACTATGCCCATCTTCGTTGATGCACCCACGAATCCCCAGGAAGACCGCCGAGGCTTTCCCACTCGGATTAAGTATCTATACCTTGAACTGTGAACAGTTTGGTGTACACTGCAGAAAACGAGAACAGCTGATTGCCGATTTCATGGACGCGGCCATGCGAGCCGACAAGGACAGTTCAACAGCGGAGCAATTTGAACGCGAATGTGGCGCTAGTGGTAGGCGCAACAATTTGCACTTCAAACGACGTAAAACACCGCAGGGGTGGCATCCAATGTATTGCTCCGTAGACGAAAGTACAGTGCCCTAGAAGAGTATAGTGGAAAGAGCGGAACCGGTTTCAGCCCGATAGCCGCCGATAGCTGAGGAAGGACGAGCGGACGGCCGCTGCTGGATCTCCTGGCGCTGCTGTCGAATTCCCGAGGAGAAACTGTGAAGCGCCTATGTCCGCTGCAGCGTTTTTGCTGTTTTTGCGTGGCTTGCGTGATGCTTTGGTGACTCCGAAAGAAGGCGATGTGTGACGCATCAAAATAGTGAAGCTTCCTGTAACTTTTGCCGGTATTTGAGTGTGCTAGTCCTCGATGGAGAAGAATAAAAAGAAGTTAGAGACACATTGCCTCGCGCCCCGTTGCAAGACTGGCTACCCGGGTAGCTTTCTGTCGAGCTTAAAACAGCTGTGGGCTTAAGGGTCACCATTGCCAGCACGCTATCCTTGATGGACTACTTAACAAGGCACGTCGGGTATAAGTTCATCGTGACATCACGAAGTCAAGATCCGCTTGACAACGTTTTTGGCATCGTGAGGCAATCCTCAGGCTGTCACATCCAACACCACAATAGTTTTTGATAACTGTTTCTTGCCTTAGCGTTTACAGTATGGCAAAATCTGTTGCAAATGGAAATGCGGAGCCTGGTGTGTTAGATGCTCTGCTCAGTACAAACGGCATAGAGGAATACAAATGCGCAAAGCAGACTATGATAGACAAGTTCAGTGGAGATGGTGACCTCAGCAGCGCCGAACTTGTAATTGAAAAGTCAACAGACGATGTCACATATGTATCCTCAAGAAGCGACCAAGACTAATTTTTTATATAGCTGGCTATGTTGCCAGAAAATTCCTGTCTAAATGAAAGTGTGACATGTGTAGAAAGTTGTTGCTTATAGTGACAAGAATGATGTACAGAACCTGCAGGCAGCTCAGCTGACTCAGCTGAAAGATAAGGGGGGCCTGTTGTATCCATCAGGCTTTAGGCTTAGGTTCGTGGAAAATTTGAAAAACGTTTACCAGCTGCTTCAGTACGCAGGAACTTCACCATGAAAGCATTATGGACGTCATGCACTTCTTCATAGAACTCGACAGGATGCCATTGGTTGCACTGAACATAGCAAGCAACTGAGTGCTGAAGTTATGGCATTTTATGTCACCACTAGGCTTGATTTTTTTGTTAAGTCGCTGAATCGAGCCAAAGCACAGAAACGCGACTGTGCAAAATATCTGAAGCTCAGTCGCTGCACATAACTTGTCATTTTTGCCTGCCAGTAATTAATTTTGTTCTTCACATTATGTGCATCCAATGTTGCATTTAATTGCAGTTTCATTGTTTTTTATATATTCATACTCTGTGGTCGTTATAATCTTGTGTCTTGTACTTATCAGCCAACTTTATATCGTCATAGCCTGCGATCGTTCCATACCTGAAAGCATAAACCTGTCTGCCTCATTGCGTGTGCTTCCTGTTTTATGTGGCATATGCCGGTAGACTGTGTCGCGTAGTAAAAGTTTTTGAAAGAAGTAACAAGGCATAATTCACAGAGAGACACGCACACACAAATAACAATCCTAGGAACTGCGATAACCCAATACGCCGGCGCCAGTTTCTGCTCGGGGTAACTACGCCAGCGCCCCACAGCGGCATCCGCCTCAAGAGCCTCACAGAGGGAGCGTCGCATTTTCCACTACAATCTTCTAGGGCAATGTAACGAAAGCGTGCTGGGCGAACGCAATGTATCCTGGACAGGTCCTGGTCCACGTCACAGCAAACGTCAAGGCACACGTGACCTTAAAGATGGTGGCGCCCGTGATCGGCGGCCAAACCGTTTGTAAACAATGCGGTTGTTGTTTCTGGACGACGTTTTAGATGTTTTTCGATCGCGGTAATGATTTTTATCCGATAATGCCGCAGTAAAACGCACAATTTTACACATAAAGCCTCGTATTGTTGACAGCTTCCAAAGATGTGATGACGACCGCGCGTTAAGACTTAGCGAGCCGATGCGATGTACGTAAACTGTGGTGAAATGGGCTACCATGTTGCGGAAGAAGCACCGCATAGTTTACGCTGGCAAAATATGCTAATCTCTTGGTGCTATGACGGTGAAAATATGCCGGTAAGCGGCAAAACGACACGTAAACAAAGTCACATGACCTGAAAATGACGTTTTCTATGACGTGCGACCAGGACAAGATGGCATTTTTGCCAAAAGCACCCGCTTAAGGGTAGTTACAACAATGTCGGGTTTGTGTCACCCCTGTGTAAAACACCAATAGATGAGCAGCGAGGATACTTGCTTGCTCCATGACTTGAAAACCCGAAACGAGGTAGGGACAAAAACAGACACACACAAACACGGTCTCAAACTCAGCTGACAGGTTTATTGCAAAACAACATTTAAATAGAGTGGGAGAGTGGGGGTAAGCTAACAAGCTATTTAATGTTGTTTTGCAAACCTGTCAGCTGAGTTTGAGACCGTGTTTGTGTATGTCTGTTTTTGTCCCTACCTCGTCTCGGGTTTTCAAGTCATGGATCGTCACCACCAGCTGGCTTGCTACCTAACTTTCCTTTCCTTGCTTGCTAATTTGTCATTATTTGGGCCTGTAATCCAGATCAGGGTTTAGAAAGGCTGCTAAATGCCGATGACCGGCACAAGAAAAACGTGTTTGTAATGCTTTTTTGTCCCGTTTCGGTTCAAGCGAATATTGGGGACAAGCGCGAACGGTGGCGCCCCTCCCGCGGCGGCGGAGCGAACTGCGTCGTAAGGATGAAACTGAAAATCACACATATTCAAGATAGGGCATGCCGTCATTTTGACCCTGGGAACGAGGCCAACCGGAAGTCGCACTTACGCTAGTGATGAATTAATGCAGCCCGGAGGGAAGAAAGGGTCCGTACGGGCTTCTACTTCTTCCCGCCGTAGAAGCCCGTACGGACCCTTTCTTCCCTCCGGGCTGTTGACCCACAATTCGCATGAACCTTTAAACACGTCACACCTAACCCTTTAAATACCATGCCAATGATGAGGACGGTGCCCAGAAGAAGAACAGTCTCTGTTCGAAATATTGGCGGCTTCTGTCCTGAGGCAACTCCCTTCCTACATCTCTACCGGTTCGCTGGATTTCTACCCATCTGCGTTACAAAGTAGTGCGTTACCGGTAACGCGTTACATTCGAGTAGTGAAATATGGCAACCCATTACATTTCGGAGAAAAGTAATGAGTAACGTAACGGCATTACATTTTTAATAACTAACGCGTAACGGCGTTATGCGTTACTGCGTGTTCGGGAACATTGCCTCATCGTCTAAATTTGAAAGCTTGAGCGAGGAGCGTGCCTGCAGAATCCGGGAAAATCCCCGATTTTTTCTGTTCATCTTCAACAATGACAAGAATTAAGGTCACATCGACACCTAAAGAACGCAAAAGAAGGGTTATTGACCTATACCCTGGTTGATATGTCACCTTTGTTTACCACCTCTGTTTTTCACTCCCTCTGGTGTTTTTCGGACGAATGGGGCAAAAGCGGCAGAAAAATAGCCTCTACCCTCTGAACAAGTAACAAAGTACCACGGGATTGGCTGTTTGGATTTTTACTATGAGAGATGAAAGGTCACCGTCTCTATCAACCTTGACAAGTAGCACTCACTGGTCATTAAGAGTCCTCTCGGCCCTACGGGCGAAGCTCACAGACGAAAATTTTGAACATCAACTACTTCTGCGTTGCAATAAATCGTGCGTGTAAGTTGTGTTCATGCGTGACCCTTGTTCGTGCCCAACATTGCTTGTATTGATTTGCGGAATGCACTTATGTGACTCAACCATATGTAGTATGTAGTACATGTTATAGTAGTAGTAGTATTATAGTAGTGTAGTACATGTCTATGTAGTACATGTTATAAGCAAAACCTCATGAAGTAATGCAAAAGTAACGGCATTAGTTATCAGAAGTAACGGCGTTAGTAACGCGTTACCTACTACCGCAACAGTAACGAATAACGTAACGCGTTACTTTTTGAAAAAGTAGTGAGTAACGGTAGTGCACTACAAAATAAAAGTAACTTCCCCACCTATGTCGGGTAGGATGTGACCCTTTTCCAGAACAATGCGGACACAGCAATACATGCCAGGGAGAGAGGACATTAACTTTTCCAGATAAGTGAATCAGAATGACCTAGGCCCTGGAAGATTAGTCCCTGTGCTTGCTGTCCGGATACGGATAATGAATGCAATATAAGCGAGACAAAATCCAATGGTAGCAGGTTAATTCCCTGTAATGTAATCCGGATAACGAGTTTTTCGGATATCTGAACTCCGGATAAGCGAGACGTGACTGTAAATAGATAAGTTAGTTTGTGCAGTTGCACGTTCTGCACTCATGTTTATTGCTAGAACCTGCAGCTGTTGCTGTGCTTGCTCGTGTGTCTAGGTAACACTCAACACGATCCAACAATGGTTGGCAAGAACAGGAAATTATGAAATGTTGGGAACCCTAGAATTTTACACAATTACTGCTGCTCACTTTACTGCTCACTTTACTACACAATTACTGCTTACTTTGGCTCCCTATCACATGCTAACATACTTATCAGGCAGACAGATTACTTTTTTGCGTGTGTTCTACCCTACACGTGTAAGCAGGAATGCGGCAATCTTGCTTATGGTGCCATGCAGAGCATGTTAAATGCATTTTGTATTCTGCAGCATACACTTCTCGTTGCTTGATCCACTTGCAGTCAAGAAGAAACAAAAAGTGCAAGTTGGCTTATGTTGATTGCCTTGAGTATTCTATGTGGTGCTGCCATAACAAGTTTTCCACTTACAGGTTTTCTGTTCAACCAGATGACCCTGCACCGTCGAGAAGCCCATCTTCATCCCATCCGAGCGTCTGTGACGGCTCTCGATGGCATCTTTGCACGCATCCCAGAGCACTCACTTGCTGAGCTTGTGGCGTCCATAACAACTTGATTTGCTGCCATATTCTTGCCAGTGTTTTCGAAAAAGGAAAGTGGACACTGGTGGAAAAAATCGCCTGTCTCTGCTTTTTGCAGGCGTTTCAATATTGCTGCTCTCATATATGGTGCGCACATAGGATAGTGCTTGGTGTATTCTACCTTGCTCCACAAAGTAATCGATAATATGGCTAATTTTGACACAGTTTGACAAACAATCCACTGCACACAATGTCATTCTCCAGGAATTCCTGGAGATTCGCCATGACTTCGGGGACCACAATGCTATCTACACTGATAGGACCAAAGTAAGCAATGGTGTGGCGGCTGTTGCCCTTGAAGGTGATTCTATTATAATGGCACACTTGAACATGAACGCCACAATTTTCACCACAGATCTTTACGCGATTCTCCTGGCTCTGCAGCACATTCAACAAAATGACCTTCAAAACTCAGTTATTTACTCCGATTCGCTAAGCTCTGTGCTAAGCTCTGTGCTAAGCTCTGTGCGTGTGCTGCTTTCATGCTCTGACAGCAAGAACCACCTCGTCAAGCAAGGACGGGTGTTTGCGACTCAGCTTTGTTCCCGAGGCTTTTCAATCTGTCTCTGCTGAGTCCCCAGCCACACTGGGATCTCGGGGAGTGAACAAGCCGACCGTAAGGCTCGGCGAGCGTTCGCACAAGAGGAGTCAGCTCTGCCACTACCCTACCAAAACATCCTGCCAGTGTTAAAGTTCAGCATTGCTCCACTTTTAGCCTTTATCACCCAGTTTCTCATGTAAATCTTTCATCCTGGATCATCTCATCTCCCATACTTGTAGACAGCTTTTAATTACTACACTCACTTGTTATCGTCCTCTCTCTCTCCCCCACATCATCTCTCTCCCGTCATCATCTCCCACACACTTTCCATAGTTCTGGCACTCTTTGGCCTTTGCCGCCCTTTGTGCCATTAAACCCATAACCCCTCTCTCAAATTGTTTATGCCCACATGATTTGTTATAATCACCTATGCATTATCTTGAATCCCACGAGTTCTCGTTCATGGGGAACAGTTGAATGGATTGTGGATGATCGCATTAAGACATCCCTCGCTATTGTGCGCCATGCACTTAACACCATCTTCATCGTTCTTCAGTGACTCCAGCTTAGGCATCCGTTTGCCATCTGCGTTAAGCAGTCCCGGCCAAGGTAGTGTCTCCGATGTCTATCACATATCCACCTTTTCATTTCAAGTACATGTTGCTGGGTGAGTGTCCTACAAGCTGAGAAGTGTTCTACGTCAGCACTCCAAAACATCACAGCTGCTAATCTCGTGCTGGAGGTTAACGAACCATTTTGAGTTTCATACCGAGGCTAACGTGCCATTTTCTGTTTCTTGTGTATTTCACACAGAGAAAAACGATCACCGTGGTCCTTTACATTCTTTCTGTATTCTTTGAGTGGGTCTAAGCAAATTATTTCTTAGTTCTTTAGATCTACAACAATGAGGGTTCAGCGTCTTGTTATGGGATGAGAGCTAGCTGCATTCTTTCCACATCTGGCTCTCTATTCTCTATATTGCCTTTCCATGCGTTATATCTACTAGATCTATCTTCGTCACATCACCTCTCATCATCTCTCTGCCTCCATCACTATAGCATACTTCGGAATTGTCCTTCTGAACGGAAAAGTATCACACAAGCTGGCTTTTAGCGACACTTGTCTCACTGCTGTCCGAACTGATGACCACTACCTCACTATGATTAGGCTCAAATTGCTTTCTTTCTTTTTTTTTTTTTTCTGGAGGAGGGGGGAGTACTGTAGTCAACTCATTTCCTCAGCACTTGTGCAGTGTTCTGTCATGCCATTAGTGATGTATTGATGTTCTGGACTTCCAGAATGTTCCCTTATCTTTTCTGTGTTGTATTGTGCTATTGTAGTATTTCTGGAACACCGCACAGCAGGATTGCCGTATTTCATTTTTTGTCTATCAGCGTCATCCACGCCTGCGTCAGTGGTTACATGGAAGCAGGGATGGCGAGATAGGAGAGTCATCTTTGAAGGCAGGGAGCCCGCATGCTGGACCTTTTCAGGGGCCCGTGGTACCCAGGGCCCCAACGCTTGTTGCGCCCAACCATGTGCACCTAGCGCACGGACTTCCGTGTGCAAGTGATGCTGCATGTGATTAATGTGCAGTTACTTTCAAGAAAGGTTCAACTCTTCAGCTGCATTTCAAGCACCCACTGACAATGCTCTGAAAGGTGTGGTGGCGTATTTTTCTTATGTCACATACACCTTGCCCCTGTCCTTACTAGCCTGAAGCCACCTGCTAGTGCAAACCAGCACACAATGACTCCACCACTCTCTTCTTCGCTATGCAACCACTGTTGCACTATTTGAGGACTCCACTGACCTCCCAGGGAGAGGTGCTCCATAAAATCAGTTAAGAGATCGTAAAGCAGGACTGAGTCCGTGTCACTGAGGGCAACAAACATTGCCCGTTGCTTGTCTCGTTGGTAATATGGGATGAAAAGCGTGTTTCTGCCGTCCACGGACTTGGTGACAAGCAGTTTTTCTGCGAGTAAATGTGCCACATTATCACCTCTCATCAAGTAGGCATGAGTACTTGCAACCTCGTCAAATCTTACGCTGAGCTACATTAAAAATGCCTCAGTTATTGTGTCGAGGAGGTGGCCCTTCTGAAATGACTCGTCAGACGCACATAGCTCGGCTTCTTTAGACCTGTCGATTGTAGTGTCGAGGGACCTGAGATCTACGAGCCTTATAAATATGTTTGAGGGCTTTCCAAATGCAAGTACAACATCACTACCTCTCCTTGCATATGTAAGGCAGATAGGTAAGGGAAGGGCAGGTTCGCAGCTTTCAGGCTTCGTCACCCTGGATTTCCTGTTTCTCTGATTGTCAGGCATCCCCGTTGCCAGTTGAAGGTGGGGACGCATGTTTCGTCTCTTCTGTCAGGAAGTGAACCTCTTTTTCCATTGATGAGGGCATGCCAATTTCCATTGCTTTTTCCGGTTCTTTTTGCTCTTGTGCATCTATGCTGTGCTTTCCTCTTCCTTTGCTTTGATGGGCTTTTCTGTAACTGAATTGCTTTTCCATTGCTTTTTTTGCAGCACAGAGCAAGCGGCACTTCATTTCGGGTACACCTTGTGGGGTTCCCTCCGTTATCAGAACCTGACACACTGCTAGTAGTGTATCTATGGCCGAGGCAATATTGTGCCCTAATGTCTCAGGTACAACTTCGATGTCCAGGTAGCAGACCAGTTTCTTGAGTTTGTCCATTGATGAAGTCTTTTTTCCTGAAGCATTCACAGAGCGGAATAGCTTCCCAATTGAGGTGCCGAAACTCAACTGTCCCCTCTACCTTTCACAATTTCATACGAGTTGTCGCTATTTCCTTTTTCTGCATAATCACCTAGGCCACTTAGTCCACAAGTTCTGTCTTTACGTGGGTGATGTCTTGTATCTATGTGTGCCTTACCATTGCTTGTCTGTCTCTTTAGAAGTCTACTATATGTACTCCCACTCAGCTGTTTTTGTACTTTATTTCCATGCAGATGGCTTGCTCCTGCCATATTTAACTTGTTCCAAGGGGATTTTTGAAGTCAATAAACTGAATTGAATTTAATTTCGTGCAACTTAGACTGGACATTTTCACAAATGACATTGTTTACGTCTGGCGCTGCTGGGTTCCACATATCTGGACCCCCATTGTGCAAACATTTAGACTCGACATGGTAAGTGCCGAATGAAGGAGCTTGCCGAAAGAAGACAGTGTATCCTCACAACATTTCTTCCTGTACGACTGGCGGTCTGCCTTCTTCGTCGCTTTATTCGAAGAAATAATTTTATTTTTGGTAAGGTGCCCACAACAGCCCCTATATCTTTGTGGTGGTGCACTGACATACGTGAAGAGCAGGACAAGGCAGCCAGGGGAGAAACCATGTACAAACTAGGCGAATTACGTATTAGGTAAGGCTGAATAAATAGTACTGCGGTGTGAGCTGTACGGGGCATATAGTACATCAGAGTCAGATTCAGATTGATTATTCAAAAATAAGAGTAAGCAGTACAATAGGCTTAGTTTATATTTATTATTTAATACTACTAGCACCCTGGGGTGCTGTCGGAGTGGAACAAACGGAGCGTACGAGAGAAACCCTCACAACAAAGCATACAGAATTACAACGTATGGATTAATAAGCCTAAGTGTATTACACTGGACTCAGGCAATGTCACCAAAATAATTCTTTCAGGGAACATGCAAATGCACACAAACAAAAAAGACAGGATATAAGTTATATTATTGGACTACTTCGTTTATTTTACCTAAGAAGTCGGACAAGGTGCCACATTCAGTTATATTCTTTGGGAGAGAATTCCAGTAGGAAATTGTTAGTGGCAAAAAATAGTTTTTGTGGACATTGGTTCTGCAGGATAGTTCACGTACGTAATTTCTGTGCCATCGGCGGGAATTTTGGTTTTCAATAAAAGTGAAGTACCCCTGCATTGATATTATTGAGCTTATTATTTATAATGAGCCACAGCGTTTTTAAGCATTGTCTTTTAACTCCAATCGCTATAGGGGTGAGATTTGCATCCCTCAGAGGTTGGGTAGGTGACTCATGCCTACCATACTTTTTTATAAATAAATGTTATTGCTCGTCTTTCTACCATCTCTCTATCCCTTTTCTTCGACATTTCTTCGAGGTACCATGCAACCGACCAATGTTCCAAGATTGGCCTTATCACTGTAGTGTAAGCTGTTAATTTAACGTTACTGGAGCGAATTTTAAAGTGCATAGGATCATATTCAGCTTTCCTAGTGCCTTCCCTTGATGTAAATAATATGTTGATGCCACGAAAGTTTACTGTCCATAATTACCCCCAAGTATTTATGATGACCGACACGTTTTAATGGGACAGCACCTAAATGTATTCGAAGTTTGTTACGTCTTTCTTCAAAGTTAAGGACATCACAACTGACTTTTTTGGGTTAATGCACATTTGCCACTGTTGACACCAATTCAATATTTCATTGACGGCTGTATTCAGAAGACTATGATCATCCATAGTTGATATCGACTTATTGCATGGTATAGATTCAACCAAATAGTTTATGTAGAGAATAAAGAATAGCGGTCCCAGAACCGTACCCTGAGGAACGCCCGGTGAGACAGCCCTTATGGAAGCGGTATTGAAATATACGTATTGTTGCCTGCAGCTAAGATATTCCGTAACCCACAAAGTTAACTTTGGATTTTTCGACACATTTTCGACCTTCATTATATTAGTTTGGGGTGCGACATACACCTTGTCGAACGCCTTGGCAAAATCAATAAATATCACGTTACATTGCTTTCTGCTGTTGAGGCATGACGTCCAATCATGTATAGCCTGAATTAATTGCAGTGACGTTGATGAACCTCTTCTGAACCCGAACTGATCATTGCTTAATATTTTATTGGATTCAGGAAATTCCATCATTTGTGCGTAGCAAATGTTCCACAATTTTCTAGCATGCGGATGTTAAGGAAATCGGTCAATAATTGCAATACTCTGATTTATTTCCAGACTTGTAGACTGGTATGACTTTTGCCAGTTTCCTGTCTCGTATGACTTCTGGAATAATATAACCAATAGCTGTGCTACATGTACTGCGTAGCTCCTTAAAAAAGCATTGCTAATGTTGTCGGGCCCTGGTGACTTTTTGGCGTCTAGTTGCAGCAGTAAATTCAGAACGCCCGCCTCAGATATTTTGAGGTCGGGAAGAGAGGATATGCCTGAGTAAAGGCGGACATCGAGCGTCATCAGCAGAGAATACAGATGCAAAATATTCATTAAATAGTTTGCAGTTAATTCTTGTGATGATGTGAAATCTTTCTTATTTGGTGCAATGTATCGCCAGAATTTCTGTGCCGCATTGCGCATGAACTCGACTTATGTATGCTCGAAAATTTTTTTCTGGACAGCCCCAAGTCAGCCCCCTATCTCTTTTCGAATCTTCGATACCAGATCCCTCATATTTCCCTTTTCTCTTAGTCGGTTAACTTTCCGTTCTTCTTTTTTTTTCATTTTTTTCCCGTTTTTTTTGTGAAGAACATATCATGTTATCCATGGCTTCTGGCGATGTGTCCTTTTCCGCTTCAGTTGGATAAACTTACTAATACAGAAATTGATGTTATTCTTGAAAGAATTCCACATCTCATCAAGTGATCCGACCTTTCCAAGCCAGTAATATTGTTATAAAGATCATTAAGACGATCTAGTATTGCTGTACCATCTGCATTATCATAGTCAGGGACATATATCTGTACTGCCTATCACGTCCAACTTTGTAGTTAACAGTCATTGTAACAACAGTAATCATGTGATATGATATACCGTCCACCACGTCCCATGAACATTCTGTGTCTACGTTTGGTCATCATTGGTTTGGTCATATTATTGGTCATTGTGGAAGACAGGATGATACCAGCAGCAGGAAGGGCAGCGATTTATCCGTACCCGCGCTACACCTCCCTGAAAAACCTAAAATTTGGTGAGATTATGCAATATTTTCTCAAGAAACATAAAAGTACACTGCGGTATCCTGTATCTTTTGACCTTGCGCAGCAGGGACGGGATTCTGGGTACCATTCTGGGATTCTGGGTTGTAGGATGACAGGTTCGGTTGTCTCTCTCCTGCGCCAGTCGTAGGTTGTATTGACACTTTCTTGAAATTTTTCATATATTGTGATTTAATTGGCATTACACCTGCTCGTGCCTCAAACAACAGAGGCTTCTGTTATGAGTAATGGAATATGAGAGAAGTGATGTTCTGAGGCTGGAACAACATAGAAGGGACAAATACATACAAAGCCTCAAATTGTAATCCGGAAGATGTGGGTTCGAGTCCTACAGCTGGCTAACCTTTTCAGTGACTTTCATCTTTCATCGTTAATGGAATATGTCCTTCTTTCGCGATGTGAACGGGTAGAAATCCAGTGAACTGGTGCCCGGACATTTCGGTGCAAAGCGCTCCAGCGGCAGGGGATCACTGCAACGTGGGTTCCGGGGATGGCTGTCACGATGTCGACATATCGTAATAAAACAAAAGGAACAGGGCGGCTTGGTATCAAAAGTAATGTTGTCAGGCAATTTGGTTTACATAGAGAAGAACGTGCTTTATGTATTTTTTGTGCACTATTATAGATTTAGGACATGATCTGCATGTGTTCGTGGTCTCTCGTGGATTCTAAGCTTTGGGGGCATTTTCTTCTTTAATATTTTGCGCACCACTCTCTATAGTCGGTGCTGTTCATTTTTTATTTCTTTTTTTTTTTCAAGGGTAGATGAACAATTGCTTTGTCATAGTGAGTATTATCTCGAAAAGGGCATCTTCAAGGTACGGATATTAGGCAATTTGAATTTCTTTTGTTGAGGACGTGCCGGTTACACCTTTGGTGGAAGCATATGATTAGACGTTATTCCCCTTGTATTCCAAAAAGTTACCAAGTTACCATGTCCTGGTGTTCAGAAGGAAATATAGCAGTTCCTGTGTTCCCGTTTGGATGAAAGCTCTGCACCTTCCCGTGGCTCTTCAAGTTTCCATAAATGGAACAAAAGTCTTCAAGCATGAAATAAGCAGTTTTATGGCATTATCGCCACCCTGTGAGTGATTTGTGATAAACTATGTTAAAAATAAACGAGCAAAAAATTGTTGATTATTAAAATTAAATTTATGACTATCGCATCTTACTTTAGCAATACTTTCCACAACCGCCTCTTCGACATATTTATGAAGCATAAGTGCATTATCTACGAAAGGACTGTTTTTACCGTTGAAAAGACGACCAGTTTATGGCTAGCGAGTCTAACAGCTTTTGGAAGGGCACCACGGTAATATTATATGCTTGTTTAGGCCATGAAAAATACGCGGCCATCACCGAGGAAAAATTATGTAGAAATACAAGGGAAATAACGTTTAATGAAATGCTTCCACAAAAGATGTAACCGGCACGTCCTCAACAAATGAAATTCAAATTTCATAATATCCACACCTTGAAGATGCCTCCTTCAAGATAATACTCACTACAAAATTAAAAAGCAGTTCTTCATCTACTCTTGAAAAAAGAAATAAAAAATGAAATTCTGTACAGCACCGACCGCATGGGGCGCAAAATATTAAAAAAGAAAATGCCCCAAAAGTTTAAAAGCCAGGACAGACCACGAATACATGCAGATCAGGTCTTAAATCTATCAGATAGTGCACAAAAAAAAAAAAATACATAACGCACGTTCTTCTCTATGTAAACAAAATTTCTTGACAACACTCCCTTCGATGCCAACCGCCCTCTTCCCTTTGTTTTATTACGGTATGTCGACATTGTGACAGCCATTCCCGGGACCATTTTTCCAGGACCCCTCAGCAACGTTTTGCACCAAAATGTCCGTTCACCGAAATGTCCGTTCACCGAAACGTCCGTTCACCGAAACGTCCGTTCACCGAAACATCCGTGCCCCGAAACGTCCGTGCACTGAAATGTCCGGATCCCCTCTGGACGTTGTGTGTCCCCTCTGTTCAGCTTTTCGAACTGCGTTTCCCTGAACAACAGCAGGTGAAGGATCCCGTAAACTCGCCGCACCGCTTTCGTGAGCCTTCTAATCTGTGACCGCAGAACCCTTGACGAAAAGCAACGGATGTCTGCCTCCCACATGATTCCCTTTTAGACATGACACCTTCTAGATAACAGAGAAGGCATCCACGCGCTTTCGATAACGTTACGCACCTGACCAACACCACCTGGCCCGGCTGCCATACATTTTCCATGAGTGAGCTTTTCTCTCCTTCACGCTTTCGGTGACCTTCCTTCGCCAACAGCCACAGTAGTGCCAGGTGCGTGACGTCAACTGAAAAGTGGAGAGGCCTCCTTTGTTATCTAGAAGGTGTTGCATGATTTCGCTTGAGACAAGACGGCGGTAGGCGCACGTGACGCCACTCCTAGAGCGATGATGCTCTAATGGTTTACAGCCAACCCGTCTAGAAGAGCGTTTATAACCGTTCGAGGAGTTGTGGCGCTACTTCAATGGTGACATTATGGTGGTGTAATGTGTGTCACTCACGGGTACGTGGATGAAAAGGATGAGGACGGCCAGGTGACTTGAACACGTGTGCTGGAGTCTGCAACCGTCGCGGATGTCGGAAAGGTTGGTGTTCAGCACGCGTTAGCCACGCGGGTTTGTATCGTAAATTGCAAATTGAACGATTAGTTAAGAGAGAAACAGCCTTTAAGTCTCACAGTGCAGCACTGCACGGGCTGCTGCTGACCCGAAAACCCGAGACCGGCTCGGCCCGTGGGCAGAGCACGGACGGTAAAGCTTCCTTTTTGCGCGCCTGGGCTGCGCTCGGGTGTGACCATTATGAGCCCAGGACCGTACATTGCCGGGCCTAGGTCGGTCTTGAGTCAATGTTACCCCTCTGTAAGATAGCCACGGTCAAATTTTACAGTCGGGTACACGGGACCGGGCCTGGTATCATATAAATGTCTCTGGCTTGCGCAGAGCAACTTGGGACCCTTCGGGTTTGGGCCGGGCCCTGGCTAGGTATGCAGCCGCCGTGCCGTGCCCGGGAGGGTAAATCAAGGGAAGGTCCGGCCTGGGCCGTACAAAAGCGGCCCGTGCAGTGCTCTACCTCGCAGCACCCAAGCAATGATGTTAAGGACGCAGTTGGCAAAAAGCGAGTGCCGTTGGCGTGTCTCGGGCCCGCCAGTCTTTCATTGCCGGTCAGGTGTGCTACCAATTACACTAAGCTCCCATCACGCTCTCGTCAACATATTTCAGAGGCTCGTTCATGAAGACACGGACACGCATTGACTATGGCCCAAACGCTCTCGCATGTTCCTGCATGTACGCTCACATTCACAGATAGACGAGTAAACCTTGGCGGGCGATATTTTTTTGGTTGTCGCCGGGTTGACTGCCACCAAAACGAACTCATGAATAAGTTGCTGAATCAGTGTGCAAGAACGGGTAGTGGGTGGGAACAGCGCTTGTTGAGGACGAAGACAAAAAAAAAAAAGACTTGTTGGTTTGTAAGGGAATAATAAGGGATGCATATGGGTCTGTTCTGAGGGGAGCTCCTTTTCTTTCCTTGCCCCGCCACTCATCTGTTAGATGAACTAAGTCTGGATGTCATGCGGAGCGGAGCCATTGGAGGGTAAATGATCCTTTCAATTGTGTAGGTGCAGGATCTTGCTAGGGCCGAGTTCAGTGGCGGTTAAGGCTATTACTCTTTTTACTATCTTGGGGTGGTTGGAGTTGAAAGAAAGCAGCATTTTCTTGGACGTTACGTTGTAACGGTCTTAGGTCTGATGGTGTGATCTTAGGTCTCCTGCAAACGAAGGTTTATGAGAAATTTGTGAAAAATGGAGCCCTGCAATTTCTTTCTCATATGAGATCTCATACATATCTAATGCACCTTACACAATTTAAAGGAAGTTTCTGAGATATTTGGCGTACCGATTGTCACATCGCCACATGGGAAGCTGTCGTTCCTGTGTACCGGAATACGTTCTCCCGGGCATTGCAGCTTGCATCACAAGAACAAATACATGAATGCGTTCCGGGGATGGTTTACAGCTCCGAATGCGGATGACGGTACGTAAGGCAGACCGGCAGTTGCCTCAACGCCAGACTAAAGGAGCATGTGTCCCTGTTAAAAGGCACCCCTGCTGGGCACTTAGCGGTGCATTGCCGGGCCAGCTGTCGCCGTCCTTCTTTGCAAAACGCTACTGTTGTAGGAAGAAATGACAAGAGGAATGTAAGAGAAAGAAAGATGTTAGAGAAAATGTAAGAGAAGCGTTTGCGCGCCATCCATCTCTCTCCTGCCCACATCCAAAACTATAGTTTCTCTTCTTATCTTCTTTTGTATTCTTTCGATGCTCCTGAGCGGTGACAACTCTTCTTCGAAAGCATTTAAACCGGCCTTGCAATAAATTTTCGTTAGTTGACAACTAGTTGACAACCGTGTCCTTCTGTTCTCGTTCAGGAACAAGGGATACGCTAGCGTGGTCACACGCAGAGGTGAGAATGGGAGAAGGGCAGAATGACTTAGCGATAGCAACTAGAATTACACACAAGTACAATATGTACACATAACTTTATTTGGAGATGATGAATGGGAAGTTTCATCCAGGGAATGATGATGATTTCATTAATGGGAATGGGGAGAACACATAATGTAGCTAGCGTTGACACAAAGTCGCAAACATCGTCGATTAGATTCTTATGAACGAGCACGCCCAGCGTTCAAACACTGGTCGATTCCCAACAGAATGATTGACCCTAACCTTACGAGGACCCGACGACACCGGCTTGCTTCCCCAGGCTGCAAACGAGGTTGAAGAGGCCGGTCTCGGAAGGTGACTCCTGCGGTGACGTACGATCCGGTTCCAATGTCTCGGGCTTCCGGGTGCCGCTTCCGTCTATCTTGCTTTGCCTCGGACTCATCTCCTTGTTCACGACCCGTGTCCAACGGTAGTGACGGCGGTGGGCCTACTGTTGTACTTGGAGTCTGGGTCTCTGAAGTTCGGCAGCCGCCCTTGTCTGTCCGTCCTGTCGTACCTCGTCGTCGGGTGCCTCTCGGTAGTCAGCTACGACACCAGGTTGCTCCCAGTACAGGGGTGCCATCCACTGTATTGCTTCATAGACGAAAGCGTGCTGAGCGAACGCAATGTATTCTGGACAGGTCATGGTCACAGGAAACGTCACCGCACACGTGACCTTAGAAACCCTGTAAACAAAGAAAACTAAGCTCTTATTTGCACTGCCGAGATCGTAAATTCAAATTATCTTCATTCCCGCTTTATATTGTCGAACCAACCTGCTAGGGCCTGCCGTTCGGCGCCCTCTCTCACGAGGGCGCCCGGGGCGGCTGTCCCTCTAGTACAGCCGTCGCTACGGCTCTAGCCGTGCCCGTGATCAGCATGGACAAACCTCTTGTAAACAACGCGGTTCCTCTTTATGCGCGCCATTCTGGACGTTTTTCGATCCCAGTAATTATTTTTATTCGATAATATCGCAGTAAATCGCGCAGTTTTGTACCTGAGGGCTCGTACTGTTAACCACTTCCAAAGATGGCCCCGCGTTAAAGGGATGGTCTCGTACAGCCGGGGCGATTCCGAAACTTAGCCAAAACTAGTTTCACGAGTACTGTACACGTACAACCATCAAAGTTTCATTCGGAATAACCAAGTCGTTTTCGAGGAATTTGTCGAAACGTGCCGTAAGAGCAGACGACGAAAGCTGCGCCTCTCTCATGCATACGTCACCTATGACGTCGGCCCGCGGGTGCGTCGTCGTTGTCATGGTAATTGTAACTTGCAGAAGCACCTTGGTTTGAGTAATCCCCTTTGGTCTCGAAATGGGGACACTCAGGCATATACCTCCGCGAGCGAAGAATGTAGTCCGAGCATTGACTGTGGGGTCTCCCATAATGTGGCGCACAATCGGATACGTGGAAGCTAAGTCACGTGTTTTCTTTCCCCGAGTATTTAATGCGGTTTTTAAATAAACACGTTCTCCTTCTCCATGTACGTCGTCAGCGACACTTCATTTCGGAGCATGATCAGTGTACAACGGGGAGTGTAATAGAAGCGCGCGTAATATATTTTTGGTCGGAGCTGTAATGCGACCGCGCGCGCCGATGGCCAGCGACTTCAGATTTGTGATTGTGGATGGGGTTGTTCTGAGACTTTTAACTTGTTTCTGAGGATTAACATAGTTGTTCTGAACCACCATGCTTGCCACTACTGTGAATGCGCGTTTTTCACCTGAGAACTGAAAGAAAATGTACGAGAGTTGCCGCGGTGCCCAGTAACTTCTGAAAGTCGTCTGCTCACACCGATGCACTAGCAGGCGCAAAAGCAGACGATTTCTGTATCCTATCACGGACTTACCCGCAGGGCGACGTGGCCGTTCTTATTGTTGCCAACACAGATCGCGGCGTGCTCTGCAATCTTTATCAATTTAATTCGGTTATTTAATAACTGTGGCGTGTTTTGTCGGGTAAATTAGCAGTATTCCATTTTCAACAAAGGGCAATCGAATGGTACACTTTATGAAAGGGGCAGGGAGTACGAGACCGTCCCTTTAAGGCACACTGAGCCGATGTGATGTTCTTGAACTAAGGAGAAATGAGATACCCCGTCGCAGAAGAAGCACCGTGTTGTTTACGCTGGCAAAATACATTCATCTGTTGGCTTTATGCCAACGGGAATACGTCGGCATGTGCTAAAACGACATGTAAACAAAGTCACAAGACCTCAGAATTACGTTGCCTATGAGGTGAGAACACGACAAGACGGCTGTCTTGCGAGAAGCAACCGCTTAAGAGTAATTTCAAATGGTGGGTTTGTGTCACCCCTGTGGCTCCCAGCCTCCGCTTCGGTTGCCCGGACGTCAGCGCGCAAGTTGAAGGCACAGGGGACTCCGGCGACGAACCTGTCAGTTGAAGCTGGATACCATGCATGTGGGTGTTCCTCCAGGCCTCCATTCGGGTTTCCGCTCTCGTTCTCCTGGTCGTCCGCTGGTCTTGACTCTCTCATGGCCTCCACACAGAACTCTGACTCCGATTCTGATTCTGCTTCGGGCTCTGATTATATCGTAACGTCACGCAGCGGTTTTCTCGTTCATTCCACATTGCACGAGACTCTTGACATGTCTGGGCCAATCGTAAATCACGAACCCCTTAAGCCAGACTTAAGTAGTACTCCAATTAACATTACAGGCAGTTAATTATCGGAAACCATAGCTCATGAACAGATGTGATGAATGGGAAGTTTCATCCAGGGGATGGTGATGATTTCATTAAGGGGAATGGGGAGTACACATAATGTAACTAGCGTTGACACAAAGTCGCAAACATCGTCGATGAAATTCTTATGAACGAGCACGCCCAGCGTCCAAACACTGATCGATTCCCAACAAAATGATTGACCCTGACCTTACGAGGACCCGACGACACCGACTTGCTTCCCCAGGCTGCAAACGAGGTTGTAGATGCCGGACTCGGAAGGGGACTCCTGCGGTGACGTACGATCCGGCTCCCATGGCTCGGGCTGCCGGTTCCGTCTATCTTGCTTTGCCTCGGTCTCATCTCCTTGTTCACGACCCGTGCCCAACGGTAGTGACGGCGGTGGGCCTACTGTTGTACTTGGAGTCTGGGTCTCTGAAGCAGCCGCCCTTGTCTGTCCGTCTTGTCGTTCCTCGTCGTCGGGTGCTTCTCGTTAGTCAGCTACGACACCAGGGTGCTCCCAGTACAGGGGATACAGGTGAACTTTAGTAGTACTCCAATTCCAGGACTCCAGTACTCCAATCAAACAAAATACTACGGAGACGCTCAAAATCTTGGGCGACACTCTTCAAACTCGAGGTATAACACGCTTTTTCTCAAAGAATGGGCCCCCATGCCACAGGTAACCACTACGGTATCCGCCCATTTCATCGAACGCCGATTCATCGAACGCCGTTTCATCGAACGCCGTTTCATCGAACGCCGATTCGTCGAACTCCATTTCATCGACACCAATTCATCGAACGCCGTTTCATCGACACCAATTCATCGAACGCCGTTTCATCGAACGTCGTTTCATCGAACGCCATTTCAATGCCAAATGCCTCGAATACCAAAGTTGCAAATTCGAAAATTGGAGTCCACATCGCCTGTCGTGTCACTGAAAAAGCTCGTAATTTTATTTTTCGCTTTCCTCCCCCCATACAGGGTGTCCGAGAAAACGTGTCATTGAATTATAATAAAAAAACTACACCACCTATAATCATGCGGTCAACGGCATTTGTTTTTACTAGGTTTTTGCCACCTCCTGATGTGAATGTCGTGTAACGTAAGTTTAATTATGTAATTTTTTGCGAACTGAAGTCGGAAATTTGCCGAGTAAAGGTCACTTTTTTACCCCACCAATGTGAAGAACGTGTCTAATTTATTCAAATTAATGATAATTTACAGGGATATTCAGGGGCTATCCCATCACAAAAAATAGCCGAACATCATGCTCTACGGAGCTACACTCTTAAAAATGAACTTCATCACATAGCACGCTCCAAGCCAACCATCATCCCGAGTGACATCGATTGTCTCACATGATTTGTGGGAAACGGGAGGCGTACGCTTTTTTGTGACAATTAACATTTCTGCATAAGTGTCACAAAAAGGCGTACGCCTTCCGTTTTTAACAAATCAAGGAAGGGAACGATATCACCCGGGATGATGGTTGGCTAGGAGCGTGCTATGTGGTGAAGTTCATTTTTAAAGGAACTATGAAACGATTTTTTTCTTCGTTTCGTTCGAAAGAAGACATTTTTCTGAGTCTAGAACCGAAATTTTACTTTCGTCGCGCGAGCGGATTTCTCGGGAGCGAATTTAAACGGAGCGGCGAAGGGAGGACAGCTGGCGCCACGCCGTGACGAGCTGCCGAGCGGAGGCACAACGGGTAACTTGACGCGACCACGGCCGGCTCAGCAACACGTCATCGTGACGTGTTGCCGAGCCGAGGAATCCCGCCAGGAGCATGCGCCGTAGGATCCCGCGTATGCGTTCATCGGGAGTGGAAATCTCCATGACAGCAGCTTTCGCGCGATCGGCAGATTTCGGCAGTGGCGGCAGCCACAGCGCGAGCTCGCGGCATTACTTGCCATTGTGCAACACCGGTGACGTAACGGGGAACCGAAGAGCGGTTCGCACAGTTACACCATCGGCAGGGAAATATGCGCGGGAGAGGAGGAACGCGGAAGAGACATTTCCAGCGCGCGCTCCTCGCAGAGTGGAGCGATTTCGTCCGGAAAAATTTGTGGCATATTAGTTTCTCTGCGGGAAGAACAGTTCCCATCCAAAAAAAGTATGGGGGTTCGGGAAATTTCATAGTCCCTTTAAGAGTGTAGCGTGCGACAAATGTTTCAGCGCAGTCCTTGTCAGTCCGACGCAAGGAGGTTGGAAACCCAGCCCACACCAGCAACGCAGAAAGAGATAACACAGGCATGGCTTACCCACTGATCTCTATGTATAAAGGCTGGATCGCGCATGGGAGAGGGGCTCGTGGGGGAGAGGCGTGCCTTCGGGCCGCCATGTTGGTGGGCCCTAAAGTGCTGTGTGTGCCCATAGAAAACAATCGGAGGCAACAGAGATTGTGAGTATTTATTGCGCTGCTAGCATTGATCGTTGTTTGTCATCACACAATTTTGTAAGGTGCCAGTATACTGATGTATCCTAACAGTGTTTCACAGGTGTCCTGCCGTTCGATTCTTAATTACATTATGTTTTGCATTCCGAAACTAGACCGTCACTGCAATGCAGCGCTGGGGATTGTACTACAGCACGTTTCCCAGCCAATATTTCAATAAGAAACGACTTGAGGTTAACAACAACCATGTATATAATATCCCGTACTGCGTTCTGAACAAAAATTGTTCCATAAAGAACGGTCCGGGAAAAGATATACTCTCATGGCCATAGCCTCCTATATACTTCAAGGAAGGATACTTCTTGAAGTATATAGGAGGCTATGGCATGGCAGAAAGAGATCGTTCTGTAGAATCACAGCTGTTGTTTTAGCCGTGTATGCGTTTACTATGATTTATATCAAGCATCGCCTTAGAAAGAGTCTTTTAGTAAACGACAGCGGTGCTTTGCCTCACAAATATGGACACACCGAAGCAGCCCAAATAATTACTTCACGCAATTAGATCACACTCTTTAGGACAGTTAATCAGGTATAGTGATGTAAGCTTAATCAATTAAGTTACTTAGAAAGTGGTAACACCTCCTTGAGACACAGGACTTATCTCTTTTTGAAGTACAGCCCTTCTATGTTTGTTTGCTTCTTCCTTTATTTGTTCTGATTATTTGCAGGCGCGGTTGTGCCAAACTGAATGTCCTTCTCCAGCACTCACATGCTTTTGTTGAATACAACTGCAGCGTGAGAAAAGATGCTTGGGGACGGGGTCCTGCTATCCAGTGCTGACTTTGTCATGCTTGTTATGTGGAGCATGTTCCAAAAAATGCAGCTCCACGTATGGTCTTCAAATTGCAACAGGACTATTTGGAGCTTGAAACAGTTGTGATTTTGTCATTTTGGCCCTCGTGTACCCAGTCTGTGAAATGCAAACAAAAAAAGTCTAACACGATTTGCTTTTGTAATGAAGATCACTGATGATGAGTAAAGAGAATATACGAGTTCAAGTTTATTCAATATTTTATATCATTCATTATATTATTCAACATTTTATGTCAAGTTTATACAACATCAAGTTTATTCAAGTTCAAGATTTATTTCTTGCACTTATGCGTTTCAGGATACAATGAACGTGCAGGGAGGTCGCAAAAGACTACATTTATTGTTTTGTGACCTTGCTACAATGGCAATATATATTTTAGGAATGATAATGATCAGGTACGCTCTCTAAATTTGTAGCACTCAATTTTAGGCTGGAATGAGCAATGAATATCAACTTCCCCACTGATATTTTCTCATATATGCTAAATTTTAAATTTAATGTGATCGAATATGTAATAATATAATAATAATATATAAGAATATAATATGTGATAAATGAATGTGATCAACAGTAGATGTAAACAACATGAGTAGCCAGAGAAGTGCATTCTCAATAAATAATTTTCTTCTTATAACGTATATGTGCATGCCTATTAACTGAAACAATTATCACAGTTCCCTGACAAGTTTTAATTTCTGAGAGTGTACTGTAGAGGCTGCTTAGATCTACGACAGTTCATACAAGGTATTATATACTGTGAATGCCTTTGAAAATCCCATGTGACACATATGCCTTTACTTTCTGGAGGTGCTGTGGTAGTCAAAGTTTGTGGGCATTAGGCAGGTTCTGCACCCATTTCTTGAGTATGTCGAGGCAGCTGTGAAGTAACCTGCATTGATGATGATTATTCAAATTTTTATGGTGCATCGACAACAAAGGAAATAATACATCAGAACGTTGGTTTGAGTGCAGCCAGTTAAAAATGAATGTTGTTTAATAAATGCATTGGACAAATGTTAAAACATCAGTTTAAAACACGGTTACAATCCCTGTATCTTCTAAAAATTAAAAAGATTAAAAAACTATTCTGAAAAGAATATGGGGAACTCTTCTAAAAAGAATTATAATCTCTAATTATTATATTGCTGGGTGAAGGAGCCTAAAGTGTAAGGTGTGTTTCTGATGTGAACATGTAAGAAACTATGCAAAACTGAGAGAGGCTAACCTCAGTGCGTGCACTGAGGTTGTTCCTTCCTGTAAAGTAGAAACCAGTGTATGAGGAACGTGATACTTACCTGTACACCCAGCCGTATCACACTGCACAGATTATTCACTGGGTAGCCCTCATGACGAAACATGTATTGAGAGACCACTTTCACCTTAAAAACTGCTTCAAATAGCGCGACACGCTACAAATTATTACTATCGTAACAAGCTGACGATACAGCTCAGACACAAAGGCGTTATTCAAGTCGCGCCACACCACCGTTACGTAGGATTCTTTGTCACAAATCAAACCAAGGCACAAAACAATACCAATACATGAAAAAAGGTGACAATCGTGGTCTCATTATGACGTAATACCGAACTTGTGCGCGAAGGTAATTCAAAGAAATGAATGTGGCACTTGCTTCCGCAGAGAACACCGTGTACCATGCTAGCAATGCATGCAAAAAAGCGCTCGAGTGCTCGCACATATATTGATGACAACACTACCTGTGTAGTGTAACCTGTTCTTTCAAGCATATTATGCACTCAAACTGTATTTGCCGCCGGCTAAAATGCAAATGTGCTCGATTGAACGTCGGAAGAGCGATCAAGTACCCTGCATCCAGTGCTCGTTTTGGGCAAAAAAACACTTCATAATGGTCAACTAAATATACAGAATGGACGCCTATTTATTCCTCGATAAAGAGTGACTCACCTGTATAAATTTAGGCCCTGTAACCTTGCCAGTACGGTTGGTACGACCGTAATTGCAAGAAGTTGCCATGATCGCTGCGGCGACTGTTGTGGGTACAGTAAGATGGCGGCCGGTTTCTTCACGCTCGCGCTCCCTATCCGCGATCCAGCCTTTTACAATCGAGATCAGTGGGCTTACCGCGTCCGACTTTCGCTGGGGATGGCACTTTTCGTCTCCCAATTTCAGGAACTGTCACTTTTTCTACTATCACTCTGTGGCATACCTGGGTGAATTACTTGTAAAATGTAATTATATTACATTACTTATTACTCCAGTTACAATTTAATTAAATTACATTACTCATTACTGCAACTGAAATGTAACAAAATTACATTACAATTACTACGCAAAAGTAATGACTTTACTTATCATTACTTTGCCATTATTGGCATGCATGTTCCCGAGCTTTTGTGGAAGGCACAAGGGACAAAAACACAAAAGTTGACGAAACTTGCCTTCCCCCAAACTTTCCGGGAAATGTATGGTGAAAATGTAACAACAGTTAGCTTGTACTCTTCTGTTTGTCTCTTCTACATGTCAGGGTGTGCCACGTATGACGTATCGTTCCACAATGTAGAGACCAAGGTGACACAATCTATCACTACACCTGACCTGAACAACGTTTGTTTGTGTCTGGCTCGTCGACGGGAACTGAAGTTCCCCGTGCCGAACAGCCATACAGGACGAGGAGATCAGCACGGAACACAAGTTGGAAGCAACGCTGCGCAGCCAGCAGCCACCCCCACAGAAGCGGTCTATCAGGATCACAAATTAAAAACTTCGAGCCTTACACAGAAATCGTCATGAAATGAACGCGAACGAGTTTTTGCGTGCTATTGCACACCATTTTAAGCACTGACGTGTTAAGTAAATGGCCCGCGTTAGCTATGCCAGCACAACACAGAACGCCTATAGCTGTCGTAACTCTTCTGGTCTACATATTGAGACTGCCTTAGTAAGAAAACCTAAATGTCCCACCAGGTTGACTTCTCGTAACATGTCATCAGCCTGGAAAATTTTGAAGCCATTGAGTTACGCGACGATAGTGCGTTTTAGTACAGCGTAGGAACTGTAGTATGCGTATGGTTAGCGTTTGAGCAACACGGTATGCGAGGTGGTATAGCGTGCTATACTAAAACCGTCCTCTGGTACCCCCCAGGTTCGGGCGCCTTCTCTGAAATAAAAGCGATTCGATGAATCGGCGTTCGATGAAACGGGCGCCACAGATTCAACGAAACGGCGTTCGATGAAATGTCCACTTTTCGACGAAACGGCGTTCGATGAAACGGCGTTCGATGAAATGTCACGGAACCGAGCACTACACAAAATACAAGATAACACAAGGGCCTCCGGTGCGTTCGGGACTAACGGTACAGAACGTAAACTGAAGAGGCTGCACGAATAATTACGACAAACAACATTTAATAATTGAACCATTTGAAACAACACACGATTGAAAATACGAGAGACACTGTGGCTGGTAGTTTTCCAACGATCATGCTCTTGGGAACACATGTAGCTCAGAAATTATGCTTGTCCTTTGAAGTAGTCATTTCCCACAGGCTTTTACAAAACTCGAAAGAAGAAAACGTACTCGACTTTGCGTCGTACTCGACTGTCGCAGTATATGGAAACATCTAAAGCGGTTTAGAAATGACAGTAAAGAATTCCTTCGGACACCAAGTACATGAAAGCCACTGTGTCATGATGTCATTCGTTACGTAGCTTCCAGCATATACAGGGTGTCCCAGCTAAACGTAAACATATCTTTTAAAAATATATCCATCACTTTTTCCGAGCTGAAATCAATTGCAATATAGCATATGCTGAAGGGCACTCCATAGGAGGGCATTAGCAGACTACTAAGCAGGGAAGGATAACGGACGTATTTTGGTTACGATTTCCATTTTCGTTACTGCTATATTTTCGTTTCCGTTATCCGTTTCTGATACCGGTCTTTCAATTTCGTTTCCGTTCCGTTCCCGTTACTGTTTCCGGTAACGGAACGGTTGTTACAGAGCTGCGGGAGGACAGCCCGTCGAGCTATCTATCAGCACCCTGCTTTGCCCAAGGGTGTCACGCGTACACACTACACAAGTAATTTTACGTCGTTGGGATGCGCACATGTTGCAAGAGTAAAAAAAATATGTAGAGAAGTATGTATACATACATACGGCCTGCCTGCGTACTGTTCATGAGGCCCGACAAGGCCGAAACAGCTGCCCACTACTGGCATGGCGACGTTTGAGTTAAAAACATATGCTATACGTGCAGCCAAAGAGCTCTGGCTATTTTTTTCCTTATATACATACAGATATATATATATATATATATATATAAAAGCATATATATATAGTTGAAATAAACGAACGCGGTTGACCACGAAAAATAAAGGTATTCAATAAAGATCAGAAGTGGAGACGGTGCTTCTGCAGGACAACGAATAAAAGGGGGACTTTATTAAAAACTAAGAGGGGGTATTCGACGTTTCGACAGCAGCGCTGTCTTCAACAGGAATGGGATATTATGGTGACGCAAGACAATTGCAAAGAATGAGAGGGGAGAGAGGGCAGCACACGTGCTTTGTCAAACAAAGGTAAAGGGGTGCAGTGAATCATAGGCAGTCACGTTCTTCGCCGGAGAGCAATGATTTCCTGGGGTGACCAACCGGGGAGTCTGAAAGAGATACAAAAGAGTGTATGTATTCCGAGAGAATTAGGAATTTAGGTTGCGAACTGTTGAGAGGACGCCGGGGTCCTCGTTAATCTGGCTTTTAAATTTGTAGATCAGGAACGATTCTCTTTGTTCTCTAAGGCGGTGCGATGGAAAACCCGATTGCAGAACGAAAATGGCCATGTCGTTAATTGAGTGGCCGGGTTTACTAAAATGTCGAGACACTGGCAGATTAGGTTTCTTTGATACGTCGGACCTGTGGTTGTTGAATCGGATTCGGAAGGATTTAGCTGTTTGACCGATATATTGGGCCTTGCACTCATTACATTGAAGGAGATAAAGGACGTTAGAAGAGTTACAGTTCAACAGACCATTAATTTTTGTGCGATAGTTAGAATTTGTGCTTTCTACTCTGGTAGCAGTTTGCATTAATTTACAGATCTGGCATCTGTGTCCGTTGCATGGTTGACAACCGTTGTGTTCCGAGGGCTTGTTTAACTGGAAATTTTCGTTCGGAACGGTTGGATTACCCTCTGCGGGGGTCAAGTGACGCGCGTTTTCTGCGGCCGACCACGATATTTCGGGTGGGTCTGCCGCTGCCCTGTGCAGTGACACGTCTGCATGTTGTAAGCACGAGAACATGACTCAATAATTCAATGATCAGCTCAATTAACGATATTATTTCACAATTAATCCATGTTACTTTCATGCCTCTACATCCGACGACTGAAGCACAGCTAAGCAAACGCCTGCAGTACTGCTGCTTGCGTGCTGTTATTTCTGCAGTCTTGTGACGAATTCAGAAGCTGCTAGGTCGGCGCCCGCGCCTGATTACGTGACCGTTGCCACCCGAACCTGAGTGTCAGCTAAATCTAGCGATTTTCGTCACTTGGATAACGCTATAGGGGCATCGAGGTCACTCGTCTTCGGGTTCCGTCGTCTGCTAACCCACGTGAACTCTGACGTGCGGACCAATGAAGGCTCTCGCCCTCGCTACTTAAAGTACAGTACAAAGTATCAAATTGGAAATGTACCCAAGGTAAAGTACAAGTGCTCAGAAATGTACTTTAAGCAGTACTTGAAGGAACTGTAAAGTGAATGGCAAACCTGTAGAAACTCTATGGTTTGCTGAAAGCTTGTATCTTGGACGCTTAGAATACGCAATACTTCTGCTGTATGTTGAGCACTTTTTCAGCTGTCGAATTTCTAGTGTTGCTGCGCAAAACGATCTAGCGGACTCCAGAAGCGCCCCAACCCTGAGGCGACTCACGCGCCATGTATTGAGAACACGAGAAACTAGGCGATTCATCATGCGAAATCGTGCGCTTCTCGCCAGTGCGGTATGCATTTCGTTGCGAAGGTACACGGTTTGCGTACTTTGGAACACAGGAACGCAAACCAGACATTCGTTTAAGTCACTTGGATGCGAGGTTTTGCAAACAACAGCGATACAGCGAGCAAACGCTGAGAGACACGGAGAGAGAGAAAGGTCAACAGATGTCGCAGCGAGCCTCGTGGCACTAGGGTGCCTCAGTAGTATTCGGGTACTCGACATGGCACAGAGCTCGCATGTTACAACTAACAACCGTTAACAGTTTAAACCGAACTTCTCATGATTTGCTGCTGTTCGTCAAAAAAGTCAAATGCTAATTAGTAACCTGTCTCAAATGCGTTACGTTGTACCTAAATATCACGCGATGTCTGTCCTCCCAATGCGGGGCTTACTCCAACTTTGCTCTTTGCGAACGTTGAGGGCCGCCACCTTTCAGTTTCTAAAGGCGTTCAAAATTAATTAGTGCGAAAAGTATGAAGAACTGAGAGGCGATGATTTGTGCGTGTGATCACACCAAGGTCTACGTGATCTGACCTTAAAACATTGTGGTTACATTTCACTGTACAGGTCCTTTAAGTTTGGTAATCCAAGTACTGCCCATCACTGCCCAGAACAGAGCAGCAGAAGAAGAGAAAGAGCAATAACAGCTCGCCGCCGCGTTCGTTTTTTGTCCTTGACCATAACTAGTTCACCAGGCCATAACTTAAGGTACATGTTACCATGCCTCGGAAGAGACGCAGTAACGTGAAGCCGCCCGCCCCTGGAGGGCTCCGAACTATGTTACTGGTCTGCCTTTCCCTTTGGCTCACATTCAGCGTTTACATTTTACGGAGTATCAGCGACTCACGACGCAAGGCTTCCATCCGTAAGCGAATATCGTATTTAGAAGAAGGTATTACAGCTCAACAGTATTCCAACCGAGAAATATTGGACAACTTGAACTACTGGAGGTGGTCCATCCTTCAATCGCACCAGGACAACGAAGTCATACCAGTGCTTGTGCTTGCTTCCCGCGACGTTTCGGTGCGCAGAACACTGGACCAGGTGGTCCGCTACCGACCGAAAAGAGGCCCCGTGATAATCAGCCAAGATGGTACTCAAAATGCAACGGCTGCGGTACTCCGCGAGTACAGTGAACGGTACGCTTTCCACTTCATTCAACACCCTGGCCAACTTCGCGGTATGCACCCTCATCAGCGTACCGCGCGTCACTACAAGTTAGCGTTGTCTTTCGTTTTCGAACGCTTCAGTCACAGCGCCGTTATTATTGTGGAAGAAAATCTCGATATTTCGCCCGACTTCTTCGTATATTTCTCAGCCACTCTGCCTATACTCAAACAGGACCGTTCGCTGTTCTGCGTGTCCTCGTACAATGACAACGGGCGACCTGAACAGGTGGCCGAGGCACCCGACGCTCTCTACCGTACTGATTTTTTCTCGGGCCACGGCTGGATGCTGAAACGTGAAATATGGGAAGAATGGAAAAGAAAATGGATTATGACGGATTATCATGGATTATGGGACGAGTGGATACGAATGCCATCCCAGCGAAAAGGTCGTGCATGCGTTAGACCTGAAATATCAAGATCTCGAACACGCCGCCCAGAAAGTGTCACTGACGGACTGTACTACAATGATGTCCGTCTCAATGAAGTCTTTATTAACTTTCTGGACAGAGATCTAAGCTATCTCCTCAAGATAAGGTACGATCCAGCTTTTGAATACACAGTCTATAACACCTCCGTTGTAAGTCTGGATCAACTTACTTCAATGGACGTTAAAACAGCCACTGTCCGGCTAATTTATGGGAATGCTACAGAGTTCCGAGAAGCCGCCGAACACTTGAAGTTGATGCCTGATGTCCATGGGGACGTCCCACGAATGGCTTACAAGGGAGTTGTCAGTACTTATTACAAAGGCTTGCGAGTCTATTTGACGCCGCCTTACAAAAAGAGACATCGTGGTGATATTTCTGCTAGGCAGTTATAATATTTTTTCTTCTTCTCGGAACAATGCGAATGGTTGAAGAGAGAAGCAGGCACCATCAGCCATTGTGGGATGCATCGTTGCCCGAAAATAAAATCGTGCAGTGATGTCGCAGCGAACTGTTTTTGCTGTGATATGGAAGGCCGAATAAGAACAATTTGCGCAAACTTGCTATTTGTGTGCTTGTAATATGTACACACCTTGGTATCACAGAGTACCCTGTCTTAACAGCAAAGACGATATTTTAGGTAGGCTTAGTGGTATTGTATTTTTATAGGTTTCTGTATCAACTGATTCGTAATGTATGTAAAATTACCAGAGAACAGGATCCCGTAACCGAGGCACCGACCGCGGCCCCCGAAGTTATTTATCAGTAGACACCGTAACTGTTTGAGCACGTTTAAAGCGCTTCTTGGGAAACGACGGCCCTTCTCACGTTCTCAGTGGTTCCCGTCTGTGGGGCATCGTTTCCTCCCACCGTCGCACAATGTTCGGTCTCTCTTTCGCTGAAGTTCAGATTCAGCGTCAGATCATTGCACTGTTCTCTTCGGTGTCAACGACTGCGGAAAAGTATGCTTTTTAGGGGGGTATCGCGATAACTGACTCGTGGGGAGTCCATATACAGGGTGTTTCAAAAAACGTGTCATTCGGACTTTATAAAAAAACGGGGCGATGGAAAAATACGGGGTAAACGGCATTTGTGTGGCAACTGAATTTGCCATATTGCAAAAATATTTTCATTTGATTTTATTTAAAATAAATTGAATTTCTTTAATTGAACTCCAAAATTTCCCAAGTCAACCTAACGTTTTTTTTTACAGAATTAGAGAGCCCGTAGCGAACTTAGTCAGATCCACCAAGAAATCCGCTCGATATTGCAAATGGAACTGCCCAAAAAAAGTCCCGAAATTGAGGCTTCAAAGTTTCGGGTATTCAACGGCGCACGAAATCAGACGCAAAGATTTGTGGAGAGGAGGACTTGCTCCTGCCCACATGAAAGATAGAAGGTCGAAAAAAAAAGCAGGGCGGGAAAGAAGAGGCGGAATCATTTTTGTTTGCCGCTTATCAACGTATGGTGGAATGTCACCCGCCTTGTTATCGGCGCGTCTTGTGCTGGACGCCGGTCCGGCAATAAACTGTTCTAGCTCCATGGGGGCAGGAACATGTCCTGCCCTTCGCGCATCTTTGCGACTGATTTGGTGCGCCGTTGAATACCCGAAACTCCGAAGCCTCAACTTCGGGACTTTTTTTTTGGCAGTTCCATTTGCAATATCGAGCGGATTTCTTGGTGGATCTGACTAAGTTCGCTACGGACTCTCTAATTCTGTAAAAAAAACGTTAGGTTGACTTGGGAAATTTTGGAGTTCAATTAAAGAAATTCAATTTCTTTTAATTAAAATCAAATGAAAATATTTTTACAAGGTGGCAAATTCAGTTACCACACAAATGCCGTTTACCCCGTATTTTTCCGTCGCCCCGTTTTTTTATAAAGTCCGAATGACACGTTTTTTGAAACACCCTGTATATAAGAAAGACGTATCCTTTACTCGGCAAGGTCTCTAGAAAATCGTGGTAAAGCGCTCCATCGTCAGCTACAGGTCATTAGGGGTAGATCGGAAGGTGTTCATGAAAGCGGTTACGAAAGCATGATAAGCTAATCGCCTTTGAAGTGAAGCAGATCACATTGCTAAGCTCCCTTTGTTTCGTCTTTTGTATCGTTTCCGAGTGAGATGCTCGGAGCTGCGAGCTGGAAAGATGCGTTAGTTGTCCGTCTGCTAAAGCGGAGCAAGCAACCTTCGGATCTCTCCTCCTTTGGTCCTGTCAGCCTGACAAGTTGCCTCGGTAAAGTTTTGGAGCGAATGGTGCTGCATAGACCAGAATGGTGGCTTGAGAGACATGGAGCTTTCCCTGCAGAGATGACAGGTTTCCGTCGCCATTGCAGCGCCATGGATTCGGTCCTCGACCCTGTCACCTCCGTCGAACAAGCCAAGAGCCAGAAGAAAATTGTCATGGCGGTTTTCCTGGACGTCAAAAGAGCTTACGATACCGTCAGTCACCCCTCTGTGCTGCACGCACTGCTGCAAGCTCAGGCCTCTGCCAGGATATCATTGTGGCTGGTGGATTTTCTGCACGACAGAGCACTCTCTGTTCGCACGCATAAGGGGTCCACGCCGAAGATTCGTTTAGCTCATGGGGTACCACAAGAGAGTGTCTTAAGCCCGATTCTGACATAAAGTCCTGCGTTAGCCGAAGAGTTAAAATTTCTATCTATGCCGACGACATTTGTATTTCGACTATTGGGAAAATCAAGGCCAGCCATACACCGCACGTCTTCATCTTTCGCTGGATAGCATTGGGCGGTATATCACTGAAGCAGGCACGGATATCTCAGCTGAAAAAACAGCAGCGCTGGCCTTTACTAAGAAGGATATGCTCCAGTGCCAGCTTTCCATTGGTAATACGCCGCTCAGACAAGTTAAACCCCACAGATTTCTGGGCGTCATCCTGGATTCCAACCTGTTCTGGAAGAAGCATGTCGACTACTTAGACACCAAGGCCCACCGGTGGATATCTCTCATTCGTCACTTTGCCGGAGCTAAGTGGGGAATGAATGACAAGTCCCTTGTGGCCCTCCACCACGCTTTAGTTCGTGGCACACTTGTGTACAGCCTCCCTGTCCTGCATGGCGTCTCCCAGACTCAAGAACAGCGACTTCGGTGTATACTCGCGCGGAGCCTCAGGATATGTCTTGGTGTTCCGAGAGCCGCGGAAACTCGAATGGTGATAGCCGAAGCCCATGAGTTACCGATAGAAATCCTACGGCAGATGGAAACAATTCGCCATTACATGTGCCTCAGAACGCACCACCGTCGTCATCCCCTTCCAGCGAAAATCTATCGGCGAAGACAAAGTGCTGTCTTCAAGTGTCCCATGGAAGTCAGGCCCAAGCTTCCTCCGTTCATAATCCACCCAACAGTTCCCACAACCCCTCCGTTGCCGCTTCCGCTCCCATCACACTCCCTATCTGTCCCAAGCCTCAAGGTTCCAAAGCATCAAGTGCGACCTTTAGTTCTTCCAACAGTTGGCAGCGGACATGATGCACCTTAAATATCGTACCATCTGATGCAATCTCACGTGGATATCGTCTTTCACACCGTACGTCGTCAACATTGGCGGAGCTGTATGCCGTTTTACTCTTTCTGCAGCAGATATCCCAAGTTCCTCCGCGTGCCTGAGTGGTCTACACCGATTCACGGGCTGCTGTGCAATGTCTGGCAACTATGGGGCTTCGTGGGTCGCTAGCCCCCATCGTAGTTGACATTCTCCACCAAGTTCAGCGTCTACATGATGAAGATCGGCATATATCCCTGCAGTGGATTCCTGGTCGCCGCCCTCGGTGGCTCAGTCGGTAGCGTGTCCGCCTGCTGATTCCAAGATCGCGGGTTTAAACCCGGCCAAGGACGGTGGCAACTTGGTGGAAGGGTACAAGTTGCTTTGACACGCTGTCTTCCGCGAGGGACGTTAAATGTGCTGTGCCGTGTGTCGACATTTCGGCGCACGTTAAAGAACCATCAGGTGGGCAAAAGTAATCCACAGACCACTGTGGCGTCGCTCATGATTGCAGTTGTCTCGCGACGTAAAGCACCGAGATATTATTATTATTCCTGGTCACTGCGGTTTAACAGGCAATAAGGAGGCTGACAGAGTAGCAATGGCTGCCCAAGAGTCCCCGACAGCCGTGCCCATTATGCTGTCGAGAAGTGACAGAAGGACCCTACTAACTGCATGGTTTCAATCCTTTGCTCTGCAGCAATGGCGCCGGGACATCACGGCTCAATCTGTCATGTATTCGGTAGACCCAAATTTGTCGTATTCTTTCCCTGCCCGCTTTCTATCACGCCATTTTACATCCCTCCTGGGTAGACTCCGCCTCAATGTGGCTTTCACCCCACAATTCAAGTGCATGATCAGATGCTGTGACACACGCCTCTGTTCCACCTGCGGTGTTGTGACGAACGCCCAGCACAGTCTTATGGAAAACGCATTCTACTGCCCGCAAAGGCGGGTACTCTGTGATGAGCTTGCCCGTATCAGCAAGAGACGGCTCAATTTAGCTCTACTCATTGTTCCCTATGAAGATCCTGTGCTCCATCGTCGGGTTCATCACCTGTTCATGGACTTCCTGTCGTCCACTGGATTTCTCCAGACGCTTTAATTCGTTATCGTATTTTCATCCTTCCTTCATCATCTTCATATAATGTTCCACGTGCAATTGGGGTAGGGTACCGCACTACCGCGGTGAAACACCTCATCTCATGGTCATCATCTATTGTTGTTGTTGTGGACCGTGTAACGGACCGTATAACGGACCGGACGGATGTAAGGGGCTCGGAGAACCCCTGGTGCACTCTGACGAACAAGACGTTGACGCTCGTGCGTGATCACTAAGCACTGGGAGAGTCCCCTGCGGTCATTCCGCTGCTCCTGTGGAAAAAAAAATCGAAGCAAGGAGTGGTCTCCGAAGCCACTAAAAGATGGCGCGGCTACCGCGCCGCAGGTTCATCAAGTTGGAAAGCACATGGTAAATGACTTCCATTTAAAACCGATTGCTCGATAAAGTTTCGAATTTTGTTCTAGAAGGGCCACATTTCAGCGACTGCACCCGTGCAGTGTGAATATACAAGAAGCATTCCAAACAAACGCCTATAAGGTTCATTGTACTTTTGCTGAGGACACAGTGGAGTTCCTTATTCGAACCATCAATCAGCTATGGGTATGAGCGGTGCACACACGTGGATAGATGGAGAACAGAAAGAAGAGGGAGACAGGTTGGTTACAGCGTGTCCTGGGCCGACATCACGAGGAACTGTGCTGATGTCAGTCTGAAATGTCTGCCGAAAAAGAGGGAGAGAGAGAGAGTCAACCTTATACGTATGTCTGGTAAGGGAACCAACTTGCAATCTCTAGCGCGACTTAGGAACTATCAGCGGACGCTGTATTCGCACGCCGGTGCTTTATTTCCTAATTGGTTACACATATCAGATTGATTACACATATAGGTAATGACTAATAACCTAAAATTCGTGGACTCCTTAATTAGGGGATTTCGGGCAACGAAGGTATTGGCAGAAGCAACATTGTAACTTAAATACTCTACTGATGTTACAGTAAACTTCAAACGGTTAGGAGCATCTTGGTTTTGATGACGAGCTTGCCACATGGTGACACACCTATTGACACCTTATGACACACCTGATGAAGTGCAGATCCTGCACGAAAGTTCCCAATTAAACCTAGATGCTCCTAACCGTTTGAATATTTATTCTGACGACCTCCTTCGTGAACTTGACGGCGTTTTTGTATTTTGTCTATTTCTACTCATTTCTCTTTCTAAGATACTCCCTTTCATTTATTTTCCCGCGAGATAGAAAGGTCGAGAAAAAGATTAACTTTGTCTCTCTCGGATCAGCGCTATGCCACTTTGTCCATACATTTCGTCTAAGGTATTCCGGGGTACCCCCCTTTCCTTCTGCAGCGTAGCCTTTAAAAGCATGCGGCGAGACAATGTGTGGGTCAGAGGCGCATGGTGGTGAATGCTCGGAATATGTCGATGTCAGGGGAGAGAACCAGCAGTGTTTCATGGAGTCATAGTGAGCGTAGACGGCTACAAATGCTAATAATTAAAGTGGACGGATGATTACAACAATGGGTGTAGTATTGATTAAAACAATGGTAGTAGTTAAGGTGTCGTAGGCCCGGTTTCACCAACGCTGGTTAACTTTGAACCGAGGTCAAGGGTTGCTAAAACTTGAAGTTAACACTCAATTCTTTTTACAAACGTTAGTTGGTGACGTGATGAATGTTTCAGTGACAATAACTCCCATTAGTGAAGCAGAGTTAAGCGTTAAATTCAAGTTAACGGACCGTTGACCTCCGTTAAAATGTTAATCGCCGTTGGTGAAGCTGTACCTTACTCGTTTGCATTCGTTTCGTGTGGCTCTTCCCCCTCCTCTGAGCATATTTCATAAAATGTAACTTATATACCTCGAGAGTAACGAGTTACTTTTTCGAATATTTAGTACAAATATTTCTGATCCCGAGATCGCGGGTTCGAACCCGGCCGAGGACGCCAGCAACTTGGTGGCAGGGTACAAGTTGCTTAGACACGCCGTCTTCCGCGAGGGACGTTAAATACGGGGTGCCATGTGGTGAGCTTTCATCGCACGTTAAAGAACCCTCAGGTGGTCAAAATCAATCCACAGACCGACCGCTGTGGCGTCGCTCATGATCTCAGTTGTCTCGCGACGTAAACACCCAATTATTATTAGTAGTACAAATATTCTTTTCAGGGTTGAGTAATTAGCACTCTACTCAGTTCCTTTTTTGCTTGGTACTCAGGAATTTCACTGGTGTTTTTGATTATCTTGTACTAGTCTGTCTAGGAAAGCTTCACTCCACTTTCAGTCCATTGGAAATTGTCTATAGCACAAGCAAAGTCTTATTAGTGCCGCAAATCAATCCTGCATCTTTGCCAATAACTTCAGATAACTCGAATAATAATACATAATGACGGAATAACGAAAGGGTCCGCCCGTGAGTTGTTTGAAATTTGAAAATAAGGATTTCAAATTCAGGTCGTGTTTTTCAGGAGTCGTTAGAAAGCATTCTCGCGTAGAATGCACACAATGGCGGCCGGCGCAGGACAGGTGGAAGGTGTAGCGAATAGCCATGGAAACGCGTGAAACGAAAAATAAAATGTGCCCCCATAGCTGGTTACGACTTATGCGAACGCTTAATCAAACTTCTTCGTGATCATAAAGCGTCTGCTTCTGAAGTGAGAAATCGCTCCCGAATTGGAGAGGCAGTTAGAGAGAGGGAGTGAGAGTGGAAGGGACTGGAACGTATATCAACAACAACAACAACTTTATTTTTAAGATGATGAATGGGGAGTTTCACCTCCAGGGGCGATACTCTACTACGGTACATCGAAAGGGCTTGTATTGCACAGAAACGTGCACGGTTCATGTCTAACGGCGGATATAAGTGCATACGTTCCACAAATTTTGACCCTGGAAACAATGAGAAAGCGTTTTGTATCAAGTTGTGATGAATTTAATATGCTCTATGCTCTGCTCTCGCTGTGCTGTTTTGGCGGATACCAAGCATGTGCTCCTCGACTGCCATCTTTACATCTCCCAAAGAGCAGCTCCACAGTGTCGCTTGTAGTCGATCACGGCCGCACCATTCACATTGGCAACCATTCTCGGCCCTTGGTCTAACCAGATCGACCATCTCCAAGCTCTTGAGTATTTCAAGATTTTTGTCCGGGACACTGGTCTCCTCTGTACCCTATGATCTGCCTGCGTACCTTTGTGCTGTGTGTGTGTTTTTGTGTGCTGTCGTTTTGCCTACCGTTCTGATGCCTTACTTACTCCACTGACTATCGACCCTATTTAGCATCATTCATCACCTCATCATCAGGACACATCTCATCCTGCCCATTGTGCCTTGGGGTAGTGCAACGCACCTTATATGGCGAATTTCCCCATTCATTATCATTAATTTATTTGTTGTTGTTGTTAATATTACTATTGGAGAAGAGAGAACATCTTGACGTGTGCTTCATCGACATGGGTGCCGGCTGTTCCAGAGCACTTGTACTTGGTCGCTGCGTGCTAATGAAAGGTAATGAAGAAACAATAATAAGGACTAAGTGTAGAAAGATGTATGCGACTCCTGGAGGCGAACCGACTTCCAAAAACCCAAGGGGTCAAAATACATTGTTCGCCTCAATATCTTGAGGAAAGGACATAGTGTAGGATATGGGTTAGGAACCAAGTGCTCAAGAATGTCAGAATATTGAAGGTACGTCAACCCAATACTGCAGCGACAGAGTACCGGACGCGACACAAAAATAACGTTCTGTGTCCTACGATGAAGCAGTAGGCCATTATGGGGAGTGTCAAGTAGAAGCCGTTGAACGGGGAACCCCATGAGCGAGGAAGAGGAAAGAACCCGAAAGGTCTATTCAGAGTCAATTATAAAAAGTAAGAAGCAGCCATAAACTGCTCTGGCATGAAAGCAAATAAAACTATGTTGATTTCCATGTCACATGTCGTAACCCTTATTAGAATAGTTAAAGAACCTGAAAACAATTTCGCTGATCTTGCTCTTGGTTAACGTATCTCGAGTATAATTCGCACTTCTCTTCAGTAAAGTCGCATTTTGGGAATACTGCATCGATGAAAATATGTTCTCTTACGTCAGGCACTAAAATCAATATACTACGCGCACATCAACTCGCATCTTAGCTACTGTCTGCTAGTTTGGGGAACTACTTCCAGGCATTCAATCTCCAAACTACTGGTTCTACAAAAGAAATTTTTGCGTATTCTAGAAGATGTGAGCTACAACTATACGACAGCGGGGCTATTCGAGGAGTATCGCATACCCAGAATTCACAACCTTTACTGCTATAGGCTCATCCTGGCGTACCGAAGGGCAGTTAAGGAAAACTTAAATTACCATCCGGACGTGGCGAGCTTAGAAATTACTAATCCCGCTTACAATTACCGCCACCCTTTAACATAAAAGGATCCACAGTGCCGGACGTCGTATGGGTTCCACAGGTTGCAATATAATTTAGACTACTCAATGATAATACATGTGATTTGCTGTCTTTTCACAGAAATGATTTGCTAACATATTTTTGTAATTTAGAATAATCACTACCGTATATAAACGTTACATTGCTGTAGCATGGTAAGGTCCAACGCTGATCTTTGTTTCATTTGATTATTATTATTGATGATTGAGTGACATTTTTGTACTTGTTTAGTGCATAGTGTTGCATACATTGTGATTACTAATTTGTGCTGCTGCAGGGGGTAGAGGCCTTGTCAAGTCTCCTACGACTTTTTAGCCTCTGCTCCTAATCACTTGTGTGATGAAATAAATAAATAAATACACGTCCGCCCATTTTATGAAGAGAAATGTGCTGGTGTACAAGACTTCGGTGTACGAGGAAAAGAAAAGAAAGGTTGTTTGTACGTTCACCGGTGTTACATCAGAAGTGATTTCATCATCCCCCTCCATCCGTTGAATCTTACAAATTCCAAGCATCGCCGGTGCATTCTACGTAATCTTTCGCTACGCGAATGCCGTCGCTTCCAGGTGCTCTTTTGACGTCTTTCACAAAGCTTCCACGCTAAAGCTTCCGGCAATGAGCGAAATGTTGTTTTCTTCGCCTGTAGGCATAAGTTTATTTACGCCTTCGAAGCAATTCCTTAGTGACAGTATTTTGCTCTTGGGAGCAGGGCGGACTCCTGTTCAGAGTTTGTGACTTCGGTGCCTCGGGGGATTCAGAATTTAGTCGATGGAACGTGCGACGGAAAATTATAATACTGAGAAGACGGGGAAGGCTTCATCCTTTATCAGTGCTTTGCAGCTTACAGTCGCGCGTCGAAAAACATGGAATCTGAATAAATTTGCGGAAAGAAGCAAGAACAGAAGGCAGCAGCTAAAAGAGAAAGACAAGAAACGTCATTTTTGCTGTCCCGAGAGTCCGGGATTTTCCCGGATGTATCCCGGGATCCCGGGCCGGGATTTAGGGATTGAGATAAAACGGAGACAGCAAGCCATACACAGCATTTGAGCAGTAACCCTGATTGTTCCCGCGTGAGTTCCGTGTGTCTCTGCTTGGTGCTATTTCTATACATGTGAAGGTTCAAGCTTTTTATTGGTTGAATTGCAAAGCCATACATGTCATTTCATGGAGAGGTCCCGTAGTTAAAACTACAAGGTACGTACATGTCAACCGAAACATTCCTCATAGCTTAATGGTTTCCATCCTCTTCAATATGCGTCAGTTTTTATCGAAAATCTGACTTTTTTTATGTTCTTCTGAAATGAGCTTATTTTGATTTGCAGTCTTTTCACATAGCACCCGCCGATTTATTTCGGACTGGCAGCACAGACGAAACCAAGTTCCGACTTCCCAAATGTGGTGGCACTAGAGCCAAATTGGGTGTTTATTGCAACGGGAAGAGTGGATGCGATGGCGTAGTTAAGTGCCACACCGTGCAACCTGAGATGTACGGCAAATATTGAGATGCTTCATCTGCCGCAAACTATCGTACAACCAAAAGCATAGAGGACTGACGAAAATGACACGCCCGCTCGTTAGCGGCTGCTAAACCCCGCCATTCAAAACGTTTGTTGTCTTGACCCACGTAGTCGGACCGCTTCACAAAAATGAATGACTGAAGTATATATCAAAACTTGGAAGCAAGAAGAAGAGAATGCGCCCTGCTACTTCATGTTAAAGAAAGACTGACTTTCAAAACGATTTATTTGATAAGCGAGCGGTTCACGTTGTTTCTGAGGAGACGATCGTGGATGCCTTTCGGGTAATCTACCGCGCCTCCTCAACTTAACGTCCAGTCCATCTTTGGCACGCGATACAAGGTACATATAAATGGTAGCGAAGGCGAGAAAAAATACCAAATCTGTGTTAGCAACACTGCGCCCTTCATGATACACATGCGAGCGTGGTTGTTGAGGGGCAAACTACGAACGTAAACAAAAATAATTTGATCGGAGGCGCGAATAATGTGTGTATTAATCCAATATGCATATTTTTAATATAGCAATTCGCCCGGTCTGCCAGTAATACGTAAGATTATAGACAGAGCCGAGTACGCTTCCGGTTCCTGTCCCTCAGCATGTTGTTAGCTACGAGCTTGCCGTACGTTGACTGCGCGCTTTGTGATTGTTGATAGCCGTTTTCTTCTTCATCGTCGTCTTTTCAATTTCAAACCACCAAGTCAAACAGGGGACACTTCTCGGAGAACTAAGGTAAGGCAGGCACACACGAACAATGGTAAAACACAACAGAACGCCGGTAAACCTGTTCCTGCAGGCTCTACCGGGAGACGCACCATGTCGAGGCGCTACATAAGCGGTGCCTCCTGAAGGAGAAAGGAAACTGTGACGCCGATGACACTATGGGCGGTATAAGTTTCCACCGTTTTCCTCGGGACCCCTTGAGGTGAGTTCCTATATATTATAAGTGTCCACGGCCGAGAACGGAGCTGAGTCACTTGGTTGAGGACGTGCAGTGTTTGCTGAAGTAAAATGCGTACCTCTCCCCCCGAGTTTTATTGAGAGCGGTGAAGTGAACATAGTGCAAGTTACATAAGATTAATAGCGTTTCAATGGTATCACCTGTTTTCCAGCTTTCAGTCTGCATGGACACTCCCTGGATAGGTCATCCTTCCACAGTGAGGTGGTAAACATGTAAATATTTAAGCATGTGGCTGCTGGGCTGCTTTCAACGAGGAGTTTTGCAACGGTTTGCATGTACGGGACACAAAGGGCTGTGCTGCATGTGCTTACATGTACCCAATGCTAGCATGTTGATGGCTTGCTTTGCATGCTGATTTTTTCTTTTTTTTTTGAACTCTGAATGTAGGGCATACAGGGTCAGGCTGCTGTAGCTAGTGCATGTTTTCGTGGCACAGCTTTGCATAATTCTTCAACAATAAAACTGCTTCGCAGGTACAAGGCGTGGCTGGAGTTTTGCAACCTGGAGGCGGATACGAGTCTAATTTCCATTCGCTCTAAGGTCCTGTGCTCCCAGCACTTCGCACCAGTTGCTTATTTGCGCACAGGAAGGCTTCGGTGGGATGCAGTTCCTACATTGAAGCGCACACTGCATGGCGTTGGTAAGTATAATACAAGTCGGTATGCTCAAGTTATCACATGAAAATGTTGTAACTCTAGAGGCAATTATTGTGAGTGCTACTGGTGGTTTACAGGAGGAAGTAGTGCCTACGCCAATCAGAGCAGACTTGAAAGCAGTGGGCCTTCAACGGAGGAACGTGTGCAAGCTGTGGTAGCCTGCGATGACGACAGCACAGGAGCAATACACCTTCACCAGATGAGTCATCCTTGCCATGCTGAAGGTATACTTGAGTAACGTAGTTGTTGGGTTGGCTAACTGTACGACATCATCTGCTTCATCAGAGTGTGGTACTGAAGAAAGTCAGCAACAGCGTGATCTGTCTCATCAGGACCATAGCTACGCACAACACGCACCAGCCTTGTCAACACAGAGCACTGTTGTCTCCCCACTAGCTGCAGTTGTCACTCCTCTGCCAGGAACGTCGTCTGGTGTACTGCGTGCAGTCTCGTCACCTCAGCACTTAGGAGGTATGTAAGGAATACTCTACCGCCATGAAGTCCGCAGACTTGTGAATGCTTTTTGATCACCATTTGCAGGTGGAAGTGGCTGGCATCCCCCCAAAGATTGCCCATCGTCCAGTAGTCTAGCAGCTCCAGCACAGCCAACAAAAGGCAAGCTGGATAACCTCCGCAAGAAAGTGCACCAGTTGCAAGCCCTGTGTTCAGCACCTGTGTTCATAGATACCTAGCATACATTTTCTATTTTGAATCTTCAGCAGTTTGCTATTCTTTGATACGTATTAGGTGTATCCGTGTGGAAGCCCCAGCCGTCATCCCATAATAAAGTTGTTGTTTGCTTCCCCTTGTATATAGATTCCTAGCATGGATTTTCTATTTTGGATCATCAGCAGTTTGCCCTCTCTTTGATATGCATTTAGTGTATACCTGTCTACATAGATCCCTAGTACGTAATTTTATATTTTGGATCATGTGCTGAGTTCGATAGTTGTGTGCACAACTGCCAGTATGTACGTGCAGTTATGTGCAGGGCTAAGCACTTTGTGCAGCTTAAAAAACCTACACCACGTAGCAAAATGTGCACAAAATAGCAGAAGCAGAAAACATTGTCAATGCTTTGACATGCCTTTAATACAAAAATGCTGTTGTAATCAAAGTAGTAGTCATGAACAGTGTGTATGCTCTGAACAAGGTTGTCATTGCTCGAAGCTGATAGTATTTTGGCTGTTTTGCAAGATAAAGTATCACAGACTTCTAAACTGAGCTAATGGACTTGTGCTTTCGAATTCCTCCATAGCATTCATTACGAATGCCAAAAACTGTTGGGAGACATAGCACCACACAGCATGCAAGTATCATATAATGTGACCCAAAAGTGCAAATATGTTCACTTCCGCCTTCTTGGTACGAGAGATATGTGGAAAGCTCCAGATGTGCATGGGGACAGCAATAGTCCTGGGCCCTATCTATGTTTGCTGGAATTTGTACATTATCTTTTTGTCCTTATTCACTACATAGGCTGTCACACTGGTTATTGCACATTATTCTGTCGTGGGTGTTTATACTGGAGTTGGACGGACTACATAATACTGTTTATACTGTATTTATACTGTTTACAATGCCATGGCGAATTTACCTGTGATAAAAGAAAGCAAGCCCCCACCTGGTCTCCTGTGTCCTTTGTTGCACGCATGTCGCTAGTGTTAATTCATCTCTGTTCACAAATTGCTCATGAGCTTTTGCTCTTGGATTTGCTATCAACAGCGATTGTGACATTCTGCGGCTCGGCATCGCGGTGGAAAGAACGCGCTGCGCGAGCGCCTGGCACGCCCCGTGCTATACGTAACGGTGACGTACCACGTGACGTCCAGGTGACGTCATTATGACGAAATTTGTAGTGTGCCCCGCAACGGATGGATGGCGCTGACGGTCTTTATCATGGCCGCCCTTGAAGACGTGGTGGCCAATGCAAGCTGCGCTACCATTTATATGTACCTTGCGCGATACCTAAAACCATACGCTGGTTGAATCGCTTGACTTCTGCAGTAAGTTGCTATACACTTCGTTCGTCTTGTAATCGTAGAAACTAAACAGACACCTCCGATCCCCAGCAGCTTTTCTTCTTCTTCGTGCCGTTGTTCACGTGGACGCCCCTACACAAGCAGTTCCACGTCACCGCGATACTCATCAAAAGAGGAAAGCCATGCACGGATCTCCGGCGCGTGTGCCCACAGGCGTCAATAAACGAAGTCCACTCATCAGCATCGCGCATGGAAGGAAATATGCGCGCCCTGTGAAGGTGCTTGACAGGTAGCTAAGGATCGAAATTTTCATTCTAAACGAATGCTAGAAATTAAACGACCCATTACTGCTCCACAGTCTTGCGTCACGATTGCACCAAGACTAGCATTGCATTATTCTGTACAAGTTCCGAAATCCCGGGATTTTTCCGAGAAAATCCCGGGATTTGGGACGTTGAAAAACAGCCGGGATTCGGGATATTCAGGATCCCAACACTAGCAACACCCTGATATAAAACTCGGTGGTTCTGGAGAAAGCAAACGCTGAAAATACCCACTTTGCACTCTGCTTATTAAAACAGTTGTTCTCCAATCATGTTTTGTTTCAGTCGGTTACATTTTAACATGTTCGCAAGGGGACAGTCCCCTAGCGCATCTCTATTAGGTCTTAGTAGGAGGCTACCAAAAGAAAATAGTCTGTTCGATATGATGAGATAGCATTGATCAATAGACCTCTACCCGAGAAACGTCGAAGGTCATGGACGCATTGTTTCAGACCTACAAGGGCCTTGTAAATGGGATGACTCATTAGAAACGCTGAACTACACGTCGTGTTCAACCTCAGAACGGCACGTTTAAGCCCGCTCTACGCTTGTTTCTACTTGCTGCAGTAGATAGACGCATAACTGTACGTCGCGACAAGCAGTACGCCGACACCGAAACTGCGGGAGCATAACGGCACAGTGGCATTAGAGTATGCAGTGTCAGAGCCGTAGCGACGGGGATGCGAGAGGGGCAGCCGCCCCCGTCGCCCTCGCCTGAGAGGGCGATCTCGACAGCGCAAACAAGCGTTTCATTTCTTTGTTTATAGGGGTCCTGACGGCAGTGGGAGGGGCGAGGAGCGCTTTAAATTTAGCCTGCCCCGGGCGCAAACTTGCCTCGCTACGGCTCTGTGCAGTGTGGTTTCTTCTTTGCTTTCTCCGGGCGGAGCAACTCCATCAGAGTAACTCCGATCCGGATCGACCCATGAGACACCCCAATCTCCGCCAGGGAGAAAAAGGAAGCGCTCCATATCGACCAATGATATTCACCATAAGTTTTCTTCCTGTGCACAATCCACCGTTTGCAAGTATTAGTGAAAGCCTTCTGAGCCCGGCTCATGGCCACGACATTGCCCTGTCAAATCAAATGGGTTCTGAGCATTAAATGTCTTGATTTTTTTAACTGCTGTTGCGAATATAAACCCGGTCTTTACGGCATTTTTCGTAAATCGTCTCTACGAAATTAGTACTTGAATAAAGCAAAGCTGCTTAAGCGACGATCTGTGTCACGGCACCTGTTTCACTTAATCAATTACGACTTGCGTATGGAAGGCCTTGCTGAAATTCCAATGAGATTCCGCTTATTTATATTCCGAAGCGCTGGCATGTTATGTCCTATCATCCTTCATAAATTCTTTCGTTCGGTTCCGTTCGATTGTATCTCGCTTTGGCTCCTTCTGGAAAAAGAAGAAAAACAAGCAAAGTGAGAGGAAAAAAATATTTGTCATGGTTGCATTGGTGGAAGACAAACGTCATCAACGCAGCAGCTTGTCTTCTATTATTCATTCCAAGCGAAAGAGGAATTGCGGAGTACATCGTTTTTCATGTGCGCGACGGCACCCACACGTTCGGTGGAAGTAAAATCAAAATTGTATTGTCGGTCGCTCAGCACAACGTCGTATTCTACAACTGTTCCCGCCCACGACCTTTGTGTGTGTTGAAGGTGCCTGGGAAGAAGCATTCGTGAAATGTCTTTCTGTAGTACGTCGGACTCGGAAATCAATATGTTAGCAGTTTGTCCCTTGATGACACAGACAAGATTCAGGCTTCGTGATACCGTCTAAATACATGTTGTAATAATCCCATTCATTTCCTAGAATCAGATGCTCGTGGATTAATGACGTTAACCATGACGTTTCCTGTCGTCTAGGGTTTGCTGACAATGGACCTCACCTGACTCTACTCTGCAGCAGCTGGATCCCGAGTTGCGATTCTTCATTCCTAACCGTCTCCCGTTCCGCCAAGACGCTCATTCATCGTCTTCGTCCTGGTGTCCCATTTTGCCGGCGTTTGCTTTTCAGAATGGGCCCGGTGGACTGATGGGTCTCCCGTGTGGTGTAGTGCACTATGTCAATCACATATTGCTAGAGTGTAGACGGTTTTCGTCGGAAAGAGAGTCGCTCCTGGCTGACGTTACGCGCATGCCCGACTGACTGACCGACCGACCGACAACACAATGCACAGACCCTATCATCTGAGCTTGGGAACGCTTCCTCTATGACTCCCATCTACCACTGCAATCTAGTCCTATCGGGATCTTTGATGAGCACGACGTCTCCGACTTTCATGTCAGTAGCGTGTAAGCCCATAGAGTGGTATGCTGATCCTCGGTGAGGTGTTTTCTGTGCCACTTCTGCCAGGCTTGCGTAAGATGTTTATGTTGCTTCCTTCATACAGTTTTCAGCAGGTTGATGGATTGTTCCGAATCTTGCAATAGATCTGTGGCGGGCACGACTATGTGAGATGACGATGGGCCGTTAGGCGTCGTCCCATTATCATGGGCACAGGAGTCAGCGGTGTGCGCTCCGTGTCTTCGTTGTAGACGTATGTCAGAGGTCCGGAGTTTACCATTGCTTCAACTTCAGATACTGACGTTTTGTATTTCTCCGAATTGTGGTATTTTCCTTGATAAGGTCTTGCTAAGTGCAGACTTGACGGATCGTATCCCCAAGAACACACTGACCTCCCCAGGTTATCCCAGAAATGTCCCTCAGGGATAGGAATGGAATCCCTAGGACGTACCCTAAAGATGCTCAATTGGTCAGAAAAGTGTTAAAATGATACTCCACATATCATCCTCAGAACTTCCCTGGCAAATCCCCCAAGAACACTACTAGTATGGTTTTTGGTAGCACAACCGGATATCTTGCAGTGAACTATTTATCTATTTATTTTGAGAAGTGAGCAGACGTTTTCAGTAAGAGTGAGTGTCTCCTTCTTTTGCATCTTTACAACCTCGGCCACCAGCGTTTCATTCGCGGTTTCTCATCTTTATTTGTTCAGCGTATTTCTCATAACGAACAATGAGTGCCACAGTACAAAAAGCAAAAATAGAGATATATAAAAGATCCATGGGACGCAAAGTCCAGCGAGCCCACTTAGAAAGGCTTATGCTGCAGTGGCATTTCCTTGTATTGTCGTCAAGCAGCACAGATACAACATATTGCTTGTTTTCGAGCTTCCGCAAATTCGGGAGTCCTGTTCGCATCTGCGTCAAAATGAAGGGCGAGGTGTCTAAGTTTAATTCGATTTCATACATAGGCACCAATGAAGTGAGGAATTTCTTGAAGTACTAAATCACTATCAAAATCACGTCAGTCTTTCTTACGGCTTTGGTTTTTGGCATGCATCGAAAGTGAAGCTTGGGCAATGCAACACTATCGCCTTTCTGTCTCGTTTGCAATAAATGCTCCGCGCAACGTCCAGCCAGGGACCCGTCTCGGACGTTCATGCAAGAAGACCCCAATGAAAGGTCTAGCAAACTATATTTTATTGCAAGACAAACCCCAGTACATGGACAGATTCCTTTCAAATCCTTCAATCTGTGTTTGTGCCCCTATATCTGTTTGTACTTTGTATTTTCTGTTTGTAATTTTTTTTACATTTTATACATGAGCACTCCTTGTTTGGTTGAATTTGGTTATGAGAAACAATTTGGAAACTTAATTACTGTAAGCAGGTATTAAAATGCACAACGCAGTATTATACTATCCTATGATTGTCCTCCGGTTGACGACAGCACGACGTACGCAAATGACCGTCACTGGAAGCTCCTATGATGACAGTCTGTGGATCTCCTCCGGACATCCCATCACGGATGAGGACCGCGAGTGTTGAGACGTTCGTAAAAACCCACCAGGGTGCCCGTTCTGCTACAAAGTTCAATTGAATTGCATTTCTAGAGAAAAAGTCGAATTAGCGGGTCCTTGAAGAATTTCCTAGCACGTGTACCTTCTTTTGTTATACACTTGAACGTCTTGGCGTGATCCGAGTATATATACTCGGATAACGCCAAGACGTTCAAGTGTATGGCAAAATGAAAAAGAAAGCGGCAGCCGCCATCTGTATTTTAGGACCGCATTCTAGGCATGTGTCGTCGAGTTCCCCGTTCCTGTTAGTTTCTTGCAATTCAGTTCACTTCTAGGGGATGTAGCCTGTCACGTACAGTCATGTGCACGTACAGTTCGGTGACTTGGAGGGAGGATGTCTTTCTATTTTTACCTTTTCATCTTTACAGTTTTCTTTTTCCTTTCATTCATTTCATTTCCTTTGTGGGAGTAGCAGAAATCGTCAGGTGACGAATTCAATATCTTCCGTTTTTTTTATATATATAATCATATAATCATTTTGATATAATCAGTCAATCAATCAAAGCGGCAGCCGTGCAGGGTGCGAGCGGCGTCAGTCGTGTGTGTCAGACGCTATGGGGCGGCCACGGAGAGTGCGCTTGCCCCGTCCGCAAATAGGAAGTTCAGGGCTCGGCGCGCCGCTGAAGCACGGTGTAGCACATCGAGCGAACGAACAGCCCAACGCGTATTGGCTGCACGAAGACAATGTGACCCAACAGTGAGGGAACGCAACGCGGTTGCCATGAGGCGAAGCCGAGAAGATATATCAAAGTTAGGGAACGTGAAGCCGAGGCCAAGAGACTCGCAACGGTACGTGCATCGACTTTGTCGTCACCAAGAACATTGCCACCCAGTTTCAGTGTCTCACCTTCCCAACGTACTTTACTGACTATAAAGGTGTGTTGTTCCTCCTTGAATAATAGAATTCTTACGAAAAACGAAAAGTTGTCTACACTCTAAATCTTTTCACACCTTTAAAGGTGTAATAACGTGCATGGCGCACGCCTTTTTAGGTGTAATTTTGCTAACGTCGTAATGGAGCACGGTTTCGCACAAATTTTCTTTACTCGAGTGTTGTCTGTCCTCCAAAAATTCAGTCTTGCAACATCTCAACATTGTTCAACAGTATTGTAGACACTTGCCCGTACTCGATTATCGGTAGCGATGCATATATGCATTAGCTCGCACCTACGATATCCAAGACATCATGAAAGCAAGATTTGCACTGACAGTTGATCTTTAGTAACGCTTTAGTAATCTTTCCGAATTTTGTAAAATATCATACTGGAGATGCAATGTTACGCAACCAGGTTGAATGTGCATAGCGCACACCTTTAAAGGTGTGAAAAAGTTTACAGTGTACGTGTGCGTGCTGAATACAACTGTGAACCACATCTCGCCATTATTGCGCGTGGACGATACAGCTATCGCCATCACTTCTTCCCACGTGGGTGCGAAAAGGCGTGATTTTTTTCGTAAGAATTGCTTTATTCAAGGAGGGAGGGTTGTCCCTCCTTGATCACGCCTTTTTGCACCCATGTGGGAAGAAGTGACAGCGATAGCTGTATCGTCCACGCGCAATAACGGCGAGATGTGGTTCACAGTTGTGTACAGCACGCACTCGTAGACAACTTTTCGTTTTTCGTAAGAGGTCTTTTATTCAAGGAGAGACAACACACATTTATGGTCAGGGTCAATAAAGTACGTTGGGAAGGTTAGACACTGAAACTGGGTGGGAATGCTCTTGGTGAGGACATGATCGATGCACGTACCGTTGCGAGTCTCTTGGCCTCGGCTTCGCGTTCCCTAACCTTGAGATTTTCTCGGCTTCGTCTCATCGCAACCGCGTTGCGTTCCCTCACTGTTGGGTCATGTTGTCTTCGTGCAGCCAATGCGCGTTGGGCTGCTTGTTCGGTCGATGTGCTACGCCGTTCGAGTGCTGCAGCTGCGTGCCGAGCTCTGAACTCCCTATTTGCAGACGGCGGACGCGGACTCTCCATGGCCGCCCCACAGCGTCTATGACACGCTGACTGACGGCGCTCGCACCCCCGCACGGCTGCCTCTTTTTTTTTTTTTTCATTTGCTCTCCGATTTGCTGTTGCGCCAACCAATGGCGCGTCGGATAAAATGTTACGGACCATGACGCCGTGACAACGTTGGCCGTGACCTCCACAAAAGCTCCCTCATATCTACCGTTGTAAAAAGTGGGGTGGCCGCCAAAAATCGCGAGTCAAAAACCGCGACAGACAAAATCGCGAGTCAACAACCGCGATTTTCAAAAACCGCGATTAGCAAAAACCGCGACAGGTAAAAACCGCGAGGGTCAAAAACAGCGACAAGCAAATAAGGCGACGTCCAAAGATAGCGACAGGCAAAACCGCGATAGGCAGAAACCGCGATGGCCAAAACCCGCGAGCAAACCTGCATAGAATTGAAGAAGATACTTTTTGAGCACGCCGGTGCTGACTGGCAGTGTTTCAGACATTTGACAAGGCTTGAAATATGTTGGTCTCCGCCGGACGCCGTACAAATACGGACATGGAAGAGCTAGAGAATGGCATATACACTCATTCCCTGCCCGCGTCAGCTATCACGTTCACTCTGCCGGAAATATAACCAATTACTGAGTAATCGATTACTCGAAAAATTACTAAAAAATGTAATTGATTACAAGTAACGCGTTACGTACAAGTGTGAAGTATACAGATTGAGCACATCGAAAGCTGTAGTTTAAAGTAGCACAGAAGTCATTTTTAATACCCTGCTTTCTTCCTATAAAACTATTAATTAGGCCAGTAAGATGCGCCATGAGAAGTAATTCACGCCACAGTATCATAATTATCGCAGAAATTGAATTTAAAGTACGCCGCAAAAAGGGACCGTTGTGCGCAACGGTGGTGGAGAGCAGTACCAGCCTGTGATTTGCCCATAACCTCGCGCTGACGCCTTAGCTGTCGTCTGCTACTCGGCTGTTCGGGGCTCTGAAAAAGCATTGCTTCTGGATCGGTCATGATTCGGCCGCTCCTTCTGTCCCCAATTCTCCTGGGGGACTAGCAAAACTTTTTTACGGCGGCAAAGGGCGCTACCCCCACTGACCACCGAACCAGAACACGTATGGACCCTGTAACGTCATGTTTATGTGAGTTTTTCTTTTTCTTTTTTTCTGGGAAACAAACTGTATACACAAAACCTTTCGTGCTACCAGGTAAATTGACACACGCACTTTCATCAAATGTCTTAATCTGAAATTTTTAGGATGGCCCTCTGTGGGCCCCATTCCCGGAATGGAAGTTAGCCTACTTTTCATATCCTCATGCCCCCCTTTCATCCTCCCTTCTAAAGGAGAGTGAGTAAGGTTTTTAGCTGTCGCGTTTTTAGTCGCGGTCTTCGGCTGTCGCGTTTTTTGCCTGCCGCTGTTTTCCCCTACTCGCGGTTTTTGGTGTCGCGATATTTGTGTGTCGCTAATGCTTCCTATCGCGATTTTTGGATCTCGCGGTTTTTGACTCGCGATTTTGACCCAGAACCAAAAAGTGGTCTACGTGTGTGCGCTGAACGCAACCGTTAGCAACTTCTCGCCCTTATTCCGCCTGGAGGATTACAGCTATCGCCGTCACTTCTTTGCACATGTGTGCGAAAAGGCGTGAATTCTTAAATGCGATAGCATTTCTTTATTGCACTTTTGGGCCTCAGTGAAGCGTAGCGTTAGTGGAGAGGGGCCCATTCATTCTCGCGATGCGCTATCTCCCCCTCTTTTGTTTGTTTATTGCGCTCCTCGGCTCATAAGAAACGTTTCGGCGGGGGCAGATTTAGCAGATTGGAATGTCTTTACGATAGCGGTTCCTATAACACGATAAACCAAACACTTGATTCCTTTGAAGTGGCTGACATCATGTTGTAGATCTTTGCTTTGACGGCTTCCTTTAATCTTGGAAAGTAGTTGTTCTGAGCCAGGAACATTCAAACAGACACACACAACACAAACGTCTTTCATCTGTTCTTTTATTGTGTCGATTTCGTAGAGCGCTTGCGACCTGCAGAAACTCTCTGGTCTCTGAACAGTGCGTTTCATGTAATGTCGTCCGACACCACGGAGTTAGTGTAAACGACGTACTGCGGAGCATTCGCGCAAGTATAGAGTTCGCAGATTTGCCGCCTCTGCTGCTTAAGATGCGGACGCGTTCGGTACAGAAAATGAACGTAAGCGACGTGCCGCGGAGAATGCCAGGAAACGGCATGCGGCAAAGCGGAATACCGTTGCTGCCGAAGGAGGGCCCGAAATACGCGTGACGCTGCCCAACTTTTACCTCCGGGATGTCCCTGGCTTCGACGCGTTCGACTACTGTAGCCTCTTAAAACACTTTAAACTCCTCCCCCTAACATCGCGGCGTAAAATTGCTGATGGCATATTCCTCTACAAATGTGTACGTTCCACTGTCGATTCGCCGCTCTTGCTAAGCTGTATAAATTTTCGCTGTTCTTGTGGTACCCTTCGCAATCTACCGTCCTTCTATGTACGTGAAACCTGCCCTTATGACTCACTCGCACGTTGTCAAATTTTGGTGAACTCTTTTTCGTCCTCATATGATATTTTGAAGGAGCAGTCTAGAGACCCACAACTTTTTTTCTGTTTTTGGTCAGTATGGAATGTTAGGCGGCCGAAAACAGTTTTCCCACAATTAGTGCAACCGTAGCTAAATTGGGACGCCTGCAATAGCTCCCCGAACCTCCCGCGCGCGAAACACCCTCCTTCGCCTTCACGATAGGCACGTGATGAGCGCCACCACACACGTCACTATGTGACGCAAGTGGTGAGGATGCTCCTCATTGGACTTGGGATCACATGATCGAGGTGAGCAACATCGCCCAGGCCTGAGCGTCTGCTACCGCTTGGGAGACGCCATGCGTTCTCCGGCTTCGTGATGTCCGAAACGGAGGGTTTGAAGGCTGTCAACGACACAACCACGATTTTTTGGGACCGCAGGCACCACGGGAAGAACGAGTGGTGCAGCCCGAAATTAACTGCGTTTGTACAGCAAAAACCCCGTGCTTCTCGACAGTGTGCAGCCTGTCCGACAGTTTTCACCGCGCAGTTGGTTCAGTGGCTAACAGGTGGCGCCACAATACCGCTTCCACAATACCGCTTCGCAATAGCTTTCTGCTGCTGTGAATTCTGAGATTGCACAGAAGCCACGGATATATTACTCTTGTGATCGTAATCTTATTTTCTCAGGCTGCGTATATGCTTCTTCTTTTAAAGAAAACGTGATATAAATCATATAAATAATAGAAGTCAACAAGAAGCAGCTAGCAATGTTCGTAGCAGACGGTTTTTCCTACGAACGAATGAGGGGCTCTCTACCACGAACGTCACGGTGTGGTCTGCAGTTGGAGCGCTCCGACCTGTCACCGCGGCAGCGATTTTCCAAATTAATTGCACCGTGGTGATACAACTTTGGATAGAAATATTTTGTGGGAATGCTTTTCACATACTGCTTTACAAGATGACAGCAGTTTTGGGCCATGTTAGATACCACTTTAATGCTCCTTTAAAAGCAGCATTACACCTTGCTTGTCTTAAATTCAGTCATCCTCATCGACTTATTTGCAGTGATGGCCACTAACTACTTCTACAGTAGTTTAACTATAACTACTAACTACTTTGTGATTGAGTATAGTTTAACTAATAGTTCAACTACTTTCAGGGGAGTAGTTAACTACTGCAATGTAGTTTAACTACATCTATAGCTACTTAACGTTGTCCACCAACACCAATCCCTTGTAGTGTTCTTGGACACCTAAATATGAATCACAAGCAATAATAAACTTTGGCTCAAGCCATTGCTACGATCGTCAAATACTTTCTTTCTGCGCCTATGCGATAAACTAAGTTGCAGAATTATTTCACAGCAAATGAGGCTTCACTACACAAGCATTAAAAGTGAAGATTTAGTGCACATGCACGACACAATTGCTCTGCACCACCGTTCTCATCAAACAAGTAGCTCAAGGTAAAAGTCGGAAGCACAATCGTGCCGTAAAGCTTGCGGCAAAATCGGAAGTAGTTGGCGCCTTCAGTAACCTAACTACGGTAGTTAACTACTCAAAATAGTAGTTTAACTAGTAGTTGCCACTACATTTCTCCAAGTAGTTTTCTACTCCACAGGAGTCGTTCAATTTGGATATCATGAATGATGTGAATGTGCCGACCACACGCAGCGGCACAACGATAGACTGTGTGTTCACGAGAAGTGTGGTCCACACCTCTGCGTTTCATTGCGTGCGGACGCTGGCGAACGTTAGTTAGCGTGGCAATAGACACGTGCGAGATTTTCCGCAGCAGAATGCAAAGAGTTCGCTGGAGCTGAACTTTCTCCGACGCACGCATCCAACAGCAAGTGGGAACCAACCGTAGCCTTTTACGCTTTCATGCTGAACCACTTGTCCTCCTCTGTGTGATATGACTTTCAACAAGGGCGCTGCAAACAGGGAGTGCATGGAGGTTGCAAGAAAAAAATATACAGGATTAATTACACTTTAACACTTTAATTACACCCAAACTAGTTGCAGTTTGCGTTACGCGGAACTCAAACGCGGACTTCAAACTTTCCGCCATAAGGCTTCGTGAAAGGCGCGCATTGACTCACACTTGCAATGCCCGCATGCATGTGAACAATCCAGCGGATTGCTTATGTTGTGCGCACACATGTGTCTCCACACGATGAAACGCAGTAGTGTGAACCAAGCTATATAGTGTGTGCTGCACGGACTACATCTCCCAGTACAGTATTCAGAAACCCATTCTCTGCGTCGCTAGAAGTGAAGACACACAGAGACGAAGAGGAATCGTCCGAGTGATCGGATGACACGCATACGTTGAGGAGGTTCATGTCCTTAGGAATAAAATAAAAAAACTAGTATTTGCAGGTCGGAAGGTCTTAACGATAACGCTTCGGATAACATGATAAGTCAATCGCTTGATTCCTTTGAATGGACATCACGCTGTTGATCTTTGATTTGACAGCTTCCCCAGAGGGAAGAAAGCAATCCATGGGACATCTCACAGATATCGTTTTGGGAGATAGGGATGTGCATGGGACGTGGTTGATTTAGAATACGTTCTACATGATATTCTGAAGCCATCCAGGTGGCCGCATTTCCTGAATTTTGTGGATATCCTGTAATAATCCCTACTGATACCTCGTGGATCTGTACGGGACATTATGTGGAACATGTATATGTGATTGATTGGTTTATGTGATTTTCAAAAGGTAAATTCTCAATTTGCAACGGTTTCGGTTTAATAAATGCAGCACCTTTAGAAATACACGCCAAGGTACATATAAATGGTAGCGAAGGCGAGAAAAAATACCAAATCTGTGTTAGCAACACTGCGCCCTTCATGATACACATGCGAGCGTGGTTGTTGAGGGGCAAACTACGAACGTAAACAAAAATAATTTGATCGGAGGCGCGAATAATGTGTGTATTAATCCAATATGCATATTTTTAATATAGCAATTCGCCCGGTCTGCCAGTAATACGTAAGATTATAGACAGAGCCGAGTACGCTTCCGGTTCCTGTCCCTCAGCATGTTGTTAGCTACGAGCTTGCCGTACGTTGACTGCGCGCTTTGTGATTGTTGATAGCCGTTTTCTTCTTCATCGTCGTCTTTTCAATTTCAAACCACCAAGTCAAACAGGGGACACTTCTCGGAGAACTAAGGTAAGGCAGGCACACACGAACAATGGTAAAACACAACAGAGCGCCGGTAAACCTGTTCCTGCAGGCTCTACCGGGAGACGCACCATGTCGAGGCGCTACATAAGCGGTGCCTCCTGAAGGAGAAAGGAAACTGTGACGCCAATGACACTATGGGCGGTATAAGTTTCCACCGTTTTCCTCGGGACCCCTTGAGGTGAGTTCCTATATATTATAAGTGTCCACGGCCGAGAACGGAGCTGAGTCACTTGGTTGAGGACGTGCAGTGTTTGCTGAAGTAAAATGCGTACCTCTCCCCCCGAGTTTTATTGAGAGCGGTGAAGTGAACATAGTGCAAGTTACATAAGATTAATAGCGTTTCAATGGTATCACCTGTTTTCCAGCTTTCAGTCTGCATGGACACTCCCTGGATAGGTCATCCTTCCACAGTGAGGTGGTAAACATGTAAATATTTAAGCATGTGGCTGCTGGGCTGCTTTCAACGAGGAGTTTTGCAACGGTTTGCATGTACGGGACACAAAGGGCTGTGCTGCATGTGCTTACATGTACCCAATGCTAGCATGTTGATGGCTTGCTTTGCATGCTGATTTTTTCTTTTTTTTTTGAACTCTGAATGTAGGGCATACAGGGTCAGGCTGCTGTAGCTAGTGCATGTTTTCGTGGCACAGCTTTGCATAATTCTTCAACAATAAAACTGCTTCGCAGGTACAAGGCGTGGCTGGAGTTTTGCAACCTGGAGGCGGATACGAGTCTAATTTCCATTCGCTCTAAGGTCCTGTGCTCCCAGCACTTCGCACCAGTTGCTTATTTGCGCACAGGAAGGCTTCGGTGGGATGCAGTTCCTACATTGAAGCGCACACTGCATGGCGTTGGTAAGTATAATACAAGTCGGTATGCTCAAGTTATCACATGAAAATGTTGTAACTCTAGAGGCAATTATTGTGAGTGCTACTGGTGGTTTACAGGAGGAAGTAGTGCCTACGCCAATCAGAGCAGACTTGAAAGCAGTGGGCCTTCAACGGAGGAACGTGTGCAAGCTGTGGTAGCCTGCGATGACGACAGCACAGGAGCAATACACCTTCACCAGATGAGTCATCCTTGCCATGCTGAAGGTATACTTGAGTAACGTAGTTGTTGGGTTGGCTAACTGTACGACATCATCTGCTTCATCAGAGTGTGGTACTGAAGAAAGTCAGCAACAGCGTGATCTGTCTCATCAGGACCATAGCTACGCACAACACGCACCAGCCTTGTCAACACAGAGCACTGTTGTCTCCCCACTAGCTGCAGTTGTCACTCCTCTGCCAGGAACGTCGTCTGGTGTACTGCGTGCAGTCTCGTCACCTCAGCACTTAGGAGGTATGTAAGGAATACTCTACCGCCATGAAGTCCGCAGACTTGTGAATGCTTTTTGATCACCATTTGCAGGTGGAAGTGGCTGGCATCCCCCCAAAGATTGCCCATCGTCCAGTAGTCTAGCAGCTCCAGCACAGCCAACAAAAGGCAAGCTGGATAACCTCCGCAAGAAAGTGCACCAGTTGCAAGCCCTGTGTTCAGCACCTGTGTTCATAGATACCTAGCATACATTTTCTATTTTGAATCTTCAGCAGTTTGCTATTCTTTGATACGTATTAGGTGTATCCGTGTGGAAGCCCCAGCCGTCATCCCATAATAAAGTTGTTGTTTGCTTCCCCTTGTATATAGATTCCTAGCATGGATTTTCTATTTTGGATCATCAGCAGTTTGCCCTCTCTTTGATATGCATTTAGTGTATACCTGTCTACATAGATCCCTAGTACGTAATTTTATATTTTGGATCATGTGCTGAGTTCGATAGTTGTGTGCACAACTGCCAGTATGTACGTGCAGTTATGTGCAGGGCTAAGCACTTTGTGCAGCTTAAAAAACCTACACCACGTAGCAAAATGTGCACAAAATAGCAGAAGCAGAAAACATTGTCAATGCTTTGACATGCCTTTAATACAAAAATGCTGTTGTAATCAAAGTAGTAGTCATGAACAGTGTGTATGCTCTGAACAAGGTTGTCATTGCTCGAAGCTGATAGTATTTTGGCTGTTTTGCAAGATAAAGTATCACAGACTTCTAAACTGAGCTAATGGACTTGTGCTTTCGAATTCCTCCATAGCATTCATTACGAATGCCAAAAACTGTTGGGAGACATAGCACCACACAGCATGCAAGTATCATATAATGTGACCCAAAAGTGCAAATATGTTCACTTCCGCCTTCTTGGTACGAGAGATATGTGGAAAGCTCCAGATGTGCATGGGGACAGCAATAGTCCTGGGCCCTATCTATGTTTGCTGGAATTTGTACATTATCTTTTTGTCCTTATTCACTACATAGGCTGTCACACTGGTTATTGCACATTATTCTGTCGTGGGTGTTTATACTGGAGTTGGACGGACTACATAATACTGTTTATACTGTATTTATACTGTTTACAATGCCATGGCGAATTTACCTGTGATAAAAGAAAGCAAGCCCCCACCTGGTCTCCTGTGTCCTTTGTTGCACGCATGTCGCTAGTGTTAATTCATCTCTGTTCACAAATTGCTCATGAGCTTTTGCTCTTGGATTTGCTATCAACAGCGATTGTGACATTCTGCGGCTCGGCATCGCGGTGGAAAGAACGCGCTGCGCGAGCGCCTGGCACGCCCCGTGCTATACGTAACGGTGACGTACCACGTGACGTCCAGGTGACGTCATTATGACGAAATTTGTAGTGTGCCCCGCAACGGATGGATGGCGCTGACGGTCTTTATCATGGCCGCCCTTGAAGACGTGGTGGCCAATGCAAGCTGCGCTACCATTTATATGTACCTTGTACACGCCGTCATCTCGAAATAAAGTTGTTGGTTTCGTTGGAAACCTTAATTGGTTGTTTCTCCTGTTTTCCATAACGCGCAGCGACGCAGCGTTTCACCGTTTTACAGAGCAAAAGACAGCGAAATATCTAAGCTTCCAGGACCACTAAGCCAAAAAATGACTGTACTCTATAGCGCACTGCCAGACGCGAATGAAATGCGATAGCATTATACTAGCATTACAGTATACGAAGAACAACGACTCCATTTCGGATGCGAAAGACGCACACTTTCGGGAAGCTTAGCAGGTCGGCAGCACACTACGGAAACGATACGATCAAGGAAGCTGTCAAATCAAAGATCAAAAACGACTTCAAAGGAATCAGGTGATTGACTTATCATGTTTTCCGAAGCGTTATCGTTAAGACCTTCCGATCTGCTAAAACTCGCCGTTTACTCCTAAGACCATGAACCTGAACGTATGTGCGTCACCGTAAACGATCCCTCGGACGATTCCTTTTCTTCTGGGTGGTCTTCAATGCTGGCGATGCAGATAATGAGTTTGTGGATACTGTATTACGATATGCAGTCCATGAAGCGCACACTGTAACACTTCTACCGAACACACTTTCTATGATTATGCCGTTGCGTGTGGTCGGCAAATTCACATCACGCTGGGTTCCTGCGCGCTGACGTTTACGTTCGACTTCGGCCAGTCTGCGTATGGCGGTTCGGTTCGGCAGGCGGGTAGCGAATAGTTATACGGAAATATTTCGAGGTTTAGTGCAGCGTCACGCGTATTTCAGCCTTGGGCAGCAACGGTGTAGCACTTTGCCGCACGCCGTTTCCTGGCATTCTCAGCGGCACGTCGCTTACGTTTTTTACGTTTTTTTTCTTTAGCGAATGCGTCCGCATCTCCAGCAGCAGTGGCGGCAAACATGCGAGGTCTATACTTGCGCGAGTGCTCCGCAGTACGTCATTTAAAGGCAGATTCACACTGCTGCGTTTACGGTTGCGCTTGAGTGTTACGTCCGCTGACAGCGAATCATTACGACGAAACATCCTTCAGGATGGAACGAAGGTACACGTAAGACGCCGTACGCAGCCGTAAACGCCGTAACGTTAATCAGCCTTAACTCCGTACGTGATGTCGGTCGACATCGACATTACATGAAACACACTGTTCAGGCACTGCACAGTTTCAGCAGGTCGCAAGCGCTGCACAAAAACGGTACAATAAAGGAACAGATGCAACAGGTTCGTGCTTGTCTGTTTGTACATTCCTGCCTCAGAGCAATTACTTTCCAACAATAAAGGAAGCTCCACCAAAGATCCACAACATAATGTCGGACACTTCAAAGGAATCAGGTATTTGGCTTATCGTGTTTTAGGAACCGCTATCGTACAGACCTTCCCAACCTGCTAAATCCTCGCCCGCCAAAACGTTTCTTATCAGCCGAGGCGCCCAATAGAGAAACAAACGAGAAGGAGATAAAATATCCCCTAGTTAGTAAAATCTTGTAAAATCTACTTGCACAACGAAAATTAGCCGAGGCAGGCAAAACAAATATGGACGACACAAACACGTAAGCCTGGAACGCCCAGAAATGAACGAATTAACCACTCCAGGAAAATACGCTGACGCTTAATCACATTTTACTGATGCTTAATTGCATTAAGCTTTCGGTTTAACGAGCCGATACGATCTCACGAGTCGTTAGCCTAACGAAACGAGCCGATGCAAGCCTCAAGTACAACGGGGGACGGACAACCAATCACGCTATTCTCATTCTGTCTTACATACCCGCCTCGTGTCTGACTTATTGAGTGAGTGAGTGATAAATATGTGAGAAAATGTTAATAGAGTGATTGGTTGTCCGTCCCCCTTGTACTTGAGGCACTCTAGCTCAGGGAAAGTCTGCTGTCGTGGTGTAGCGGTAGCATATCTGACCGGAAATCAGAAGACCCAGGTTCGATACTTGGCGTCGGCACCATTTTGCTTAGCTCCTATAATCTCTTCATCGCGAGAGTGAAAGGGCCCTTCTTCACTGACGGTACGCTTCACCGACGTCCAAAAGTGCGTCAAAGAAATGTCATCACATTCAAAAACTCACTTCGAAGGGTACCAATGGCATTTGTAGTGCCAACTGTAGGATGGTGAAAGGAGCAATGCTTGCCCACATCACGCTTAAAAAATAGTACTGCCCTCGCCCTAAAAACGAAGAGCAGGCATGCATTACCTGTCTCCCTCCACGGCGGTCATTAGAATGCTGACCTGAAGGAAGACGGCCGTTTCGATCTTGATGGCTCTCATGCCATTTCTTCGAAAGAAAAAACAGACATCTCAAATTGGAGAGTCCTGTTCGCCTCTGGGTCAGAATGAAGGGTGACGTGTTTAAGCTTATTTGGATTATGTGCACAAACAACACTGAAATGAGGAATTGCTTGGGGTAACAACTCACCATTAAGATATAGTGGCTGTATGTCTTACTGCGTGTGCTGATACTGGATTGAGACATTTAGTAGGTCCCTCAAAAATCGAACTCTATGAGTGCTACACGAACGCGCATTTCTCGCTCTCTGTCGCAAGATATTATCTGTGACATCCCGCCCGTGACCTCATTTTTGGAATCCTTGACACAGCCGCGGGAGATGTCCAGGGGACGTTCGAATCTATTTCGGACGTCCACAGGAGATAGTGTTCCCTCTGGATCCTTTATCGTATCGTTTTGGTAGAGTGGGGGCGATCTATTAAAACTTCCAAAAGTGTGGTTCTTTCGCTCCGAAATGGAGTCTTTGTCCTTCGTCTGTTGTAATGCTATCGCATTTCGTACGCGTTTAGCAGTGCACCAAAGAGCACAGTCATTTTTTTTTTTTACAGTTGACCAGGTTTCCCACAGCGGAGGCATCGCTTAAGCCGCTAGAGCAGTTTTCTTTTTTTTTTTTTTTTTTTTTTTTGCCAGAGAGATGTCTGGATCGCATCGCCCCTTTGTGAGTTGCGATGTGTTGCTGAATAAGCATTCGGAAGTCATTTCATGAGAACTACTATGGAAGATTGCCGCTGCCAGTCGAGCCATGAATTCACTGTTGTTTAAATTCTTCAGCTGTATATCACATTGCGTCTGATCCTTCTCTCGCTGTCCGCAGGAGTACGTCCATTGAACTTGAGGTGTTCAATACTATGAATTTCAACAAAGAGGACCAATTCTATCTAAATTCTGTAGCTCCAACCAACGCTCTTCCCGTGGTGTCCACTCCTGGACACCACGGGATGTCCCATGTCCCATCTTTGTCATCATTTGGCATGATTGTTCCATCTCCGTTGCCTTCCAAACTTGCTGAGCCAATCTGCTGACCTATCTTCTCAGTGTGACAGGAGTCCATGGTCAGCTCTGTCGACAGCGCAGAAAGGATAATATCTCTCAGCATTGTTGCAAAGGAGCTGCTTTCCACAGCAAGTGTCTTGAATCCTCGAACGTTTGATTGTACTTGATCAAGGCTGCGGCCGAGAGCTGCGGAAACTATATAGTTTCTGCAGCCCTCCGACGTCTTTGAACAGAAGCACTGTCCTCAGCTTTGGTCAGGTACTCGATTTCAATGCCACGCTTGTCTCTGAATCTTTCCATCAGGGTTACAATGGCGTCATTGTAGCATGCTTCTAAAGTTTGTTAGCAAGATATGGCTGCTGCAACTGCTCTGTCATCAGCGTCATCACCGACATCAAACAGAAGAACCTCTCTGGTTGTGAAAGGTTATTGTTTTAGTGTACGGTTCCTCTTAATCGTCCCCAAATTGGAAGCCATTTCGATTTGTCGACCCAGAAACACAGCTTGGGCAGACCTTGAGGCGACGACGTGAGTAGTACAGAGCCACGTTCAATAACAACCACTTTTTTGGGATAGTTATTAATAGGCTGCCACCTCCAAAATTTCTGTGATCTGCGCCACAAAGTCAACTCGGGCGATAGATGGCGCCACGGGAACCGTGGTGGCAAATCGTTTATGGCAGGGTATTCAACATGGCTCTTCTTGTTCACTGGTATACAACTCTGTGTGCGGAGGGTCACTTGGGAACCCGCTAGCAGCTGCCTGCCGTCACCCCATAATGTTTCAGATCATGTGACTGCGCAGCTATGAAACGAGGAGTGCTTAGTAATGTATAGCACCGTGCGTGTTCCCTACGTGATGTTTCCATGAGGCAGCTGCGGGCACAGGGATGCTACGTTATATTACATCTTGCAAGCTTGACTGCCAATCCGGGAGAGCAATAATGTCTTGCTTCGTCGTAGCGTGGGCCTGCTGACATGATCGTTCTCAGACTTCCCATATTGGTGGCCATTGTCTACGCTTTGCAGTAAGTCCAGTTAGGCCTGTTCATCCCCACAGGTTTCATGTGATTGGTTCAGACCATTAAAACCAATGGCTCACTTAATACATGGCAAAAAATACATTGGGCTTTATGCCTCATTCAGTTAAGGGTCCTGCAACCAGCAACGGCATGACAGGCTTTGAGTTTGATCATGAACTTGACACGCTGCAACATACCAATACTGTTTGCAAGAGGACTGAACACGGTGAAGTGCATGGTTTATATAACATATTTTAGAATTCATAAGCCGTTACTATGCACATGCTAAGTCCGTGTACGCAACGAAGAAGAAACAAACAAGATAGAATTTAATAAAAAAGTTATCCTCTAATTCAGGTCAGTGGATCTTATTTCATCATGCCGGCCTGGATGGCTCAGTCGGAAGCGTGTCCGCCTACGATCCCAAGATGGCGGGTTCGAACCCGGCCGAGGATGGTGGCAACTTAGTGGAAGGATACAAGTTGGTCTGACATGCCGCCTTCCGCGAGGAGCGTTAAACATGGTGTGCTGTGTGTCAAGATTTCGGCGCACGTTAAAGAACCCTCAGGTGGGCAAAAGTAATCCACAGACCCGACCACTGTGGCGTCGCTCATGGTCACAGTTGTCTCGCGACGTAAAGCCCCGAATTATTATTATTTTTTAATGCCAAACCCCACAGCAGTTTATCATCTCTAGCATTACATCATAACTCCTCGCAGTTTTGCTCCTACATTTTACCCACATCTGCAAACCATTACGCCGTTACCAATTTAAAATTATCCACACATTTTCTTAGCAGTTCAACAATTTCCATCGCTTTACTCCTCGTTGCATCAACAGGGAGGCCGCTATTTTTTTTCTAATCCAGTCCAAGCAAATCTAGCTCTAGTTCTAGTTCAGCTACATCAGAGACCAGCCCCTACACGCTATTCCACTCATTGGCTTCACCTACTCACTGCTGATTCACTGGCCTTCAATTAATAACATGCATTTTTGGGCGCCCCTTTCCACTGATTGCCTGCACTGATCGAGGGTGTCATAGACCACCCAAATCGCTTACTGGTCAATTCCACTAACTGGTTACTCATTTTGTAGATTTCTAAGCCAGCTCATAGGGTGGTTTACCGCCCCACAACTGCTTATTGGTTCAAAACTGCAGGTTGCATTCTTATTTGTCCAGGGTGCCTGATACGTCATAGACCACCCTCGATCACTCATTGGTCAATTCCACTCATCGGTTACTCGTTTCTAGATTTGTAAGCCTGCTTTTATGTTGGTAGACTGCCCCCAACTGCTTAGTGGGGCAGTAATTAATTCCCATTTTTCGCTTTGTATGTTATAGCTCTGCTGTCCTACCATGAAACATGGTGTATTAATAAATTGAATTCAATTGAATTCCAGGATAGTTTCTCATTGACACATGTAGCTCCACAATTTCTAGGACAGATAGACTAACCCTGGCTATGTCACACAGACCACCCCAACTGCTTATTGGTCCATTAGACTCATTGGCTACTATTTTAGGACTGCTCATGGACTGGCTCCTGAATATGTAGGCTAGACCTAGACCCATCCCTCTGGGTGCTTATTGGTCTACAAGTTCAGGGCATTATCAATTATTGGTCACTTTACAGAATTTTTAGGACAGCTCATGGGTTGGTTTCCGATATGTAGGCGAGCCCTAGACTCATCCCTCTTGGTGCTTGTAGGCCCCAGGGCGCCATAAAGTATTGAGTGCTCTACACAATTTCTAGGACACCTCATAGGCTGTTTCCGATACCTCATACCCTGCCCCAAGCACTCCTTTGCTGCACCACTCATTGGTTCACAAATCCTGGGCACGCTTTCACACTTCTGGAGTACACATTCAGTGGCTATTCCTACTTCAGTCCACTTCCATCCCCACCTCTCCACGCATCGGCCACTATCGCGGAGTCCTGAGAAGCCTCTGTGACGAGATTCTTGTTGACACAGTCTGAGCGTTTGATAAGGACGGTTAGACGTGCAAATGACATGAGACTTGACACATGCTCAAAGTTAACAAACTAGATTTGCTACACCATGAAATACAAGAAGAACTAAATCAGTTCGACGCTTACGGGTATGCCACCTCAAGATCAAGGATACCACACAGGCTATGGTACACTTCCTAAAATAGTTGTCACACAGGCTCTAGTACGCTTTCTAAATCGAGTTACCACACAGGCTTTGATATCCTTTCTAAACCGAATTGCCGCACAGGCTCAGGTACACTTTCTAAAACAGTTACCACACACCCAGACAGAACAAAATGTCCTGGGGATTTCCATGGGTCAGCCGCTAACGGAGATTGCAATCTCCGTGGGAGAAACCTGTTTCTTCCTGGACATTCCACGGACATAGGAGTGGCCGCGGTGTGGACCTTCCCTGGAACATCCGTTCCCTGGCAATATCTGAATGTAACGTGGAGCTACACGGATATTGCACAGAGTTAGTGCATATGCTGTGGTATGCTATTTTATGTTTCCAAAACAAAATGCAGAGACAGTCGATAGGTCCACCAAGTTTTAAAAGGTCAGAGAAAATCTTTCCATGAGGAAGAAGTGCAAGCAATACTGCCCGCAACCATTTGCAATCAAGACATGGTCCACCAAGGCAGACTGCGTTAACAGGAGAGCAGGCGGACTTCTGCCCACTCCTCACGTAAGTACGCAGATTTGAAGGAAAACCTGAAAATCCTTCACTCCCTTCGATAGAGAAAACAGATACTATACACGTTGACTTTAGTATCTTCTGCGAATTCGAGAACAACAACAACTTTATTTTTGACCTTGGAGAGTGGGGAGTTTCATCCCCACAGGCGATACTCTACCCCATTGCTGGTTGGAATGGGGGGAATAAAATAACGAGCCCCTTCACAATAACGATCGATGTCCGATGGTGTCCAGAAATGTCAGAAGAGCTTTGAGGGCAGAGCGTTGCTGGGCTGGATTGGGCCAGGGGCCAAGCAATTTCGATAGGGGGGAGCGAGAGCCCAGCTGACGAAGAGACTCTGAGAGTGTGACCACTCGACCACAAGACCACTCGAATTCGAGAGTCCTGCTTGGTTCAGATACAAAAAGAAGGTTCAGGTGTCTAAGTTTAATTCGATTACACACACAAACATAATTGAAGTAAGAAGTTGATTGGAGCATTAATTCACCATCAACATAACGTCTGTGTTTCTTACTGGATTCGTTTGGGATATTCAGTTCAACCAAAAGTCAAACTTCTGCACTGCTACAAATCTCTTGTTTATCCCTCTCCCGCAAGAAATACCCTGTGTAACATCCCGTCAGGGACGTGATTTGGATAATCCTTGAAACAGTCGGCATGGGACGTTCATCGTACATACAACCAGAGACGTCCATTTATGATGCTCCCAGAGATGTCCGACGGACATGCACTTTCGTATACGGAGATTGGGATCTATTTCGGACGTCCACAGGAAAGAGTGTGCTGACTGTTCCGAATTAGCGAAACGAAGTAACAGGGACCACGACTGCTCGCCTTCTTGCCCAACGAAAAACAACAAGTGATTTTATTCCCGTGATCACGCGCCCTACTCAGTTCCTCCTTCTCCTTTCGCAACATCCTCCCGCGCCGCCGATGGCTCTATATCCGCTTCCAGGCGATGCAGTAACTGGACGGGGCGCCGAATTTGCGATCCGTTCGCCATTGTCAGCTCGCAGGCACGGACTACTCCGTCGCGACCCAGTATCAGCCGATGGACACGCCCGAGCTTCCAGACCATTCGTGGCGCTCCTGTGTCGTGTATAACGACAACGTCTCCAATCTTGAGCCTTGTGTCTGGTTCCCGCTTGCCAAGGTGAGCGGACCGGAGCTGTAGGAGGTACTCCTTACGCCACCTTGACCAGAACTGCATGCGTATCTGTTCTTGAGTCCTGAAATACCGGCGCAGTTCCGCAGCGTTCTGCGGCGTGGTAGCTGCGATGTAGCTTGGAAGTGCTGTTGATCTTTTCCCAACGAGAAAGTGCGACGGCGTGAGAGGGTCCAGGTCGTATACGTCCGAAGAAATGTACGTCAGTGGTCGGCAATTGATGATACTTTCTATGTCACACAGCGCAGTAACCAGACCTTCGAAGTCCAGTCGACGTCTTCCTAGGCATCGCTTAAGAGCTTCTTTGACCGAGCGTATTATCCGCTCCCACCACCCGCCCCACCAGGGTGCCCTTTCGACGATGAACTTCCAACGAATTCGATGATTGGCGGCGAAGTTCTGCGCACCAGGTGACGAGAGGACTGCGAGAAGACGGGATAGCTGGTGGAAGGTCCTAGCGTTGTCGGACATGATGACAGAGGGTAGACCACGTCGTGCGATGAATCTGCGGAATGCTGTTAAAAACCGCTCGGTGGACATCTGATGTACAAGTTCAAGGTGAACGGCGCGTGTGACACCACATGTGAAGACAACAATGTAGGCCTTTTGTTCGCGAAGTGCGGCATGCGAGACGTAGAGAGGCCCGGCGAAATCAATTCCCACAACATCAAACGGATGAGTTTGCGTGATTCTTTCTCTAGGCAGCGGGGCCACTGGTGCGGTTTCGGGTGACAGCCGTCTGTACTTGCATGGAAGACAAGTGTGCAGCGTGCGGCGAACTGTTTGACGACCCTTGAGGATCCAGTACCTTTGACGTAATTCACTGAGGGTGTCTTGAACTCCCGCATGATGCAAACGTTCGTGCGTGTCCAGGATTATCAGAGCACTGTATCGGTGCTTCGACGGGAGGAGAATCGGGTGACGAATATCGATGGAGTCGTCCATTTGCTGGAGCCGGCCTCCTACGCGAAGCACGGCAGTCTCATCGAGGAAAGGCTGCAAGGTCAGTAGGGTAGAGGTGCGCGATACTGGCGCGGATCTTTGAAGTGCTGCCACCTCCTCAGGAAACGCTTGTGATTGCGTGTTGCGTACCCAGACGAGTTCGGCTGATGTCAATTCCTCTGCAGAAAGTGGACCTGTCGTCCTTGACTGCGGGTAGCGCAGATTGTGGATGTACCTGAGCACGTGAGCCGTAAGCCCTAGAATATGCTTCAGTGAACTGTAATCGGCCAACCGCAGCGGGAGGTCCAATCTTGTCGCGACTGCCACACAGCAAACTTCGTCCGTCGGAAATACCTCTGCATCAACCACGGGAGCAGCCGCTGAGTCGAACTCTTGCGATAGCCACCGCGGACCTGACCACCACAGCTGGCTGTCGAGCAGAGCCTTCGCGGATACGCCTCTGGTTAGCAGATCCGCGGGATTGTGTTTGCCTTCGCAATGGAACCATTGTTGCGGGTTTGTTAGCCGTCGTATCTCGGTTGTGCGGGCTGCGACGAACGGCGGCCACTTGTCAGTGTCATTCTTGACCCAGTGCAAAGCTATTGTAGAGTCCGTCCAGAAGGTGGCCTGGAGTGCTGCGATGGGCAGGGAACTGATGATGCGACAGAAAATGCGCGCAGCGAGTAGGCACCCGAGAAGCTCTAGTCGCGGTAATGTTAGAGGCTTTAGTGGAGCAACGCGACCCTTGGCGATGAGCAAGGAAACCTTGATGCGGCCGTCGCTTGTTCGACTGCGAACGTACACTACGACACCGTACGCCCGTGGGCTTGCGTCTGCAAATGCTTGAAGATCGAGCAAGCTGTGCTGGGATCCGAGTACCCATCTTGACTGCCGTACCTCCGAGAGAGTTGCCAGATCGTTCACCCATGCGTGCCATGCGTCCAGCAGTGGTGGCTGTAGAGGGGAGTCCCAAGGCCATTTTTCCTTCCATAAAGTCTGGAACAGTAGGCGCGCTGTAATGGCGAATGGAAAGAGGAAACCCCAAGGATCATACATTCGAGAAAAAACCTGCAGTACCCCCCGTTTCGTGGAAGGGGCGTCTTTAGCGAAGGCCTGGACGGACCGCGTGGGGACCCAGATCTCGTCGAATTGTCTGTCCCACGGCACACCGAGTACACGAAGAACAGAGCCCAGTTCAGAGACGTTGTCGTATGCGATTCCATCATTCAGATATTTCTCTTGAAGGACTGGGGAGTTTGACGCCCATTTCCGAATGTCCATCCCCGCCTCTTGCAAGATGGCTCTGGTCTCCTTGTAGAAAGTCTGGGCTTCTGCGACATCCCTGCACCCGACTACCAAGTCATCCACGTAAAAGCTGGTGGAAAGTCGTGCAGCAGTGGCTGGGTAACGATGGCTGACAGATCTGAAATGGTGCTGCAAGGTGGCCGCGAGGAGGAACGGGCTGGAGGCAGCCCCAAAGGGCACTCGTGTCATTCTCCACTCCTGCAACGGCGGGTACGGGTTGGAGGCAGATGGAAGGTCGGAAACCCAAAGGAAACGAAGGGCGTCGCGATCTTCCGGCCGAATTAATATTTGGAGATATGCCTTCCGGATATCGGCAGTGAGGGCTACCGGGTGGTACCGAAAGGTGAGTAGGAGATGCAGTAAGGTCACTGTAAACATTACAGGCCGTGACGCCACCTTCGAGTTAGAAGCTCTAACGATTCCCGAGATATGCAAGTCCCTGAGCCCTTCGCTGGATCCGCATTTAACACGCATGCTACTTGAGCGTGACTTGCAACCTGCGTCAACATCAGGCGTTTCCCGAAGTGTTGACATCCTGGTCGGAGCAGACAACTACTGGCGTCTTGTAACGGGACGAATTCTGAGGATGACGGAGGATCTCACTGCCGTTGAAACGGTGTTTGGTTGGGTTATACAGGGCTCAACGACCGTGCATACCCGGCTCCCCCAATCGACATGTGCCCTACTTCTCACTTGCGGAGATCCAGAGTCTGACTGTAGTGCCGAAGACTTGTGGAAACTTGACACCCTCGGAATCACAAGTCCCGAGCCCACAGCCAGCCACGTGTGCAGCACGGACCTCCAGGTCTTCGAGGCGGGCATAGCAAAGTCGAAAGAGCGGTATGAGGTTCCCTTGATGATTCAGGAGCCTGGGCTTCCACTGGATGCCAACAACAAAGCAACGGCAGTGCATAGGCTCCGAGCCCAGCTCAGACGATTTAGCAGCGCATCAGAGGTTCTGCGGCAATACGACAAAACAATAAGAGAATATTTCGTAGAAGGCCATGCGGAACAAGTTACTGGCCCTGATCCCGACCGTAATCTCTACTATCTGCCTCACCATGCTGTAGTACGTAGCGAGGCCGCCACAACCAAGATCCGAATTGTTTTTGATGCGTCATCCCACATCACTGGCCAACCGTCGTTGAACAACGTGTTGTCGAAGGGGCCGAACATGAACAGTGACCTCTTGCATCTCCTACTCACCTTTCGGTACCACCCGGTAGCCCTCACTGCCGATATAGTAGTTGTCTGCTCCGACCAGGATGTCAACACTTCGGGAAACGCCTGACTGATGGCTGCTTCGATCCGCTTTTCCTGCTCCAAGACAGCGTTGTTCTCCTCATCGAACCCAGCATCGTCGTCGATGAGTTCGAGAATCTGCTGATCGAGGTTGCACAACGCGGCCTTCCGTGCAACCAGGTAGTCCATGTCTACCTCAACGCTGGCCTTTGGAATATCGGGGCGCGCGAGGCATTCTTCTAGATGCGCGATGGTGCGGGTAACCATCCCGCGGATCCCAGCTCGAGTCCTCTTGAGGCGATCTAGTTGACCCTCGCGGGGCATTGTCGAGTGCAGTCGTCCCGGGTTTCGGCACCAAAATGTTCCGAATTAGCGAAACGAAGTAACAGGGACCACGACTGCTCGCCTTCTTGCCCAACGAAAAACAACAAGTGATTTTATTCCCGTGATCACGCGCCCTACTCAGTTCCTCCTTCTCCTTTCGCAACACTGACTGGGCAGGCTCTGGAACAGTTTCTGAAACAGTTGCCACACAGGCTCTAATGAAGATAGACCAAAAGCCAGGAGAGGTCATGACGCAAAAAGATGAAACACTGGCTTGACACAACAGGCAACAAAGTAAATTACAAGTAAATTTTGTTGCCTGCTGTGTTAAGCCGGTGTTTTATCTTTTTGTGACAGGCTCTAATAGAAACCACTCACGTTGCCACAAGGCTCTGGCACACTTTCTAACCAAACTACCACACAGGCTGTTACGCAAATATATATATACAGTCGACCCGCGTTTATCCGGACGGCTTCGTTTCCTGTGAAAATGTCCGGATAGCAGCGGAACCGGATAAGTGAAACACGAAAATTCAGAGTGACCCTAAAAGAACATCTTTATTGATCATTACACAGAAAACTATCCATTGTCATCTGTTTCATTTTAATACACGGATCCAGTTCTTCTAAACCTTTGTGAATGGCATTGACTTGCGAAATATTGTTCTGTTGCTCGAAAAATAATAGCGCTGTTCTCAGTGCCGCCCGCGCATTTTTTTTCTACCGTCACAGCTGGTGCCTCATCCAGGCTTTCATCGTCACATTATTCTTGAGCACTATCGGAAGCGACGACACTGACGATGTCGTCATCTATGATTGCAGCTCAGGGGTCCTCGTTGCGGACCTTCTCAGTCTGAAATGACCAGATTGCTCAGTGGATTACTTTTGTGTAACGTGCAAAGTCGGAAAGGGAGAAAATTCTTCCTAGCAACACTGTCTTTGTGTCAGTAAAAGTCACGACCAGGGTTCTCGACCTCACTTGACTAGGTGTGGGCCAAGTGTCATTCCTGGACAATGACCGGATAACTGAAGCCGATTGTTGGGTATTAGTCACTTCTGTTCCCTGGAATTCTCGTCCGAGTCCGGAAACTGAAGTCCGGATAAACGAGGGCGAAATACATGGGGAGAAATCCGTACCCATGTTTTTTTGTCCGGATAAACGCGGGTCGACTGTATATATATAAATCCATCCATATCCCCATATAATCCATATATAAATAAAAACAACTTGAAGGAGAGTCTTAAGGCTGGGTCCCATAGCCTCGATTTGAGCACCAGCAGCAGAGCTGCAGCGACACGAGCGGTCCCATAGCACTTCCCTGCAGCAAATTCCCTGCTGCTCCCGTATCCGAATTTTTGGTTGCTGTGCTGCACTGTTGCTCTGCAGCCTGAGCAGCCGGTCTCGCAAGCCAGTCAGGAGGTTGGTTGGTATTGTTTTCGTTCGGCAGTGTTTAGGATTAGCACGGCGGTGAGTGACGGCAGGAGGTTTGTGTCTGGTTGTTCTGTGATTTGTTTCTGAAGACCTGGAGACGCTTGTGATTGTCAGTACTTTGGAGCGAGCATTCAATCATCGAGACTGCTTCAAGTGCGCTTTCAGGACATAATTCAGTTCATAAAGTTCAATAAAGTGTTCGACCGAACCTACGTGACACGTATGTCGTGTACCAGAGTTGTAGCTAACATGTTCGCTTGTTTTCTGGAAAGTACCTGACACTTGATAACGTACAAGCAAATTGCTTTCACGTCCATGCTGTGTGAAAACCATACCGACCACATTTCTTGTGAGGATCGACGATGCGAGCGAAGTTGTTGTAAATGAAACTGACCCTTGAAAAGGGTTAGATAGAGATAGACAATGTTCATACAACAAAAAAAGTTCGATAGAGATAGATATTGAACCCATTCCTTGTGAAAACAAGCAGAAAGCAGTGAAGACTAGCAGAAGGGGGCCTTTGTTTTCGTTAGACACTTTTATTTCACTAAGAGCAACGTACTCATTTGACAGTCACAGTAAATCAAAATATCGAATACTAGTAACGAGGCGATATTTATACGACAAAATCCCGTAGAAGAGGGGGGGATTTATTGGCAGAAAAAAAAAAGATAGGGGAAAGGCCCGTAGAAGAATCTGCACACAACACAGCAAGTACTGTTCTGCGCAGCAGTGGGACGAACCTACGTTGAATGTCACGAAACTGACTACACATCAACGAAGAGTCAATGAGGTAATACGGGGCTCAGACCACCACCACACTCATTTCAAAGTCCACTTATGAGCTACAAATCCACAACATATCTCTCACACAAACGCCTCTCACCTAGGATTGCGTTCCTAGGTGTGTGTACTAAAAGGCTTAGCTGCTGCGTACGCCTTCGAAATGTGCGAAATGTAAACAATGCCACAGTTGCCAACACGTTTTGTGTTTCCTAAGCCGCATGCTGCCGCTAATTCAAAACGAAGCTATGGGACGCCTCCGGCAGGAGAGCAGCGGCAGCAGAAAGCTGTTCTCCTGCCATGTTGCCGTGCTGCTGCTGCTCGCATAAAGCTATGGGACCCGGCCCTTATCTGAGGGCTGGGAAGTTCTCCGAGTTGGGGTCGCCGATGACGTCATGATGTCCCTTCGCACTCCTCGATGGCTTGCGGTCACACTTCACAAGCCGGAACACATTTGAGGTAGTTACGCTTTGAACATATATCTAAAGTTACATGACCTACTCCCGTGTCTGAAATACTTCTCCGGCCGTCTTTTACCGGCCGGCGTTTACGCCTCGTCTCGCTCTGAGAGCAATCTCTCCGCTAAAAGTCCAAACGTCTATCTCTCCCACTGCTAAGATGGCGGTTGCCTTAAATAACATTTCAACAGACAAAATAAACAACAAAAAGAACGACGAAAGATGAAAGTCACTGAAAAGGTTAGCCAGCTGTAGGACTCGAACCCACATCTTCTGGATTGCCGTGTTTCATGAACAAAAAGAAAGCAACTCTTTAATTGAAATCACCTGGCCACATGCGACTGGACTCTGTCTGTAACCTTCCGCGTAGTCTGGCCTGAAGCGTCCACAGATTTCCCGAGAATTTACTTGCTAAAGCCGCTTTCACTCTTTTGTTCCTCTGTAGACAAGCAGATGGCTTTCTGGGGTGTTTTGACTGCTACTAATCCCGGAAGTGTCTCGCACGGTAGCCCAGGGTAAAAGACGAGTCTGGTGACCTTGCGGCTTTATTCATTGCAGACGATTTGTTCCCCTACGTCTGAAAAGGTGGTTTCCATTAGGGAGGACTTAGTCTCAAAGAATTGGAAAGGCTTAAACATGTCAATAATAATTCACATGATTGGCGCACCTGTGACAGCCGCACACTATGCCCCTTACACAATTTCAAGTCATGCAAGGAAGGTCCTGTTGCTTTTCTTGTAAGGGTATGCCCAAAATGGATTTTCTCCACCTGAGCACTCCACCAGATGGCTCCCCACACTTACGCAGATATACCATAACCAGATTTTGCTGCCTCCATTCCTCACAACTCACGCCTCCAGGAAGGTACCAGCGATCTCGGAATTGTGGGCAGCCCTGGAAGTGAGCGTTTTGAGCCATGTGTTTACTTTATGAAGTTTGGGTGAATGACCAGATGCGAATGCTCATGCATGCTCCTTACAGGAAAGTGGCCCACTATTTGGGATGAATTTTTCATTGTGTTGTTCACACTCGGTGTTAGTGGGCTCAAAAATAATCGGCTAGATAAGGAAGAACGTGTCCTTGACTCATAAACCCGTATTACAGTTCGACACATTCACCTCGAAGTTCAATGTATTTGTCACATATTTCCTGCAGAATCTTTAACCATTCAAAAAGAAATCCGACGTCTTCTCTCCGAAATGGGATCCGGAAGAAAATGGTCCCGGAAAAAAGGGTCCCGGAAAGAAGGGTCCCGCTGGCACAAGGCGGAAAAATAGTCGCGCAGGCAGGCGATACAGCTTTGCCATCGCTTAAATACACATCTTTGGTGTGACAGTGACATATGTATTATATTTTGTGAAGACTGTGTTTTATTTTCCTCTTTCTTTTTTTGCTTTGAATTTTTAGATAGAAAAGTGCTTTATTTAGACATTCAATACATTACAAATTATAAATTGCGTAGTGAATTGCGTAGTAGTAGCACATGACTACCCCGCTTGATTAAAATTGCTACCCCAAAGTTGGCAGTAACTCGATCGGTGCGGGACAGATGACATTAGTGCACAAATACGCTTGGATTTATTCAAGAACAAAAACAGCAGGCAATTACACGTCACACTGCTATAGTAAGACAGGAAAAAATGGTACCGGACCCAGCCGTTACTTTCTTTCTCCCGCACATTCTTCTGAATACTCTTAGTACATTCGGGCATACCGTGCATGAACAGTCTATGAACTAGTGCTGAAACAAGTTTCTTATTGTCACTCCCGTGTTCTTTTCTGTATTTAAGGAGTAGCAAACCGGCTTCGCACCTGGCTGACCTTTCCTTGTAGTTATTATTTTTTTTTTCAGTAAACATATACCCCCCACCCCATTGGTACAACCCGCATACTTTTATTCGAGGCCTCCTTCTGACCACGCCTAGGATAGAGTAGATTACACAGACAAAAAGAACTCCGGCCAAAGCCGGAAAAGAGAATAACGTCAGGTGTAAGCGCTAACCGAAGGACAGAAAGCTTTTCACCAGTATCATGCTTAGGCTAGAGTAGGTTACACAGACAAAAAGTTCACTAACCTAGGTCTAAGAACTCCGGCCAAAGCCGGAAAAGAGTGTAATGGTGTTAACGACGACGAGCGCTCTGTATAGGCTCGCGAGATGGCTGAGACAAAGACGAGGAATAAATGGCTGCACCACGTGTGACATGGTGGTAGCGGTGTTACGTCGATGACGTGGCCAGCGTTCGAAGCCAAAGGATTAGCCATAGCTGGCAGAAGTTCGCAATGGAAACGGCTACTACGCCGATGACTTCAACGTTGGTAGCAGCAACGATGACAAGTATCCTGCCTCCACCCAAGCCACTCGATGTTACCGGCGATCTTTGGAAAGCTTGGAAGTTGTAGAAATGCGAGTTTAGACTCTTCTCCACAGCGACAAATCTAAAGGCGCAGCCAAAGGAAGTTCAGGCCGCGACCTTTTTGGTTACACTGGGTGAAGAAGGCAGGAAGATATGCAATACGCTACAGTTTGAAACGGAAGCGGACCGTGACGATGTCGACAAGCTTATCCAGAAACTGGAAGAGCACTGCAAACCGACGCTCAATTTAACGTACCAGGAATTTCTGTTCGGATCGCGAAACCAGAAAGAAGGGGAGCGATTTGACGAGTGGCTGACAGAGCTTCGGATACTCGCTGCTAGCTGCGAGTTCGGGACCTTGGAAAAACGCATGCTGCGTAGCCGCATAATCCTTGGAGTTCGCGACAAGAAACTTCAGCAAAGGCTGATCTCGGAAAATCCGTCATGTGAGAAGGTTATAGAAATATGTCGGATGAGAGAGCTCAGCAAGCAGCAGTTTGACGATATCCAGAAGGAAAAAGATGAAGTGAAGGACGTTCACGCGGTCACGAAGCGAACGAGAACTTGTTCGAAGTGTGGATATACGCACGATAAAGATGCATGTCCGGCGCAAGGCAAAGAATGCAAGAGTTGCGGTAAACTTAACCACTTCGCCAGTGTGTGCAGAAGCAAAGGAAGGAAAGAAATATAGAAGGAAGCCGAAGGCAAAACAAGTCCTTGAAGTGGAACGTGAAGAAGACACTTACTTCTTGCAAATGGTGTCCGTAAATAACGTCGCATCGAGCGATCTCTGGTCTGCTGAGGTTACGATCGAGGACGTGAAGCTAAACTGCAGAGTAGACACTGGTGCCAATTGTTCCGTAATCTCAGCCGGACAGTTGAGAAAAGTCACTAACAAGAAGACTTCAAAATGCAATGTTACGTTGAACACCTTCTTTGGCTTCAAGCAAAAGGCCGCAGGCAGGATTCCTCTGCAAGCATCATGTAACGGCCAAAGCACAAAGGTGCTGTTCTTCGTCGTACCACAAGAGGTACCGCTTACCCTGAGTGGGAAAGCGTCGGAAGAACTAGGTCTGATTCAGCGCACAGTGCATTCGACAGTTGCTTCAAAAACAAGCGACGAACATCACTTGTACGGTCCAGCACAACCTTATTGCGACGTCTTTGAAGGCCTTGGAAAGCTAAAAGGGGTACAGTACCACATGAAGTTAACACCCCATGCAAAAGGAGTTGTAAAACCAGCAAGGCGGATTGCCGTTGCACTGAAAGACAAAGTCAAGCGCGAACTCGACCACATGGAAGCCGACGGAGTAATCGCCAAGGTGACGGAACCTACCGAGTGGGCGAGCAACATGGTGGTCGTGGTCAAGAAAGATAAGGTCAGGATCTGTCTTGATCCCGCAGATCTCAACAAGGCGCTCCTTCGGGAACACTGCCCCATGGCGACACTCGAAGATATCGCGCCGCGTCTGGGAAGGGCAAAGTACTTTTCGACACTTGACGCATCGTCTGGCTTTTGGCAAATTCAGCTCGACAAGGACTCCTCATACGTCTGTACTATGAGCACACCGTTTGGGCGATACCGTTTCCTAAGGATGCCGTTTGGGATTTCAACAGCTCCTGAAGTCTTCCAGCGAGCTATGCACAGTGTCCTACAGGATCTCGACGGTGTCGATGTCATAATGGACGACATCCTTGTCTGGGGAGGGACCAAGGCTGAGCATGATCAACGCCTTATGAGGCTGCTGGAGCGATGCAGGGATGTAAACCTCAAACTAAACATCAGGAAATGTTCTTTCCTTCAACAGCAAGTGCGGTACTTGGGACAAATGATCACGCCAGAATGACTTGCTGTGGATCCAAGGCGAGTCGAGGATATTCTCGCCGTTACTGAGCCAACAAATGTCAAGGAACTTCGTACCTTCCTGGGCATGATCAACTTCGTGTCAAGATTCATCCCCAATGCATCACAAGTGTCTGCACCGCTACGTGAACTGCTCAAAACAGATACAATTTGGGAGTGGTCAACCAGACACAAAGACAGCTTCAAAGAGCTACGCGAAGCGTTGACGAAGGCACCGGTTTGAGCGTACTTTCAAGCAGACAAACCTGTGACGCTCTCAGTCGACGCTAGCCAGGATGGAGTTGGAGCTGTCTTAACACAAGAAGGGCATCCCGTTGCGTATTCCTCCCGTTCCCTTACGGAGACTCAACAAAGATATGCACAAATCGGAAAGGAGATGGTCGCCATTGTACACGGCTGCGAGAAGTTCCACGAGTACATCTTCGGACAACCCAGCGTAAAGGTCGAGTCCGACCACAAGCCGTTGGAAGCCATTTTCAAGAAGCCTCTCCACGGATGTCCACTTCGTCTACAAAGAATGAGGCTCGCACTTCAAAAATACCCGATTAACGTTTTATACAAACCTGGAAAGGAAATGTTCATTGCAGATGCTTTATCTTGCTTTCCGAAGCAGGAATGCCTGAGAGAAGAGGAGCACTTCTATGTAAACGTACTTCAATACCTCGATGTTTCCGACGAAAAAATAGCGGAAATATCGCGAGCGGCACAACGTGATAGCCAGCTGCAGAAGCTCCGAAAATACGTCGAAACAGCATGGCCTACCAATAAAAACGAAGTTGACAACGAGGTGCGTCAGTACTGGACCTACAAGGAAGAAATTCACGCGCAGGATGGTCTGCTGTTTCGTTCCAACAGACTAGTCATCCCAAAGGGAATGCGGCAAATCACACTAAAGCTGTTGCATGCTTTACACTGTGGAGAAGAAAAGATGAAGGAGAGAGCGCGGGACGTCATGTTCTGGCCCGGGATGACGTCTGAGATTGAACAACTAGCAAGAAACTGCGCTCTATGTGAGAAGCATCGACCACGAAACGAGAGACTTCCTATGATAGGCCATGAACTCCCTAAGTTGCCATGGCAGGTTATCGACGCTGACCTTTTCAGTCAGGGTGGAAGAGAGTTCTTGATCCTTGTGGACTACTACTCTTTCTACTACGAAGTCAAACCACTAAAGCGATCTACAGCGAAAGAGGTGGTAGCCATATGCACAGACGTGTTCACCACGCATGGAATTCCAGTAAGGTTTCTGAGCGATAATGGCCCACCTTTCGGCAGCCATGAGTTCCGAGAAGGCATGAGGTTCATCGGAGTCACGCACATTACTTCTAGCCCTCATTACCCGAGGTCTAATGGCATGGCTGAACGAGCAGTGAGGGAAGCGAAGAAACTACTAAGCAAGTACGCCTGTGAGAGCACAGAATTCAAGACTGCTCTGCTCGAGTGGAGAAATACTCCGCGGGACAATTGTGTTAAAATCACCAGTACAACGCTTGATGGGAAGGAGCACCCGGACACTTCTTCCGGTACATTCAGCATGTCTGCAACCAAGCCTGGTACAGCCAAAGGATGTGGTATCACGGCTTCAGCATCTCCGCCAACGTCAGCAGGTCCACTACAACAGAGGAACTAGACAGCTGCCTCAACTGCTGCCGGATAGTCCAGTGACAGCCTACAACAGCAAAGTCAAGACTTGGGCACCAGCAACAGTTGTGGGGTCCGCCGGGGCACCAAGGTCCTACATCATAAGGACGAGCGACGGTGCTGAGCTTCGTCGTACTCGGGAGCATCTTAGATCATCGCAATGTCAGCAGCAGCAACCTGCTTCCACTCCCGAGAACGAACCACGGTCGGGTCCAGCCACGGAGTCAGTACCAGTTCGTCGAAGCACCAGACAACGTCGAAGCCCTCGGAGACACCCCCTAGAAGAGTAATCTGTGGCTCCGTATCATGCAAGGACATTTCAAGAAGAGTCAATGAAGAGTTTGGGTTTTGAGCTTTGGGACAAAATATCTTTTGGTGTAATGTTGACTGGGTTTTTTTAGACTGACTTGAGAAAGGGGAGATGAAATGGTGTTAACGACGACGAGCGCTCTGTATAGGCTCGCGAGATGGCTGAGACAAAGAATAAACGGTTGCACCACGTGTGACAAAGAGAATGACGTCAAGTGTAAGCGCCAACCGAAGCTACTACCCGAAGCCAGCTACCGATCGAGTTATTGCCGACTTTGGGGTAGGAATTTTAGTCAAGCGGGGTAGTCAGGTCCTACAACTAGGCAATTCAAAGCAAGAAAAAAAAAGCAAATAAAACACCGTATTCACAAAACATAACTATCTCTGTCTGAGGAGCATCATCTGCCACACCAAAGATGTGCTTTTTGCACAAGCGATGGCAAAACCATTCCATGCACGCGGGACCTTTTTTTCCGCCTTTTGCCAGTGGGACCATTCTTTCCGGGACCGTTATTTCCGGGACTTGGAAACAAGACAATAGTCCGATGGGGCAGGATTCGACGAGTACGGAGGATGCTCAACGCATTCAAATTGTTGCAGATACGCATCAGGTGTAGAAGCTAGCGGTAATAGCACAGCATCGTCCCTTTGTCGAAGTATCAGACACACGTCAGTACTCGATCTCGTGATAACCACGAAGCGAACGAAGAGCGCACTTCTCGCACCTCCTGGTCCTAACTTTATTTTCCTCGTACAAACATGTACCGAACAGGAAAATACACAGAGTAAACACACAGAGGCACGGACCTATCTTCAGAAAAGACTGTGATGTTGCCTTTTACGCGTCGCCATCATAAGTGATTTCAACTACATATTGGTCACCATCAGGTACGTCGTGCACCACATCACCGCTTTCTTGGTGTCACTCTCGACCGGATTTTTTGTGTTGCGGAGGTGCGCTATCTAAAAGCAAGAGCTGAGAGTCGTCTTAATGTTCTTCGTTACTTATGCGGTTCGCGGTGGTGCACGTCTCCGCAGGTAATGCTCAGGATTCACCGATCTCTGATAAGTCAGATGGTAGCTCATCATATTCCCCTGCTTTACAACCTCCCTTTTACCACAGAGAATGTCTTGTCCGAGTGAATCTCCGAGTCCATCCTGGCGTAGCGGACAACTACGATAGCCATGCGATCTCGTCGTTCGTGCCACGGGCTCATGAATTCGGGACTCTGGGATTCGGACACGGACCTGCGAAGTCGGCGCTCGTGATCAAAGGCTATCATTACGTTGATCTACGTCTCTGGTTCGCTACACTAGCAAAGTGCGTTAAACTCTGTCTTGGCCTTCCTCGAACGGCGTCAAACGCCTTAGCCATGGCAGAAGCACGGGAACCACTTGTATCAGCTCTGAGGATGCAAGAAACGTTCCGTCACTACGTGCAACGCGCCACCATCGCAATCCTCAGCTTCGAGCCATTATGAGACATCGCCACTCTTCCTTCTCTCGAGCTATCCAGACACAACGTGGTCTTATTCCGAAACACAAGCCGCATGCATTACCGGATATCACAACATGGGCTCTACATCCCCTGACGTAAGAATTAATGTGCTTGTACTTCCAGGAAACAAGGATATACCAACGCATGTTCTCCGCCAGTATAGTCTTGAGTTATTAAACAACACCGCAGGCAGAATCCAGATTTTCACGGATGCATCTACGACATCATCCGGCTTCTTGTGGGTGTTTGTTATCACGGAGGCGAATATCGAAAGAAGGGTGCGGCTGTCTAGCGCCACCTCTGCTTCGGCCGCTGAACTTCACGGGGTCCTCTTGGCACTAAGTTTTATACACTCCCGCTTTTCAGTTGCTCGATGGATCATCTTTAGTGACTCAAAGCATGCGTTACAGACTCTGACTTCCATGTTCACTATGGGATCTCTGACAGCAGTACAAGATGTCTTGCATACATACCATGCTGCAGTTTTAAAAGGTAATGATATCCGATTGCAGTGGATCCCTAGTCCCTGTGGTATTGCAGGCAACGAGGCTGAGGACGCTGCTTCACACCGAGCTCTCCAACTCAGGCGCGTTCAACTGATGCCCATTTATTCTACCAAGGGTGACGCGGTGCGAATGCTGAACCAGCTCAAGCAACAAATGTGCAGCACCTCTAGGTTTTCCAGGATTTAATCGGGATTCTCTTCTTTACAAGGTCGATCCAGAGGTACGCTCGCGAGTACCACCTTCCTTCACGCGACAAACGACGACTGTCCAACATAGGCTATGGCTCAATGTACCGTACACCGCACGTCTTCTCTTCAAACTGAGCAAGCGTGACTCTCCGAACTGCAGTGAGTGTGGCGTTGTAGAGGACGTAGAACACATCTTCCTCAGGTGTCGGAAATATGTTGATACTCAAAGGAATTTAGAGGCGAACCTGTCTCGTGTGGACTTCCGGGCCTTCGACGTCGCTAAACTGTTAGGTCCTCAGTCGTCCGACAAGTCGTTGAGGGCACTTGAAGATGTCCTACGTACAACCGAGCTTATTGACATTCTATGACTTGCTGAATGTGTGCTGTGTGTGCCCCCAGCGATTCCGACGTTTTACACTCACTTGGTTGAAACTTTTGAACTGCATGTTGAATTCCATCACTTAACTCGTTCATCTGTTTATATTTTCTGTATGTAAGCACCCTGGGGTAGCCAGTCCGACTTCGTGGAGACTCACATCCCCATTTTTTTCTTCTTTATCACATCACCATCCATGAGAACCTGCACTGTGTTGCTGCCTTGTGAGCAGGAGCATTGTCCTGCAAAAGGAGAACGCCACCGGCTTTCCTATCAATGTCTCCCTTAACCAGCAGCAATCTACAGTGCTGCAATATAATGCTACAATAAATATTTTACCCTTCTTGAGATAGTCAGTCACCAAAACACATTCCTTGTCCGAGAAAATCGTGGTCATGACCTTTCTCGCTGATCGTTGAGCCTTGAATTTCTTCGGTCTCGGAGAACCAGAGTGCCGCAATTCCATGGACTGTTTGTTGTTTTGTCAATCATAGTGATGCAACCTTGTTTCATCAACCGTCAACTTTCATCAAGTGTCACTAGAACGTTCAAAATATTGCAAGATCATCTTGGAGGCATATACACTCGCCGTTGTTTCTTATCGGCATCCCAACATTTCGTCACCCACTTGGCGGACAGCTTCCCGCATACCAAACTCTTCATGACTCAAAAACCCAGTGCGCTGTCTGAATATGGCTAAGGTTTCTGCAATTGTTTTAGCCGATATTTGCCGACCTGCCAAAATGAGATCATGCACGCAATCAACAATTTTGGGTGTTGACAGCGTTGGAGGTCTCCCTGATCTTCCGGTGTCTTCGGTGTGTCTTCTGGGATATTCGGGGTGTCATCCATGTGGACTAGTGGGACAAGGGGTCGCGATTAATGCCCGGTACTACTACACGTTGATAAAGGGTGCTGTGCGAAACGCAATTCGAAAGAAAAGGCCTGGGATATTGTCCGGAAGGGTCATTCATTTTCATAGCGGTGCCCGGCCTCAAACAGCGATTTGAGGGTAGCAGCCCTAGCCGAAATGCGCCCACTTCTTTCTACGCCAAAGGAATCAGAGTCTAGTCAAATCAGTACAAATGCGCGTGGTGATTACTTTGACACGCGCGCACACACTCACACGCGCACACACACACACGCACACACACACACACGCGCACACACACACACGCGCGCACACACGCGCACGCACACACACGCGCACACACACACGCGCACACACACGCACGCACACGCACGCACACACACGCACACACACGCACACACGGACACACACGCACACACGGACACACACACACACACACAGACACACACACACACAGACACACACACACAGACACATACATACAGACACACACACAGACACACACACAGACACACACACAGACACACAGACACACACACACACAGACACACACACACAGACACACACACACAGACACATACATGCATGCATACATGCATCCATACATGCATCCATACATGCAACCATACATGCATCCATACATGCAACCATACATGCATCCATACATGCATCCATACATGCAACCATACATGCAACCATACATGCATCCATACATGCATCCATACATGTATCCATACATGCATCCATACATGTATCCATACATGCATCCATACATGCATCCATACATGCATCCATACATCCATACATACATACATTCATCATGCATACATGCATACATACATGCATACATGGGATGATGATGTGGTTGGTCATTCCCCGCCGTTATGGCGGTACACTGCCCCATTGCGCTCGTGGAAGGGATGAGAAAGTGATGATGATGGAAAGATGAATACTTTGAAAAACTGACGTAGCTCAGAGCTTCCCGAATTTTCCATTCTATTTAACGCAATAAAAGTCTCGGTCAACCTTGAACGACCCTTGTACAACCGTTACAGCAAGAACTATACAACTATTATAATTAAACAACTAGAACAACCACAACAAGGACGACTAGAACTGACGCAACGATGAGAACTAGTACAACTAAGATTCGGGGGAAATGCCACCCTAAATCCCACGTGGTGCCTAGCCCCACATGTCTCACCACAGCCGCTGCCCCAGAAACACAAACAAGGCACAAGTTAGCGAACAAAAAGCATATTTATTCTTACATCGCCATTCCCTGCAGTAGACCACTGCAGTAAACTGCCGGCCCTGTCACAATACAGCAACCCGTCTCCCGCTCGATGCTGAAACGATGATTACCCAAGTCGTCAGAATACATCTTCTCCCTTCATCGCGCTCGTCGCGCTACTGCTTAAATAGGCTTCAGGCTCCCTCGCAGTCGCAGTAGAGGGAGAAAACTGCGCGTGCAAGGCTGCCATCGGCGATAACGCCACAAACTGATACAACAAGAAATACTACTACGACTAGAGCAGCAACCACAACATCTACAGCCACTATAAGAACGACTGCTTCTACCCTGCCACTACTCGAAGGGTTCCTAAAGACCTACACAGTGCTTGGAATACACATCAAATCGTATTCGTTGTACTGTATTTTTCTTGTTTTTTTTACAGTGACAGCTGTAAAGTGGGGGTGGGGGATGTTCTGAAATCGGCGGAAGAGTGTCTGAAGCCGCTGACGCACCCAGTAAAGCGCTTCTGTCCGCGTCTCATAGAGGGCGCCACAGTCTCACGTTGTAATGTCTGTGTGTCAGCGGGGAGAGAGAGCAGCTGTGACTGTGAGCGGCGTACAGATGTGGAGAGATGGAGAGACGACAGCAGGTTGGAGTGGGGGACAGGGGAGGGGGGTTAGTATGCGTCATGGGCCGACTGGAAAATAATGTCATATTAGTTCTGCTACACGCAACACGCTCCCTGTAAACAGGCGACTGTTTTTTGTATCCCATTCAAGCAGTTTTTGTTATTTTTAAAATAAATAAATAGAGAAATGATACATGTACGAACATCTGCACCAACATTTCTGCGACGGAAAGAAAACGAAATCTGCAAGAGCTCACTGGTGCGAGCGAGTTGGTCTGGATCAAACGTAGATATGATGCGGAAAGAAGACAGGGTGCCACACTGGCAACCGCTTTGTGTGCTTTGTGAGCTGCACATTGGGGGTTAACGCACATACTTCCGTCTATACCCGGTGTGTGCCCCTTATGGTCGCAGAGTCACGTTCGTCACCGTGCAAATGCAACCGTGCAACCTCGTATAGTCAACTGCAGGATGGGACAAGCGTAAGCTTGCCCACATCACGCTTCAAAAATAAAGCGTCACTTGCGGCTAGCAAGGGCTCACGGGCAACCGTGCAAGCTGCCAGCGTTGGAAGTTTTTGAGTCTGGAATCGTTTTGGAAGACGCGGAGAGACATTGCACCCCGGGCTGCATTGTCCAACCACCTGTAACTCCTGTTCCTTTACACACAATTTTGATGGTGACAAAAAAGAAAAGTGACTTTAACTGAGCAGATTTCGGAATTGTATTCGTAAAAACATGATAATAAAGCTGAAATGAAAAAGAAACGGAACGCAAGTCACGAATAAGAATTCGCGCATAATGTGCGCGGCGAAAAGAGCCGAATCCCATGGCGCTTCCCTAATTCCAGCGCTATCCATGGCCACCCAGAAAAGCGCACCCATAGACAGCGCACACGCAGACGTGAGGATTCTTTTTTCTTCGCAGACGCAACCGTAATGCCTCCGGTGGATCAGACAGCTTTCGCTGTTGGTGAAATAAAGCGAAGGATTCGCGTTCATTCTGCCATATTTTTTTTTCTGGCATATGGTCCCGTGAAGTACTCGAGTACAGCAACAGGAACGCAGACGAAAAATTGTTTGTTATGTTTAATTGTATTGGATTTATATCACCTCACGAGCTTGTATACTTGTGATGCAAGCCCAGATGCGTCATCGTTTGATTAGGCACAATCTTTCGTTTCACTGTGACGTATTCGCGGTGATACGGACGTTAGAGCCATGTCGCAGTTGATTAGGCGAGACGTAAGTGCCCGAGCAGCACAATGTACTGAAAGTCGAGTGCAATAGGGGTGGTCGGTATGTGTCTTATCAATGTTGTTTAGCTTCATGAGTGCATTCAAGGTCTTCCATCTACCCGTCCTCCCCTATTGCACTCGACTTTCAGTACATTGTGCTGCCTGGGTGAGTACACAGCAAGACCAAGTTACGAAACCAAACACGATTTGTTTTCACAATGGTGCGGAACCTACCTCTGCTATCTGCAAACGCACCGTGAGAATATATCATCCTCTGACGATTCACAAAGTGGAAAGAATGGGTGTTAGCGCAGCGTCAGTGGGGACAACGCTGTCACGAAGATTAGCACCTCGTGTCATTATTGACCGAGAAATAAAGACATATCTTTTCCATAAACATACCGCGTGTCCATCGATAGTTTAGGCCACCCACGAAATCATTTTTTCGTCTTATGTTGGGCACGTGCATGCATTAACGTTGCTTTATCTTACCTCGTTGTCCCATGCTTGTATGATGTTATTATTCGGGAAACAGCGCAGGAGGATAACGTTGTGAACACGCCCGGAGTGCATAACGTTCTTACAAAGAACGTAAGGAGGTCACTGTCAATGCAGTGCGGCTGTCACATGCACTTTGGCACATGGAATGGTACCTTGACGGCAGTCAGGAGACGAGGAAATACGGCGACGGACATGCTCCACTCGTAATTCAGCAGGGGGTGTTGTTGATATAGAGGTCTAGCAGAAGCATTGAGCACGGGCTTATTTACAGGATATAAGCAGGGACCCTTGCGAGGCAATATTGATTCAGTGTCTGCAAATCATCAAAGACAACCAGCGCGCTTCCCGAAAGATATTCGTGCTCACAATAGAGAGATTTAGGAAAACGTAGAACTTTTACAATAACGATTCCGAAAACATGGTGAGCCAATTGCGTGATTCCCTTGGAGTAGTTGACATCACGTTGCTGATATAATGTTGATGTAATCACGTTGCTGATATATGATTGACTGTCAGCGATATGGTATCGGAAGGTGCTTACGATTTCCTAAAATTCCCTAATATCCCATGAAAGCGACTAACGTATTATATGCCGTTCTTAATGCTACGCACGATCGGGATCTGCACTGGATTATGATTGCGGCTAGGGCTTAATCGCTTGCCCGTCTAACGAACTAGCGAGTGGCGCGAAATTAAAAAAGACGGGCGGGAAATTCAAATAGACGGGCACGTGACACATTGCGCGTGACGAATGCTACACCCTTCACGTATCGCACGAAGAGCGCCATGCACGTGTTTAAAACACGTGCAATCTGTCACGTGCCTGTCTATTTGAATTTTCCGGTTGTCTTTTTGAGTTTCCCATACCCATGCCGTCCAAGGTAATGGGAGTAGATTTAGACGTGAGGTGTGTCAAGCCTGTTTGTGCGGCGACATGCTGCATGTGCCGCAGTGTAGGACTTCGGATAGTTTCGACCACCTGGCGTTCTTCTGACGTGTGCCGGAAGTTCGTCACACGGTCCGGACTTGACACTGAGGATCCCAGTTTTCATTTGACGGGATCTGGCGGAAGCTGAAAACGGTAGCCACCGAAGTTGTGAATTAACAGGAAATAAAGGCTCCAGGTAACGTTTGCCTGGCCAGAACTCGTAGTAAATCAAATTCGACTGCGTGTGTCCAAATTCTGTGTGTGTTCAGCACACCTTTTTCAAGCACACCGCCATACTGCAAGTACGGTCCCGGTAGGGTGAGGGAGAAAGGAAGTGGCTGCACCTACGTCAGTCCTCCTTGAAGAGTGTAACCCCGTTCGCGAACGGGAGAGCCCCGGTGTTACAGCGCCGTCCAGTGTTTCCCAAGCTGGGGGTCGTGACAGATTCAGCGGGGGCTCGCGAATCGATTCAGAAACTATCAAGAGGAGATGTCAATTGATCATGCTCTGCCCACAATTCCGCGTCCCAAAAAAGCTCGTCATAGCGGACCATAAAGCCTAGAAAGCAAGCTCACTTTAGTGAATAGGAACAATCATCCCTGCTTCCACTCGTTTATTTTTCTCTCCGCGATGGTTTCTAGCCCGTCTTACTACCTGTGACGAAATCAACTGTCAAATAGAACTTCAGCATCGGTTTTGTGTATTGCTATTCATGCGCTGAAATTGTCAAGCTTCCGCCATCGCGAAATCAGGGACGGAGGGGGAGGGGGGGATGTCTTGTAATTCTAACGAATCGCAAGGTAGCAAAGTTTGGGAACCACCATGTATATAGTTCGCTGATCTGCAGGGTATGCTGCTGCGGGAGATGCAGACGCGGTGACTAAAAATGTTGTACGTAAGCGGCGTCGTACCATAAGCGTGGGCTTAGTTGGTGAGTGTACGGTTCCTTACCTTGTGTCTTCTGTTTGTGCGTTTTTTGCACTATAATGCTATAGGAAGTGACCCGCGACTAAGCGAGTCGCCATTACACTGGGCCATAGGTGGGGAGTAACGCGTTACAAAGTAGTGCGTTACCGGTAACGCGTTACATTCGAGTAGTGAAATATGGTAACGCGTTACATTTGGGAGAAAAGTAACGAGTAACGTAACGTCACTACATTTTTGCTAACTAACGCGTAACAGCGTTATGCATTACTGCGTGTTCGGGAACATTGGTTCATCGTCTAAACTTGAAAGCTTGAGCGAGGATATAGTGCCTGCAGAATACGGGAAAATCCCCGATTTTTTCTATTCATCTTCAACAATGAGAAGAAGGTCACATCGGCACCCACGAAGAACGCAAAAGAAAGGCTATTGACCTACACTGCTTGAGATGTCACCTTTTTTTTATCAACTCTATTTTGTTTTGTTCACCTATGTTTACCACACTCCCTCTGGTATTTTTCGGACGAATGGGGCAAAAGCGACAGAAAAATAGCCACTGCCCTCTGAACAAGTAACAAAGTACCAAGGAATTGGCTATTTCGATTTGTGCTATGGGAGATAAAAGGTCACCATCTCTATCAACCTTCACAAGGAGCACCACTGTTCATTAGGCGTCCTCTCAGACAAACGGGCGAAGCTCTATTTTGAACATCAACTACTTCTGCGTTGCAATAAATCGGACATGTAAGTTGTGTTCATGCGTGACTTTTGGTTGTGCGCAACATTTCTTGTATTGGTTTGCGGAATGCACTTATGTAACTCAACCAAAATGGTACATATTATAACGACAACTGGTAAAGTAATGCAAAAGTAATGGCATTACTTATTAGAAGTAACGGCGTTAGTAACGTGTTAACTACTATCGCAACAGTAACGAATAACGTAACGCGTTACTTTTTTGAAAATGTAGTGAGTAACGGTAGTGCACTACAAAATAAAAGTAACTTCCCCACCTATGCACTGGGCCTGATATTCAGACCGTACAGTGACTTCAACAAGGAGTGTTTCCGTGTTTCCCGTGTTTCCGCACGAGGCCCATAGTCGGGCTTGCCATTGCGCCGCAAGCAAATCCTGTACGGTGACAGCCAGGGTTGCGGAGTTGCCACTCCGCTGTGGAATGACTCCGGAATCATTCCAGATGTCTGGAATGGAATAGACCTTTTTCACAGCTGCTTATGGGCATGCGCATGACCTTGAGTGCGCCGGAGAAGGTTATCTCGGTGTCCATTAGATGGCGCTGGAGGGGGACGAGAGAAGGGGACCAGACGAGTGGGGACACCGCACGAACCTCGTCGGTCCGAATCCGGTTTTGGCCGTTTTTGGGTTTGTTTTGGCGCGCGCCGAGGTTGTTCGCTGGAGAGCCCCTAGGATACGACGTGTACGCGAAAAAGGTCAATTGGAATGCAATGGCGGAAACTGTCCAAGGAATTGAATGGAATTAGATTTTTTTTTTCGCAGAAATGGAATTGGAATGGTCTGGGTGCCCCGGTGGTAGTTTTTGCTTCAGCTCGCTGGTTTCTGCCCTCGCGCCCCTGGCAGAAATACACCGCACCTACACACGGTCAAGAGCGACATAACCTTGCACTTGTGCTTTTTTTCGTTTTGGGTAATGTCAATCTCCTTCAACACTGCTGGGCTAGCCAGTACGATTATCGGTCACGTTTCTTTTATGATGGAATTAAATGAATGGAATGGGGTTGCCAAGCCATTCCAGGAGTGGGAATTGCCCAGGGCTTTTCGTTCCGAGCTGTTGAAATGATTGGAATTATCACATTATCCCTCGCAATGGAATTGGAATGGGCGACCCCACTTCGCAACCCCGGTGCCGCATTGCTATCCCATCGTACGTCAAAGAGTACAGTGAATTTTTTTTTCTTCCCTTGCTTTCTCTCAGCGACTTCCAAAACAAAGCTGACGAAGCTATTAACAGCGCCACTCCGAGAGAACTCCAGATGTTCATTTCCCAGGTAGAGATATCAGGAAGCTGTTAGATTACAACGACTTTTTTTACTAGGGCGCCAGTCTCGTTTTAAAGGGTCAATCCTGGTGTCCCGTCTTTTCGGAGTTACTGGAGCCACGTGTCGAGCTGCAAAGTGTCAATGAGGTAGTCTGTGTGTATGTTTTGCAAGTTCAAACTTTGTTTTAGCCTGTCAACGAACGCAAAGTGCTGACATTTGTACGCACGGTGATTTCCTTTGGCAGTTAAGTTCGATGAATGAGGCTGGCACGCGTACTGTGAGAATGCTTCGCCAACGGAGCACTGCCTGTTGTGCATGCAAGGGCAGATAAACGCCACAAGCGACGCGTTATAAGGCTCGGGCAGCGTTCACACGGGGCAATCTTTTCCAGCAACTCGAACCAACATCTTATCAGCAATTTCAAGAACGCGTTCACATGTAGCAACTCGGTAGCTCCACCCACAAGCAACCTTACGGGGACCGGATAATGTGGGTTCGAATCCAGCTGGTGGTGTCTTTTCTTTAGCTGATGTGTATCAAATTTTAGTCAGTCTATTACGCCAAAATTCCAGCCAAAAAGATCATTATGATCAGAAAAATATAGCTATTGACATGTTTGCGTGATGTTAGTAAAACAATAAAGTAATCTCTCTGCTGCACCTGCAGGGTTTCAACCCATGAACCCACGAAATCACAGCACGCCATAGGGAGTCACGTGGCAGTGCTCCTCTCGCTGATTTTCCGATGCACAAGCAACCTGTCAAGTTTTCGGAGCGATTCCGAGAAACTCGAGTTGCTGGAGGTTGCCGTTGTCGGCCGACTGATGCCAGCAACTCGAAAATTCCACATAGTTGCTGGAAAAAGTTGCCCCGTGTGAACGCTGCCTCATGGTGGTCTTGTAATAGCGTGTGCTATGAGTGGGTGTTGAAATCGGCAGTCCAGTGCAAAATGGACCAAATAACTAATTTACTCTTCTGCTTGAAACTTGGGATATCAACGAAAGAAACTCATGCTATGGTGAAGCAAGTGTGAGGGGATGATGACGTGCCCTTGAAGTGAGTGTGCATGAATGGGTTAACGTTTAAAGAGTTTTAGCACATCGGAAGCGCTCTAGGAAAGCTATACGATCAGGTAAGCTGTCGAATCCAAGATCAGCATATAGTGATGTCAGCCACCTCAAAGTAATCAGGTGCTTAACTTATCATGTTTTCGGAATCTTTGTCGCAAAGACCTCCCAATCTGCTAAATCTCTTCTTATCCTTCCGATCCTTCTAAATATTCCTACTGAACCGCGATAAAGCAACCTCTCCAAGCAGTGTGACACGACGGGCACATCGAGCCCCCAAAAGTGCGTTAAAGAAATGCTATCGCATTTAAAAGATTGCGTGCCACAAGTCGTGCGACAGCACTGTACGAATTATTTGTGTGTACACAGTACGTAATAACAACCCAGCTGTTTCTTGCTCTCCAAAGTATTAATATACCGTTTCCGCGCTTAACTGCATTAACACACGACATTCCAGTTAGGAAAATAGAAAGTTGATAGGCAAAAACCATATTTTTGTGAGGGACCAAAGCATTATTTGCAACGACACGCGAACCGTTGTTTTGCAGTATTGACAAGTTACTGACACTCTGCCCTATTGTCGTACCATAATAACTAGACGATCACAACCTCGCGCACAGTCAGAAGCTACATTCAATCACGAATTGGCATGGCGCGCAAGTATACTTTTATGAAGTTCACTCACTCGAAAACAGTCAAGTTGGCGGCTCAGAGCTAAACGAATTCTTGGTCCCCAGTCGTGGTAATTGCTTTATAATCGGCTTCCGACTTTAGCCTTCCGAAAGGCTGTCAACACAACGGGTGACGGAGCCCAGATTACTTTCTCTTTCGGCAGAAGCTTTCGCTGCTCACGCGCCAGAGAGCTTCAGCTCTCTGCCCTATCACCCACATGATGGAGATGCTGCGTCGGCAATAGGATTGACCTTAATACCTCTGGCTTAGGATGAGACCGACTATGTACGCAAAATATAAAAGCAAAAGAGCTCAGGTACTTTTATTTGTTATGTGTTGCGCAAGCCATTAATTATCGTCAATCCCTATTTTGTCTCCTTGATCACGTTGTTGGCAGACACTGGGTTTAGCCAAAGCGGGCTTGAGCTATGGCTGTGATCGTGGTTCCGACTTTGGGGTGTTTGTTGGTTCTTTTGAGCTATTGCGGTCCTCTTTAATTACGAGAGAAGCCGTGATGGGATTTGATGTCTGGTGTTAGGCATTAGGTCAGCACATTTGCTGGAGAAGTAGTTCTGTCGATCCAGGCCGCCCACGTAGGTCTATGTTGTGTCCAGATGATGCGTGAATAAGTAAAGGAGTAATTCGGTCGGATTGTTTTGTCGTCCTAAAAAAGAAGTGACCTCCGTAACCCATAGCACCCAATTTGACTCAGTGTCCTCTCGTTGTTCTACAAATTAGCACCTTCTTTAGGTTCAGCATGGCTTCCCATTTGATTTCATTTGTCCGGCAGCTTCGTCAGTTTTTTGTTGTGCTCTTCTGCACGCGCACGGTTATGGATATCGCCAGTAGCTATGCTGTATTATTGAGCTTTAGTGAATCATAGTAGTATATATAGGATGAGAGACTACGACAATGAGAAACTACGACATTGCCACCAGAACAGCGACACCGTCGCGTCTGGTTCGTTCGCGTATTTTTCCCCGCGCGCGGCAGGCGGCGCTCGGGTGGAGGCTCTTACCGGTGGGCGGAGCGTGGCCGGAAGGCTGCGTGCGCGCTTACCCGCTCACATTTTTCAGCCTGGGCCGACTTCTTTCATCATTTTTCAAGCTGTGTCGACTTCAATCGCAATTTTTTTCCCGCTACAATAGGTGTGCAGTAGGCAGTTTACATGCAAAGGATAGCCATGCACAAAAGCATAAGTGAAAATATATTTATTAAAGTCATTAGTGTCAGGAATTATGTTATGACTCTGCGTGAAGGTAAAAAACCCGGTCAAAAAACCGGAAGCAGAAGAAGCACAATACACGTAACAAAGAATATACTTATTACAGATATGATGCAATAGCATTGAAGGGGTATCACAATTTTTTATTAGTGGTAATCACGCAAGTTTTCAGTTATGCAGAAGGAGTAGCACATTTAATCAAAGAAGATATTTTTGATCAATATGATTACAATCAAAATTAAAAGTTTTATTATAAAAAGCCTAACATAATGGAGCTTTAATTACAAGTGCCCATAGATGTACTTAATTGTGGACAGCAGAGAACCTGGAAGAGCATGGGACACGAATGACACGAACACAGGAGGAAATAAAATCTATAACACTACATTTAACCAAGGACGATATTCTTAATCAAAACAACAGTGGAGTAGAATAATCTATCATTTTAACTATCATAAAATCATAATCGTGACTTAATCTAGTCAAGCCCCATACAATTTTCATTCTAAGAGACACTACAAACCTTACTTGTTTTATGAATTCAACACAGAAAATATATTAAAAATGAACTTCACCGCATAGCACGCTCCTAGCCAACGACCAGCTGTAATAATATCTGCCCTGCTTTGTTGAAGACGGGAGGCGTACGACTGTTTTGTGACAGTTATGAACATTTTCGAGCGCAATAGGGAAGATAAGTTGATTATTCCAACATTACGCAATTAATCAATTTCTTATTAAGTAAACAGCATAGACATACGGAAATAATGAGAAACAAAACGATCAATAGCTAATAGAGAGCCAAAACAATGCATAATCTAATGTGTAAACAACAGACACGTGCAGGAAAATAATTGAAAAACAATCTATCAAAACGATAAACATGCACGGATGAATAGCAGAGAAAAACTTTGAACGGCACATGATGAATAATTTAATACAGCACACAGCTAACGCTGAATAGCAGAGAAACACTGTAAACGGCGCATCTGTCAACGTGTAAACAACAGACAGGAAAATATTATTGAAACAAGATCAACAGCTAATAGAGAGCCAAAATACAACACCTAAACAAGAGGTACACAAAGGATAAATAGTTGAAGAACAATGTATCAAAACGAGAAACACGCACGGATGAATAGCAGAGAAACACTCTAACGGCGCATCTAGCCAACGTGTAAACAACAGACACATGCAGGGAAGTAATTGCAAAAGAATCTAACAAAACGAGAAACGTGCACGGATGAACAGCAGAGAAACACTTTGAACAGCACACTATCCAAACGTAAACAATAGCACACACGCAATGAAATAATGAGAAATACAATCAACAGCTAATAGACAACCAAACAAATGCACCAAAGCAAGGTAGACAAAAGAAAATAATTGAAAAAACAATCTATCAAAACGAGAAACATGCACGGATAAATAGCAGAGAAACGCTTTGAACGATGCATATGCCAACATGTAAACAACACACAGGAAAATAATAGCGAAACAAACTATCAAACATTACAAATTGACATGGAAATAATATATCTTTTGACCTATGATAAAATCAACCTTGCGACCTAACAATATAGAATTTTCATCATACTCGGGCACTATAAACATTACCTTGACAGAGGTATCCAAACACGCGGCACAGCTATGCTTTACACAACCAGACTCGACCCAGGTGGGGTCACTCTCTCCCTCTATACACCCAAAAGCAAAGATACTGCATATCCTTTGTCAATCTATGGGGTGGGGAAACCCTCTCTCTTTTTCACATTCTTTCCTCCAAAAGGAAATATTCTTAGGATTGGTGTACAGAGACGAAATTTTTTATTGATTGCATATAGACATTGGAATTATTCGATTCTCAAGAACACAATAATAATTCTATCAACAAACAATAGCACGCGAAAAATCTAAGAAAAGACTTTTATGTCAGTGCAAACTTGTTTTAGAGAAACATTATCTAAGCAAATGAGAAATATTATCGGCGCAAACAATACTCAACCAAAACGAGAAACGCTGCATTTTAATGTATTTCAGATCTGACCAGAGGTGAGCGTTTGTCCTCACTAGCCTCGCCCTCACATCAATTTTCTGGGAGAAAAATTTTCCTCACTTCACCTCACCTGAAAAACTTTTTTCGAAATTTTCCTCACATCACCTCACCTCAATTTTTTAAAGCTATTTGTGTATTCGATATGAAGATTGTGTATTCGATGCGCGATGGCTTTGAGTGACTGCCAATGTAATGCATATTCCTCAAGCGTGAGTGCATACAGGGTGCGGCACGAAACGTGTCATTTGACCATTATAAGAAAACGGCTTAACGGAAAAATATGGGGTAAACAACCTTCTTCTGGACATTTAGTTTGTCACCAAATACAAATAGTTTCATCAATTTGCTATTGAAATACATTTTCGAAATTGAACTAATCAAATTGCTTAGTCAATGTAACGTTCTTTTTTCTTCTTCTTGCTGGAGCATTTGCCCTAGTCCATCACAGAAAACGCTTCGTGGAACGATTGTTATACCCGTAAAAGTTGCGCGGAAATTGAGGTTCAGTTGCGGGTATGCGAATGACGCGCAAAGTCGGGCGTCAGATCAGCGGCGAGAGAGGCGGGTAGTCCCCGCCCAGATGAGAGGCAGAAGCTGCGGAAAGAAGGAAAGATATCCCGTGTACGCGCGGGAAAAGTTTTCATAAAGTGCGCGTTCATAAGTTTTTCCTTGCCTCACCTCAAAAACTTTTCGCATAGTTTTCTTCACCTCACCTCAAAAATTTTTTAAAATATTTTCTGCACCTCACCTCACCTCAAATATCGTGAGGTGAGGGTGAGGTGAGGGTGAGGAAACCCTCGCACGCCCTCGTGAGGGTGCCCACCTCTGGATCTGACACAACTATTATGCATACATTATTCTCAACTCACAAAATATCAATCGAGTGAATATCTGAAGCAAAAAGAGAAAGTCAAATTTATTCTATGATAGAAACAATACTCATTCGAAAACGAGAATCAAATTTAATTACATCGTTTGATGAGAACTTCGCAATAGTAACTTCTATACGCAGAAGCCGCAAACAACTCATCTGAAATGCAAATTAATGTGTTTGCTACAGCGAAAATCAACGCACACAACCTAAAAATACTTTCCGAATTAGTAGAATATTTTTATTAATATCAATCGAGCGATCATCGGAAGCAAACTCAAAGCAGTAATTAATTTAGGGAAACATTTTCTGACCAAGCAGGGCGATACATCACAGGAACACATCTTTTTCATTCAGAGCCCACTAACAAGAAAAAAAAAGAACGAGTGAGAGAGGGAAGCTGAGCTCCCATGCACTTTCGCCAAGGTTACCCCCCGCAGGGAGAAGGGGGATCCCACAATGGTCGTAGTCAAAGTCATAAACTAACTTCAACAACTCAAGCCGGGAATTGAGGGTTCTTCTAGGTTTTTCTCGCTTATCACATCGTTTTTATAAATTGACTTTCATAATTCTCATGATAGGTGGAACATTCCAAACGCGATAACAAAATAAATTTTTAATAAGTAAAATTAGCACCGATATGATTTAATTAAGTGTCGAGGCACACTACAAAAGAGAACAGACAATTGCTATACATTGAAGAGATGGAGGGTTTTGTACTCGCTACCATAGGTCATGGGAGGACGTGATAAAAAGCTCCTTCGAAAAGGAGGAGCCTCGAAACGATTCATTTATCGCTGCATTTCAATACGTCCTAGACATGGTCGTATTCGGAGATATGGTGCAAATTATGGAATTCAAGATGCGAGAACTTGTATGCCGAATCTACAATAGTTATAAAAATGTTTGCACGTCAACATCGGAAGGACCACTGGGATTGATGGTGGAGTTTTTGAGGTTTGCTAATGAAGAATTGAAATACACTAGACCAAACGTAATTGTAATCATTGCAATACGCATTGCATTAATCAAGATAGCAATCAGATCAAATTATCATATACAAGCAGTCTATATCGCACGATTCATTACGGATTTGTTGAAATTACACCAAACGGTTGAAATGGGAAGTACATAAAGAATCTTATCACGTGATATATTCCACCTAAGGCCTCTACACATTTTATTCTGCCAGTCAATGATGTCGAATGAACAGAAGTTCAATATTGTCGTGCAAGGTCTGATGCATCATCACTTATTGAAACTCAGCAAACATATCAATTGCGCTGGACCACCGGACGATTTTCATCTAATACTATCTTGTACGCCATTCAAGAATCTTCATACAAAGAAAGGAAACATCAATAAGAGACTGTGCAAGTTCATCGCGACAAAGTGCAAGTTGTTTAAGCAATACAAACACGGCGACAACATATCACATGCGTTAATCAACACTGGATTCAATCGCCCAATAATCAGAATAAACTACTTGATGTCTTCGGAATTCATCAATCAAGACAACAAACGAAAACTTCAGAGTTTGGAATAGGACTGTAATTTATCGAAATAAACAAGTGTATAATTGAAATAATAATTGTATTATTTGTCATCATTGTAATGTATTCTACACATCGCAACGAAAACAGCTTATGATTAGATTGAAGATTGATAAGGAGACGTTTATTCCACACTATGTACAAGGATCTTCGCATGGAATCAGCGCTGGCAATGAAAGAGATTTTACACGACTAAACTCTATACAACACCGACACCCGAAGGAAAGAATTGTAGAAGCATGTTACATCAACCTTTGTTTACAAAAGAGGATCACTAATATTTTGCGAAAGCTTATTTTATGAATTAAATTGCACAGTGTATATATTTTCTCAAATGATTGGACAGTTGACAATACTATATTGAAAGGAATCTATTATCAAATGATGCGCAGGCGGAGTCTACAATTCTAGTCGTCATAACATGCGGCACACAGTTCCAATAAGATTTTGGGAGAATCGAATCACGCAACTGTCACCAGAAATGTTTAACCAATGAAGATGAGCACTATGCATAAGATATGTAATTATAATAAGTAAATATTCCTTTTGCAAACTTAACCGAAGCAGCACACATAAACATAGCTCCAATTCACAGAATGTACCCGAGGTTTTTCATTAGCCATACCGAAAAACTATGAGTCTATTCGTTATGTCACGGCATGTGAGGCACTACAAATGGGAAGGATATACTTTAATTTTAGAAGATTTTAGCTCATAATGAAACAAAACGCAAACTCCACCACCAAAGATTCTTGTTTAAATTTTCTATGTCAAAACTGTACACTCTTCCTTACAATTTTTTAAGATATAGATTAAAAAGCTGTCTGTATAGTCACACATTGTATACAAGATATTTGTTTGTACATTAATTGATAAAATTTATCAGATCACATTCCGGAGCAGTGGAGACTATCAGTAAGTGTTTAATTAAAATTTGAACTGCTGCTGCAATTTACGAACTGAGTTGTAGAAAGTGTAATTTCACAGCTTTAGCTGGCTCATTTTGATACGCGAAGGTTTTAAGAACTCTTTCACGATGACAGAGAATTTAATCGAGTGTATTGATATTTTCTATATACTCTATAACGTAATGTGAATCCTCCATGTCGTGGATATTAAAAGCTACGAATATTTTTCGAACGAAGTTTACTTAAAACTCGAAGAAATGGTCATGTTGTTTGTTGAGTTTCAATAAGTGATGATACATCAGACGTTGCACGACAATATTGAACTTCTGTTCATTCGGCATCATTGACTGGTAGAATAAAATAATTGCGTAGAGGCTCTAGGTCGAATATATCACGTGATAAGATTTTTTATGTACTTTCCATTTCAACCGTTTGGTGTAATTTCAACAGTAATGAATCGTGCGATATAGACTGCTTGTATATGAATTTGATCTGATTGCTTTCTTGATTAATGCCCATTGCAATGATTACAATTACGTTTGGTCTAGTGTATTTCACTTCTTCGTTAGCAAACATCAAAAACTCCACCATCAATCCCAGTGGTCCTTCCGATGTTGACTTGCAAATATTTTTATAACTATTGTAGATTCGGCATACAAGTTCTCGCATCTTGAATTCCATAATTTGCACCATATCTCCGAATACGACCATGTCTAGGACGTATTGAAATGCAGCGATAAATGAATCGTTTCAAGGCTCCTCCTTTTCGGAGCAGCTTTTTATCAGGTCCTCCCATGACCTATGGTAGCGAGTACAAAGCCCGTCCATCTCTTCAATGTATAGCAATTGTCTGTTCTGTTTTGTAGTGTGCCTCGACACTTAATTAAATCATATCGGTGCTAATTTTATTTATTAAGAATTTATTATGTTATCGCGTTTGGAATGTTCCACCTATCATGAGAATTATGAAAGTCAATTTATAAAAAAGATGTGATGAGCGAGAAAAACCTAGAAGAACCATCAATTCCCGGCTTGAGTTGTTGGAGTTAGTTTATGACTTTGACCACGACCATTGTGGGATCCCCCTTTTTCCTGCGGCGGGTAACCTTGGCGAAAGTGCATGGGAGCTCAGCTTCCCTCTCTCACTCGTTCTTTTTTTTTTCTTGTTTGTAGGCTATGAATGAAAAAGATGTGTTCCTGTGATGTATCGCCCTGCTTGGTCAGAAAGTGTTTCCCTAAATTAATTACTGCTTTGAGTTTGCTTCCGATGATCGCTCGATTGATATTAATAAAAATATTCTACTAATTGGGAAAGTATTTGTAAGTTGTGTGCGATGATCTTCGCTGTACCGAACACATTAATTTGCATTTCAGGTGAGTTGTTTGCAGCTTCTGCGTGTAGAAGTTACTGTTGCGAAGTTATCATAAAATGATGTAATTAAATTTGATTCTCGTTTTCGAATGAGTATTGTTTCTATCATTGAATAAATTTGACTTTTTCTTTTTGCTTCAGATATTCACTCGATTGATATTTTGTGAGTTGAGAATAATGTATGCATAATAGTTGTGTCAGATCTGAAATACATTAAAATGCAGCGTTTCTCGTTTTGGTTGAGTATTGTTTGCGCCGATAATATTTCTCATTTGCTTAGATAATGTTTCTCTAAAAGCAGTTTGCACTGACATAAAAGTCTATTCTTAGATTTTTTGCGTGCTATTGTTTTCCTGTGTGTTGTTTACATGTTGGCAGAGGCATCGTTCAAAGTGTTTCTCTGCTATTCCTCCATGCATGTTTCTCGTTTTGTTAGATTCTTTTTCCATTATTTTCCTGCATGTGTCTGTTGTTTACACGTTGGCAGATGTGCCATTTAGAGTGTTTCTCTGCTATTCATCCGTGCGTGTTTCTCGTTTTGATAGATTGTTCTTCAACTATTTTTCCCTTGTGTACCTCTTGTTTACGTGTTGGATTTTGGCTCTCTATTAGCTGTTGATCTTGTTTCAATAATATTTTCCTGTTTGTTGTTTACACGTTGACAGATGCGCCGTTTAGAGTGCTTCTCTGCTATTCAGCGTTAGCTCTGTGCTGTATTAAATTATTCATCATATGCCGTTCAAAGTGTTTCTCTGCTATTCATTCGTGCATGTTTATGGTTTTGATAGATTGTTTTTCAATTATTTTCCTGCACGTGTCTGTTGTTTACACATTGGATTGTGCATTGTTTTTGCTCTCTATTAGCTATTGATCGTTTTGTTTCTCATTATTTCCGTATGTCTATGCTGTTTACTCAATAAGAAATTGATTAATTGCGTAATGTTGGAATAATCAACTTATCTTCCCTATTGCGCTCGAAAATGTTCATAACTGTCACAAAACAGTCGTACGCCTCCCGTCTTCAACAAAGCAGGGCAGATATTATTACAGCTGGTCGTTGGCTAGGAGCGTGCTATGCGGTGAAGTTCATTTTTAATATATTTTCTGTGTTGAATTCATAAAACAAGTAAGGTTTGTAGTGTCTCTTAGAATGAAAATTGTATGGGGCTTGACTAGATTAAGTCACGATTATGATTTTATGATAGTTAAAATGATAGATTATTCTACTCCACTGTTGTTTTGATTAAGAATATCTTCCTTGGTTAAATGTAGTGTTATAGATTTTATTTCCTCCTGTGTTCGTGTCATTCGTGTCCCATGCTCTTCCAGGTTCTCTGCTGTCCACAATTAAGTACATCTATGGGCACTTGTAATTAAAGCTCCACTATGTTAGGCTTTTTATAATAAAACTTTTAATTTTGATTGTAATCATATTGATCAAAAATATCTTCTTTGATTAAATGTGCTACTCCTTCTGCATAACTGAAAACTTGCGTGATTACCACTAATAAAAAATTGTGATACCCCTTCAATGCTATTGCATCATATCTGTAATAAGTATAATCTTTGTTACGTGTATTGTGCTTCTTCTGCTTCCGGTTTTTTGACCGGGTTTTTTACCTTCACGCAGAGTCATAACATAATTCCTGACACTAATGACTTTAATAAATATATTTTCACTTATGCTTTTGTGCATGGCTATCCTTTGCATGTAAACTGCCTACTGCACACCTATTGTAGCGGGAAAAAAAATTGCGATTGAAGTCGACACAGCTTGAAAAATGATGAAAGAAGTCGGCCCAAGCTGAAAAATGTGAGCGGGTAAGCGCGCACGCAGCCTTCCGGCCACGCTCCGCCCACCGGTAAGAGCCTCCACCCGAGCGCCGCCTGCCGCGCGCGGGGAAAAATACGCGAACGAACCAGACGCGACGGTGTCGCTGTTCTGGTGGCAATGTCGTAGTTTCTCATTGTCGTAGTCTCTCAACCTATATATACTACTAATCATTTTTGCTTTAACGGTACACGAGCGCTATCGCAGGAAATGAATGAGAAGGGGAGGTCGACTTCTCCTGACTATCTACACATTTAGGAATAGCTCCTGCTGTAATTATTCACTTGTGCATCGGTTTGTCTTTCTTCGATTGTGTAACCTAACCTAGCACTCTTAAATAACGCAACTGCAAATGCGTGCTCACCTCTTGCAGCACATGTTTACCCAATGAACCCTCAAATTAGGGAGTTCGGAACGTGCTGAGGATAAGTCAGCTCTGCACTGTGTTACGTACTGCGAATAGATGTGCTACATATTTGAGTTTGAGTTCGAATGAGAAAAGAGAGAAATTGAATTTGTAGCCCGACAGATTCTCCTACTTCCATAATGAATCCCACAAAAAGAAAAAGAAAAACATCACATCTCCCTGAACTGCATATGCGCATGCACATCTGCATCCCCTAGAAGTGAACGGAATCGCGCCAAACTCCATCCCCATTTCATCATCCTACCACCTCCTACCATCACCATCATCATCATTATCATAAACGTGGAACAGAGAACTCGATGACACATGCCTAGCACGCGGTCCTAAAAGAGTGACTTCTTCTAGTCGTCGCGTCCTTCCCTCTCTTCGTCAGAACCTATCCAAATAAGAACACGCGTGCAGTCACTTAGGAGTCCGCTATCTATTAATGATGCATGAAAGACACCTGGAGCATATATTTTTTACTGCGTGGTATGAACATACTAGCTTCAGTAACTGTCACGTAAAATATTTCGTTTGGGAGGCGAGCATTTCCTTAGTACACAAAGGCCGCACAAAGCTGCAGTGATCGCTTCCAGCTCCTTCTGGCGTGTTGTGACATCAGCTCATTGAGCACTTTTATTGGTTGCCGAGATCCGTTGGCAACGACGGCAAGCAGTCGACTGATCTGAAGGGCGGCACCAAATACAACCGAAAAAAAAAGAAAAAAGCACTGTACACTTTGGTGCACTGCCAAACGCGTACGAAATGCTGCGGGATTGTAACTAAAGAAGGGCGGCGTGGTGGTGTGTTATTTTCGAGCGATCTGCCAGCCGAAGTGGCAGCATGTTGCTCGTGCGTCCTGGGTCGACTTCACAGGGAACTGTGCCGACATTTGTCTTAAAGCCGTGTGAGGAAAACTCAGGGAAAACGCCCAGAGAGTACAGCCGGCGCCCGGATTCGAGCCCGGGTCACCACCCAGGGAGGTCCCAGCGCTGTGGCCGGACATAATTCGCGTGCGGAGCAACAGCAAATCCGACCATAGGACGCCAGCGGCCTCGTGCAGAAATACGGGTTTCGCCTGCGAACGCGTTCGTTCCTTTTTTGTCACAATACTCTTTGGTGCGAATTTCTGAACATCTGGCCAATTGTAATGGGGGCACGCTTTGCCGCACGCCGCTTACGTTCCTGATTTTCAGCCATCGCACCTGTGCATCCCCCGCAGCAATGGCGGCACGTCTACCTCTATACTTGCGCGAATGCTCCGCAGCGCACCACCTACGCTGTAACTCCGCGGCGTCAATGGACAACATCACATGAGATGCGCTGTGCATACACTGAGCGACCAACGGCAACACCACCTAGATAGAGAAAGCCTGCTTAATCGTCGACGTGACGTAACAATTAAGAGTCAGCAAATTAGGACCGTGTTTTCAACGGCGGCAGCCTATCACGAACGTGCTTTCAGCGGTCGTGGTCATAAGGCGAAACCACGGTCGTCTGCGAGTTGTGATTGAACGTATCCGCGTACTAAATTGTAAAACTTGGAAATAAAGCGCAAAAAGTTATCAACGTTTCTCAAAACTGGTTTTCTGGAAAGCGTATTACACGTTTTGTCTAAATATTTAGGTCTGCAGGTTCCAGTTGAGCTGCAGTCATTTGAAGGTTCTCGAATTCGCAGAACGGTGAATCGCAGTAGCAGACGAATTCTGACTATTAATGTCCACGTAGCGAAGGAGGGAGAGGAGGCAATGAGCAGGCCTTCTGTATCTAGGTGGCGCTGCCAGCGGCACGGCCAAGTAGGTAAAGCCATGTCCCCCAAGATCGCCATTTTCCAATGTATTTGTTCCTATCCCGATGCGTGCAATGCCGGAGGCCGCCCTTAGATACCCCATTGTTAGCAGACGTTGGCTTGCGTTTGATTGTAGCGCGCTAAAGATCCAGTTGAAGCACAATCCAAGCCAGGCCAAGTCACCGAAGGAGAAATGGACGACTGCGCCTGCGGCGCCTGGTACGACAGGTACGCTGTGTGATGTACGCAGCCGTGCACTAGATCCTTCCGATCGCTCAACACGTTTAAAAACGGGACCAAAAAGTGAAACACAACACAGAAAGTTGTTATACGCGTTTCATTTGGACATATAAAGACTAGATTCATTCGCAGAAACAACAAAAACATTTTGCCGCTAAACTTAGCGCGCTGAAGTGATCCGGAACGGCAACAGTGGGGTATCTAGTGGCGGCCTTCTTCGTTGCACAATTTTCCGAGGTGAGTTTGGGGGACCTGGGTAAAACTGTTCGCTCGTTGGTTGCAGCCAAGGTTGTGCTGAAGACAGGGAGATCGTAGGTTCGGGTACTACCACAGTCTGTGCTGTCCGACATTGTGACACAAACTGGTTTTGTCTCTCTGCTCTGACTGTGGGCCTTTGTTCTTTCCTTTTTTTCTCTCTCTCTCTCTCTGTCTTACGGGACTCCTTCTCTTACCGCCGTTATTTTTATCAACGTAGGTGTACTGTGTAGCCAGTTCGACTTAGGCCTGTTTCACAGGAACGTTTTTCTCGTCCGTGTTTTTAACGGAACCAAGACGGACACCTTTGGAATCTACGTAGCTCGATTGCCTTTAGGTTGCATGTTTGAAGCAAACGGACGACAAACACGGCAGTGCGAAACCGGCCTAAAGGTGACTGATCGGAGGTGTTAGTTATGTCTCGAAATAAAACGCAATCATCTGCGTACAATCTGCACTTTGACGGGATATCAGCCGAGATGTCATTAATAAAAATCAGGAAAACAAGAGGTCCTAAGATTAATCCTTGAGGTACTCTGGAAGTGACAGTTAACAACTCCGATTTCCTGTCGTCAATGGAGAGGATAGTATTCTACCGCGGACGTAAAACCCCAACCATTTAACTAGCTTCTCATTTTCATTTCATTTTTATTTTTTTCAAAATAGCACTCAATTTCCAAAAAAGTTGAGGATGCGAGACACCGATGAAAGGCTTTTGAGCAGACTTGGAAAGTAAAGTCTACTTGTCCTCCCATTAAGAACTTCTGCTATATGATGCGCGGTATCAAATAACTGTGTGACGGTAGAGAGGCCGCAGCGAAAGCCGTGCTGGGATGCGGGCGTTATGTGAGTGCAAACATAGTGCTCACGAAGTTTATTTATTTGTTTATAATTGGGGGTTTACGTCGCGAGACAACTGTGCCTCACTAAGTTCGCTACATCATGAAAGAAGCGATATTAGGCCACAATTACTCGTGTCTAATGGATTAGCCTCTTTGCAAATCGGAATTACCTTTGTAATTTTCCAAGTAGCAAGAACTTCCCCCAACTCTAAAAGACTAGTTGAATAATATACTATATGTAATATAGAATTTCGCACTCCCCACCCCACCCGATTTCAAATGCGATACCATTTCTCTAAAGTGGGACTCCGCAACAAAATCACCACAAAGGTTGTGGTATGTCCGTGGGATGTTCAAAATTTTCATCTGTAAGCTTCGCCCGTATGGCTGAGAGGACGTCTAATGGCCAGTGAGTGCCCCTTGGCTGATAGAGACGGTGACCTTTTATCTCACACAGTACAAATTCAAACAGACAATTCCTTGGTACTTTGTTACTTGTTCAGAGGGTAGAGGCTATTTTTCTGTCGCTTTTGCCCCATTCGTCCGAAAAATACCAGAGGGAGTGAAAAATAGAGGTGGTAAACAAAGGTGATATCTCAGCCAGTGTAGGTCAATAATTCTACTTTTGCATTGTTTGTGGGTGCCGATGTGACCTTCTTGTCATTGTTGAAGATGAATAGAAAAAATCGGGTATTTTCCCGCATTCTGCAGGCACGGTCCTCGCTCACGCTTTCAAGTTTAGACAATGAAGCAATGTTCCCGAACACGCAGTAACGCATAACGCTGTTACGCGTTAGCTAGTAAAAATGTAATGACGTTACGTTACTCATTACTTTTCTCCCAAATGTACCATTATCCACTACTCGAATGTAACGCGTTACCGGTAACGCACTACTTTGTAACGGTCCCTGGCCGAGGTAACTGGCCCAGAGGGCGCTCCTGATTATGGCAGTCAGCGCCACTTGTGGCGATAGTGCTAAGTTTTCCAAAGTAGCGTGTTCTCTGATCACGCACATGGTATGTGCTGTGTCAAAATGGCCAACCTGTGTTGCGATTTTTATAAGGCAAAAGAGACCGGGGATTGTTTCCCCATCAAGTCGTACGAAGGGAAACCGTCAATAGCGGCGCGTTTTTGGCGCATGGCAGAATATTATCGGAACGCTCGAAATACGATTAAAATGCCGGTGCTCCCTAGGTGCCGTAGATCTACTAGCTCTGAGCGAAACCTAACTGAAGAATAAAGCATGAATGCATACAGTTGGATATCTCTGGTTTCAAATGTTTTACTCGGGTTTACGAAGAAGGTGTGAGAGCCGGTGGAGTAATGATTTATAAAATGAACGGTTGATTGATTGATTGATTGATTGATTGATTATGTGTTTAATGGCACAAAGGCAACAAAGGAGCGAACGGACGGCGAAATGAACGGAGCGAGCAGTATGCATACTTGTCAGTAGCCTGTAGTTGGGTCTTTTTATGAGGGTTACATTCCCTCTTTGCTTACTCGAATCCATGCTGCCACTTATCACATATCCGTGACTGTTTTCAAAGAGAAGAATATGGGAGTCAGATCAGAATAGTCATCAGAACAAAAATTTAAATTTCTTTGTGGCTGAGATTATTGACTTTGAGCCACTAACTTAATGAGAGACATGTCTCGAGTGCAATGCAACTTTCATAATCCAATGACCAATTGCAATGCCTCCCGGTGGATCCTGCACAGGTCTGATCATTTTACCTTTCCTTTCTTTTTTTCTTAATAAACATATCCCCCCCCCCCCTGATCATTTTGTGATTTACATGCGCTCGTGACATCTCATACTTCTTCTATGCTTGTCATGCACTCGCTGCCTACGAATTTGTTCCACCTATAGCTGTAGAATATGTAACTAAGAATTAGAAGAAGAACTAAGAATGCGTAATCCACATTACTCATGATTCTCACATAGTACTACGCAGCCCCAGACATAGGTCTACCCATGGGTCTACGTCTACAAGAGAGAAACTGATGTTCTGAGATGCCTGATGAAACTGATGCCTTTTCAGTGACTTTCATCCTTGTACGTCTACGACAGAATGGCGTAAACGCAGACGAGCTGGTGGACAAAATTCATTATAAAAAAAAAACTGAGCGTGGAGCACGAAGCAGATACAAAAGACCGAACAGCTCAAGTTTATAAGCTTGCAGAATCACACAGCTATAGCTTGAGTTTGAATGCAAAAAATAACAGAAAAACAGATATGATACAGGTACGCTCCGGTGTTCTTTGTGCAGTTCGTACATTTTATAACAGTAACGTGGTCCAGGCTTTTATTTATCCCGTTCCACGGGATGTACATTCTCAGATATTGCACGGAACTGACCCAAATGTAATGCGTTACCATATTTCACTACTCGAATGTAACGCGTTACCGGTAACGCACTACTTTGTAACGTGTTAAATGAAGAAAAATAGCATACGCTCTTTGGCGACGTTTGGGACTTACAAACATACTTTGTAACGTGTTACTCCCCACCTATGAACGGAAGCAGGTGGAAGGTCGTGCACAGCGCATGTAGTAATCACATTCGTCGCCCGACGAGTCTACTTTGAAACTTTGCCTCCCCGTACCACCAGGGGAGAAACGCGGCGCTAGTGTCGCGCTGCCAAACTCCCAGGCGAACGTCCCTATGTCCTCCTCCGGATGAACCGCCGTAGTATGGAGCTCCGTTCTCTGCTCTTCGCATTTCGGTTTCCGTTTGCTATTGTCATCATTTACAGATGAATTACTCACGCAAAATAAATGCGAACGTTGTATTCGGTATCGAGGGGGTGGTTTGTGTTCTGTATGATGCTCGCCAATTTTTTTTTGAATCCTTGCGAAGTCTCCCTTTAACGCACTTTTGCGCCCCGGAGCGTAGCGTCAATGGACTCACCCTAGAGATGCGTTATATCCCCTGCGTTTGTTTCTTTCTACTGCGCTGATAAGAAACGTTTCGGTGGACGGGGATTTAGCGGATTGGAAGGTCTTCATGATAGCGGTTCCTAAAACACGACAAGCCCTTATATCTTTGAAGTGGCTGGAATCATGTTATGGATCTTTGTTTTTACAGCTTCCTTTATCGTAACCGTTTCGTAGAGTTCCCGCCACCTGCTGAAACCCCCTAGTAACTGCGTGACTTCGTTATGTCCTCAATATCGTCCGACACCGCGGAATTAGTGTAGACGCCGTGATCATGGCAAATATCGACGTGCACGACGGCATCGTTGACGGTTCGATGGGGACTCTCAAATTCATCGGCAATGATGGAGTAGGGCGCATCGTCCGTCTATGGCTCCGGTTCGTTGGTTAAGTAACGGGTCGCACCGGTAAAATCAAAGCCGCCTCGCTACGTGCCATCAACCCTTGTCTCAGCCCGGACAGGGTTCCCATCAACCTGGGAACGGTCACCACCATGATGTCAAAAAAAAAAAAAAAAAAAGAACAAAAAAAAAGGGTGTCGCCTGCAAACGCGTTCACTTGCCTCTCGCCTAGGCCAACGCCATGACCATTCATAAATTGCTAGCTGCGACCTACAACAATGGAGTGTACTCCTATAGCAAGTCACAACCACAACACCTCGTCTATGTTGCCATGTCGTGAGTGACTAGCCTCGAGGGCCTGCACATCACTAACGTCGACGGAGACTTTAGGTTCTATCACACCACGCACAACGGCAGACAGGCACCTGCACGACGAGTTTCGAAGACTCGAGCGCCAGAGGCTCGATACCGTTACGCAACGCGGAGAGAATTTTCTCGAGTCGGTCGAAGATGGCGAAAACAAGCGCTCCTGGCATAATCGTAACTCTGAGCATGGCCGTAGCGAACGTTCTTATTTTGCGTGCACGCAGACTGGACGTTCAGGGTGATGCATTTCTTACGAAGGCGCACGTGCTCGGGTTGACGGAAACGTGGACTGATGATTCGTGTGAGGCGGATGCGTGTCGATCTGTATTTGCCAAGAGAGCAGAGTGGCTGCACTCTTAGAAATGGATCTTCTATCGTGTCTTCTACAGACACCCGAAAAACGGTAATTTTGGGGTTTCTACGTAGAGACCACGCGAAAACGCGGGGAATGACGTCGCATCACGTGGTTCCCCTCGTAGAAGCCACAAAAGTGGAGTCTGTTTTATGCTTCACAGTTTCCTCCTTTCCCGGTCGTTTCCCCCTCCCCGCGTACTACTGCTTCCCCTCTCCCCCGGCGCAGGCTTGGCAGGCAGGCTTGCAGTCAACAGAATTTGTATCAAAGGGGATTGAAGACTTTATTTCGGCAAAGTTGTGAAATTGTGGCAGTGATACAGTGAATGTTGACTAGACTTGGAAACTATGCAAAATACCCTGTCCACAGAGAAATGACTCAGAGGAAATAAAAATGAATAAGAACCACATATAGTCAAAATATCACAGATTGCACAAAACGGCGCGGCTCGACGCCGCTGCTGCGAAACTATTTGCAAGCTTGAAACTCGCTACGAAACAAGTTTCGCTGGGATGCAGACCTGTTTGTTGCTCAGGGCATATGATCACCATATTTCAGCGGCTCTACATCTCTTTGGGGGGGCTGTTGATATGGCAGTTGTCAACCGTTGTGCAGCGTTTCCTCCATGCTTCCCATCCTGGCCTCGAATCGGAATTCTGCTTCAAGACGTAACTGTGACAAAGTAAACGACGACAAACACGCATTACAAAGTGGATAGGAACAACATTAAGTATAATAAAAGTCACTATCGACAACAGTGAAAGGGTACGAACTATAGCTTATACTAAAACGATGATAGGTGAGGCAGCCAGGAGCAAATATGTAGGAGGAGAGATCAAAGAGATATCTTACTGAATGCCGTCATGGTCGGCAGGTGAGTGTTAGCATTGGACGCATGTTCCGGGAAACACTTATTCACTTAATATCTGTCAGTCTTCGGTATGAACCGCACGCGCATTTCTTCCAGGCGGCACGTTGAACACCAGTGAAGTCTTCGTTGGTGACGTCCATACCCACTGCGGCCAGCTGAGACAGAGAAAGGTTACTCAAACCACGGTCGAAACGAGCCCCCGAAAGACAAACATCCTGCGCCATACACAAACGTTAGCGCTCGTGAAGTCCACGTTTAGAGGCAATTCTAACGGAGCTACAAACTGGATACAGCTGATAACACATTAGCGTCCTCTCGAATACCTTCACTACTCAACTTCTCAAGCATCACCACATAACTTTCGTTGACGTTCTGTCACGACCGCCATGACACTTCCATTCGCAGCTGCACCTTCCAAATGCTCGTTATAAGCGCGGGGAAGTAACAGGTAGCCACTACAATAGTAGTGCTGCTAGCATAGTTATCGCAATAAAATTTATTAAACGGAGGTGTCTTACCTGTCAAAGAATCAGCAATCAGCCAGAATCAGCAAAGCGAGGAAACGCTGCAAGGCAACGAAGAAGAGGTGTGACCAGTGCCGCGCCACCAGCATGTCTGGCCCCGTCGCATAGTTCACGTGACTCCGTTCCTCGACGCCGGTCAGGTGATCACACCGAGCGCATAGAAACCACGGCAAAAATTTAGACAATACGAAATTGACTTCACGACGTCCGATTCCTGGTCACGTGATAAACGTGTCTTCTACACGGCGTACGCGCCAAAAAAAGCAAGACAGTTTTTTATGGTATTTTCTTTTCCCCCGGGTCACGTGAGCATCTGTCGTCTAAAACTTCGGCCTTGAGCGTGAATCTAGAAGACACGGCAGCTCTTGACGGCACGATAGAAGACCTATTTCTAAGAGTGTGGTGTCGCACTTTACGCTAAGCAAGGGAAAAGTGCGGTCACTCCATGGTATCGCCCAACAAAACGACGCGAGAAGCGGGAGACATGTGCGCAATCGAGAGCACTATCAATGGTCCTAGAACCATCATTGTCGCTGTGTACCTGTCGCCAAAAACGTTTCACTAGACGACATCAAACTCTTGCTCACTTGGAATCTCCTGCCGTGAATTCCTAGAACGCAACTACAGTTTCCCTAGGTAAAAACGGCGCACTGTACCGACGTGCCGCTCATTGTGTGTGGCGACTTTAACGTTAACGTCAGGGACGACAACAATGGGTTGGTTATTGACTAAATGAAGGAGACGTTCAATTTGGACATATTGGGTGATGTCAATGTGCCGACCACACATTGTAATCCTAATTTCTACTCCTGCTGTCATATTTTTCCATTCCATGCTCCTGTAAGTGCGTATTTCAATATACCATTCATGGCTTTCAGGGGTTGGCCCTGAGTGTATCCTGGAAAATGCCTGATCCTGTAGGCGTAGCATTGGCGCCGCTCACACATATATAGGCATGACATGTCGAAGATCTCCTTTCGCCTTACTAACATTCAGGGATCGAAGACACACTGTTCGTACGTGGTACCATGTCTCGTTCTTACCGAGATTAACTTCCGTTCTTATAGATAGCACAGAGAATCGTACTCTTCACGTAATCGACACTTTCTAGGTGCGTGTCGATATATGTGCTGTAAAATTGCGGTTTGTAATATAGTCAACCCCCGATTTATGAGACCGCGATATACAAATTCCTTCGCTTTATGAAGACACTTCGCCTTCCACATTCCAGACCTCAATTTATGAATCCCTTTATTTATGAACGATTTTTTTTCTTCAGGAACGGTAACGATTCATAAACCGAGGGTTGACTGTAATTCGTCATAAAACGAACAAAATCCACGCATCACAAAATGCTCATACCCAGCAAACCACGAACGTCTAATGGACATCTAGAGGATGGTACACCGTGGATATCTTGGATATCTAGTAGACATCCGGATATGTCCAGCTAACGTGGAATGGATGTACTATGGATCGTCAGAAGCTCATCCATAACTGTATACATGGATATCTTCTGGATGTAACAGCTGGACATTTGCACATCCAGTGGACGTGCTTGTGAGGCATTGCGACGTTTAATATACGTCCTATCGATGTTCCTACTGGATTAACGACAATATATAGACCAGATTGCAAATCTACTTTTTCTGCTATTTTGTGTGCATGAACAGCGCAAATGACGTAGCCGTGGCCGTACCCCACCCGACACGGCTTGGGCATTTCTCAGTAGCCTCTATTGGCGTACTGGATGGAACATATACTAAAATACCAATAGTTGCGGGATGTTTGTTAAGCATAGTGGGACCGAAAACGTTTGTAACGGTGACGTGGATGTGATTGATTGATTGATTGATTTTAAAAGAAAAAAAAAACGGGATGTGGATGTGATTCTGCAATTACTTCGTATGTCTCCAATGAGTCAAACTGCCCACTAACATTTCTGATATTCCTTGCTAACAAATATTGTGTTTGGAATTCAGGCTATTGTCTATGATGAGGTTACCGGCTGAGTGGAGCTGTCAAACTGACATGTTTCCTGTGTTGGTGGAAGCGTGCTACGTAGATACTTTGCAGAGAGCAGGACGCGAACAAATGGAAAAAATTACTTTTACTTGTTCTCCAATTTCTCACGTTCTCGCAAGATAGATTCGCTTTCTTCTAGCGCTATACGTAAAAATTACTATTGAACTGATAATCGAAACAACGTTTCGTAAACGTACGTCTATATTATCGTATGTTAATCCGGTAGGAACGTCGACTGGACGTATATTAGACGTCACAATGCCTCACAAGCACGTCCACCGGATGTGACAAATGTCCCGCTGTTACATCCAGATGATATCCATTTATACAGTTATGAATGAGCTTCCGACGATCCATAGTACATCCATTCCACGTTAGCTGGACATATCCGGATGTCTACTAGACATCCCAAATGTCTTAGACGTTTGGATCTTTCTGGTATGTCTAACAGACGTTTGCGGTTTACTGGGTAGTAATGATGCACCACATATGTTCTTGCGCTTGGCTCTGTTGTGATCTGAATGTCGTCACTGAACGTTACTTTGTTATGCGGGAACCTACTACGGGGTGTGCTCTCCGGGAGACCTTTCCACATGTACGTATTTAGTGGTATCTACGAGGTACTCCTATACATAGCTGCACAAAACAAAGTAAAGCCCGCTACAAGCTCTTCGGTAGAGATGCAAGACAGCGAATATGGTGTTTATGAGCATCTCTGCAGAACTTCAATAGGAAACCGTCACACTCAGACTAGACGCGCTAATTTCGCCCAGTGCCGAGGGTACACACGACACAGGAACAGATATGTTGCATTACGCCACGAACGCTGCGAGTCCTATATGGAAGCTGTGCTGTAGAACATTATTGAGCGAGGTCGGCGACAGTGCGAAATGTGCAAAATATGCACACTACGACACATCAGCTTGTCACCTGCCCTCAATCATACGTTAAAGATTGTTAACGGCCAATGTGTTCAACAGGGGTTTGCCTAGAGCCAACCTATCGCACTATGTTACCCGTACAAAACGCACGCGTCATGAGTGTACCTCGAAATAAAGTGATCGCAATCCCCGTTGCAAAATATAATAAAAGGCACAGTCGCACGCGGGAAACTGCCAACAGCGAGCTTAGACTAACCTGGACATCAAAATGCAAACACCGAACTTGGACTAGCCTAATAATAAAGTAACCAGCGTGCTGTCTCGTAGTGTCCGCCCTGCTAAGCCTACCGGTCGCTAATGTGCCTTTTGTTCGCTAGAACGACTTGGACAGACATAGAAAATTTGTGAATTTGACTGGTTCAATAGTAATGTCGATTTTTAAACGCGGCGAATCATCTCACGAAGCAATCGAACATTCTCGTTGATTTTCCTTGTTTGAAGTTCGGGGATTTCGCAACCGGGAATATCGAGGTCCTCCCCGCGTCATATATCGACAAGAAAGACTTTCTTTTATTCCATGGGTCATGCGATTACTGTGAAGGGGATAATTCTATGCTGTCCCAAAGCTATACGTATATAATACGTATAGCTGTATAGTACGTATAGTAGTAATACAAAGCTGACTAAAATATCCTATGGGTACAGCACGCAACCAAATTGCCCCACGAAGTGCGGAGAACATCTAATTACCGAAATGCGATGCAGCCACGACAGCATAAGATGGAACACTGCACGAGAAACATGGTTACAGTATCCTAAGGGATCCACATCACGACCAGGAAAACATCTCATCGGGGTCTTCCACGTGCTTTCTACGTATTACCTCTCATTTGCTGGAGCACTCTGAAAGCTGCTCCTGGCTATCATAGTCAGCGTCATACTTTGTGCGTCGGTCGTTGATGTGATGTGATGTGATGTGAATAAAGAAAAAAATGGGGATGTTAGTTTCGACGAAGTCAAACTGGCTACCCCAGTACACTTAATACAGAAAGGGTCGGTCGTTGAACTGTCGGGCATCGCATGATTTTCGCTATACGGACGGCTTGCTCACCCGTAGTTCAAAAGGATGCAGTAAAATTTTCTGTCTATCATAGGACATGATTACTTTGTTTTTCGGTAGCACTGTAAGCACATAGCGTCAAGAAAAAAGAAAAGAAAAGAAAGACCCATTGGATTCTGAATTCTATTCCACTCCGCAACATTTCACTCAAAACGTGTTTGCGCGGTTAGATTAGATTAGAAGTAGAAAGAGAAAAATAGAAACGCAGGTCCGGGTGTTCCATGACGCTTGATGTGTGAAAGCACTGAGTGATTTAAAAGATTACTTCAGCACGCATGTTCTTGAAGTAGTTCGCCAGGGTACGCAGCGCAGGGTTGTTGGTGCTGCTTTGGCAAGCTCCCCAGTACTTTCTCAACGCTAAAAAGTCGGTTGTCAAGTTTAGCAAAGGTAGCAAGGGCGTTCTCCAGTGTTTGCCGACTATAGAGTCGGAGCGTCGGCAGGTGACTATCACGTGCGTCGTGTTCTGCACGGTTCTGCAAGTTGAACAGTTCGGCGATCCTACGACACCTATCTCATGAAGGAATGCCGCAGCGAACGGGACGTTGAGTCGCAGGCGATCGATGACTCTAACGGACGTTGTGGACACGGCATGCCTCGTGGAATGGTGTCTAATTCGCCGCTGCTCTTCGATTGTCTCCAGGTGAGTTTCATCGGAACATCGGAATCCGTGATCGGAATGCTGCCTCGATGCCCTATCTTCAGCGGATCCTCTCCCATTCAGATTTGATTTCGCTGATAATGTTGCAATAAATCGTGTGCTCCCAGAAGTACGATGTCTCAATAAACCTGCACAGCAGATGTGTGCACCTGGTACATCGCGACACGTGATACATCATCGGATATATCATACTGAAGCGTACAGCACAACCAAAAAGTGCCTCGCCCTTTCGTCCCCTTCTTTTTGGCTGGATGTCCGGCTGTTTTGCACTGTTCGCTTCGGCAACTATAACTTCCACGTATTCCAGCAACAACAACATAATAACCAGTTGTTTTTAGCCTCAACGCCATAACATCTTATGTATACATTATTTATTTATTTATTTTTATTTATTTGAGTACCCTCAGGGCTTTACAGCATTACAGAGGGGAGCAGCTAGGATAATACAAAGCTGGTAAACACTAGTGGAACAGAAACAAGTTCAATAAAAGAAAAAAATGAGAAAAAAAGAATTAGCAATAATACTGAATGAACAAATATCACCACTACTCTACTGGAAACCCGGTATGCAGGTTATGTTACATTTAAGTGATCAAATAGCGATTTTCTAAACTGTGCGCTATCAGTGATGGAGGTGATATGACTAGGAAGATGGTTCCATTGTTGTGATGTCTTTGGTACAAATGAGTCAAAATAGGTTTTCTTAGCGCAAAAGGGGACGCCGACCTTTTGTGGATGATCCACTCTCGATGATGTGTACGATGGACTTGTAAGTAATAAACGTTTTAAAGCTTGATTGCGGTAATATATTTTGTGGAACAAGCACAGACGAGCTGTTTGACGGCGATGTGATAAGGGGGATAGATTAAGAGTTGACTTCATCAGGGTCACACTGGCTGTGCGGGTATAGCTACCGAGAATAAAACGAGCAGCACGGCTTTGCAGTCTTTCCAGTTGATCAATGAGCGACATTAGATCTCATCATTACTCATACCCACATTGCAATTTGCTGCTGATTTGTGACCTATGAACTGGATTTTGTGTGCACGATCACAGAACCAGTGCAGAGGGGCACATGCAAGCAGTACTACCGAGAAATAAACCTTTCCTTTCTTTTTTTCTTAATAAACATACCCCCCCCCCCCCCGAGAAATAGACTGCATCCGAGCTCGCTTCTTCACGAGGCTCCAAGGTCACATATGTATTGTTGTTGGCATCGTCTTCCTAGAAAGGGCAAAGGTGTGCCTGGGTTTTTTCCTGGGTGTTCCTCAGACGCTTTCAGACATATGTCGGCACAGTTCCCTTAGAAGTCGGCCCAGGACGCACAATCCCCAGGGCATCAGTCGTGACTTTGCCCACCTCTGGGATGCCGACAACGGCGAGCTCTTTTACCAGCACCACCAACACCACCACTAGCAAAGGTGGACCTTCGAAAGCGTTGCCGAAGCTCCGGCGCTACTCGAACGATGCTCAAGTGCAGCACGTCCTCTCAAGATATGACAGTGACATCTTTTTCTAACAAGAGTGTCTGCAAGATGATTTATAAACTTCTCTGTAAACTATGTGGCTATACCTATCGCATTCAAATGTGAACAAGATGCACAACCAGATAAAAACTGAAGCACTTGTGATGTATATTCTGAGCCAACAGGAACGACATCTCAGATTTTACCTCAGCTGTGCTGCCGTTGAGAGTGACGCCGAGTTACGAACTTTACTTCACCTACGTCTGGATCAAGAAACTCCCGTGAAGTACACTCCACTGGCGCATAATTAACGATGTCGGCCGCTACCTCCCGACGATGATGGCAGGGGGAAGCGAACGGATCCTCGGCTGTAGAAGCGGATTCAACGGCTCCTATAGGCGAGACACCTGCTCTCCTTCACAAGGACCACTTTGCAATGGCTCTCTCTCTCTCTCTCTCTCTGTCTTTGGTGCTCTCGAATCCCGAAGCCAGGCGTGATTAAATTGGTGCCATTTCAAGTGTAGGGGGATCCAGCTGTTCCTTGAGTGGAAAGTGTGCTTATGAGTGTGCTCAGTAGCGATGGTGGCGCGATGGTTCCAATCAAAGCGCAGATTATGTCTAAACTACATATTCTTTCATCCGTTACGCGTATATAAGGGGGGGGGGGATATACATTTATTAGAGCATATTATATAAGATAGCGATTCTTTCCTTCGTGAATTTCACAGTAAATTTTCTTCGTCAATTATCCTGGATTTTATGCAGCAACCAGCTGAATAATGTATACATTCAACACAAACAGTATTTCTTGCCGAAAGTAGCTTCGTGCACATCGTTGTCAAATCCAACGTAGAGTGCTAGCTTTTACTGAATTCTACTTAACGCGTGCTGTGTACGCAAATACTTCGAGTACTGTAGCGAAGATACAGAAAATTGCGCATTGAGCAAACGTATGAAGTATAATTAGTAGCACATCCTTATTCTTGTTCCTGCAGCAGTCGCAGGTGATCTTGATTAACATATTGCAGTGCAACTTGATGGCACTAGGGTAAGGCGGGGAAAGAATCTAGGGTCTATGGCACACGCATCCATCTATTCAGTGATGAGCCATATTTAAATATATTGCATTTAAACTACTAATTCTTAACTAAAGTACTAATGTAATTAATTAAGTGTAAGTGTAATGTAATTAATTTAACTAAAAGTACAAATGTCTTTACATCTTGTATGGGAAGGTGGGGCAAGATGAGACAGAAATTTGCAATTGAATATGGAATTTTTATTTTTCGCGTAAAAAAAATAGCCATATGCACATTCTCAGAGGTCGATAGAGCTTCTGATCTGTTAATCAGAACCGACGTAGCCGGTTCTAAGATAAACACAGAACAATTAAGAAATTCAAAAATGCAGACTGTCTCACCTTGCCCCAACCCTCGGGGAAAAACGAGACATCGCGTGGGGCAAGGTGAGACACGCCGTGGTAATGAACGATACAAATTAGTTTTCGCAATGCAAGCACCTACACGGCCCTCTTGACCCCACCGCCCACATGATGTGCAATAGAGCCACACAGAACCCGGTGCTATTTCCCTCCACCGTGCTTTGCAAACAAGGCACCTCCAGTCTGATGTGGCACTGGTCGCTTGCAGTTGAGTGCGCTTCTGATTTGCTGGAAATATGCTTGGAAACAGGAAAATTTGCTGGAAAATCCTATGCAATATGCAAGAAAAGAAAAAAAGAAAAAGGAATCTCTGAGGAACAAACATAAAGCCACCTAATACTTGACTTATCAGTTTCTAAATTACATTAAACTTAAATTACATTAAGTTGTCGCGTCTTACACCGTGCATATCATTGGATGCATTAATTTTTCAGTTAAACACCGGATAACTCAGAGTGCTCATATCTTGCATATATCAAGATGAATGAATAAAGAAATAGGATGTGGACTTACATTGACAGAATAGGCCTGCGACACGGTGTTGCACAACTGACAAAAAAAAAAAAAAAAAGGACTACAGAAAATCGCGCCTTATTTTCGGGTTTTCCAGGCAGAAATAGCAGATTTTTTTCTCTTCAACACAAACACCAAATGCATAATTCTCTCCTGCAATAAAGCGGACAGGCCTCAAGCAGCACGCCAATATTGGTCCAGTATTGGACCCATATGGGCTGCCAATATGAGACTAATATGGGATGCCCATATTGGCAAGCTCATTTTGCCCATATTGAGCCAATATTTCCGTGATAACGCCAACGGGGAGTCCGTGTATCCACCACTGACATTACTTCCCTCTTCTTTTTGCTTTTTCATTTCTTATTGATCCACGTTGCATAGCGTCCTACACTGCATTGCCCTAAAAATGAAGAACAGGTTATACGCCTGTCTTGCTGAAGGACCCAGGCAGTCCCACGGAACTGCCAATGTCAAATATCCATCAGAAGCCTTTATTGGGATCGCAATAGTGTATGAACCAAAAATTTCCAACCTGCGAAAAGGAGCGAAACACTTTCGTGACGGTGAGGGGCATGCGCCTGAGCGACTCACACTGCCTGCAGTAACTTCAAAGCACCTAGCGTTACAGAAGAGACATCCCTTCCTATCAAACATTGTTTTTTACTTGAACTGCCCCAATTCCGTTGTCATTAGAGGAACCAGCGACATTTTAGCCCGAATGAAACGTCCGATCCGAGTGTCGCGCATGCTCATTAGTTGTAGGACGCGTGATTTCGCTCAGAAGACCACGCTCTCAGTCGGTTCGACCGATTGGCACTGGCATCGCGATGCAAGATGGCGGCTGTTTGCAGCAAGTGGAAAGTTGAGTTGTTGAGTCGCAGTGAATGTCACAGTGGGATTGCCACTTATGTTGACTGTTTCGAACAATGTGTATCATTTGCGGGAAGTTGTTGGATGTAACTTCGTATTGAATTGGGCATTTCACACGCTTCAACGTCCAACATTGCCGTGCTGCTTGGGATTACCAATCCCAATTACCCGTGTTGTACAAATGCACTTGTACAACACTGGTACGTACCATTTTCTGAATTTTCAGTCAATGTGTGGCCCATATTGCCAAGTTTGAGCCAATATGGGGGAAATCGTGGCAAAACGGGTCCCATATTGGACCCGTATCGCCAGTGACCACCCAATATGGGTCCAATACTGTGTGCTGCTTGGGGCAGAAACACGTATGAGTTAAAGGTCAGCTCCGGAGATACCTTGACTTCTTGAAACTGTAACAATATTCTGGAAGCCCATATCGAACTGTGTCTGAAAGCACCCTTCATTTCCACAAAACAGCCCCATATTTTAAATAATCGTAAATTAACCATTTCGAAACAGACATGGGGGCCGCCATTTTTATGACGGCAGCTGTTCACGCGGTCTATATCGCCGACGTAAGTGATATCAGTGTTCTTCAAGACTTCCCTCCCTCTCTACGGAGCATACGGGAATGTAAACAGGCGATGGTGGCACGGAGCGTCTGCTCGATCGACGTAGGCTTCTTGATAGCATCGTTTTTTTAATATTTGGGATGATCTGCCAATGCTAAAACACGCTGCTGATACCACTTGTGCAGTTAGGATTCGTGCAACTATGCTGTCGCGTTCCGGCCAGCGGCAGACTGGCTAAGAACGCAATGAACGTCACGTATATTGTCAACGGAACTGTGCTACGCCTACATACGAAAGATATTTTTATTCGCATTGTAGGTGTCTTTGATAAAGTAAGTCAATTCATCGCTTAATTGAAGACTTCACTCTCTTATAGTTACGGCTCACCACTGCTGCATCACTTGCGCATATCTTTATCACTCTCCAATACCTGGCGTTTGACGTTACAGGAGCAGTAATCGCATTTCTTGGCATTATAACCGGGTGAACGAGTTGTGTTTGGCAACGCCATGTTATCGTATACACACTGCAGGTACTACGTACGTAAGAATTAGGCTTGAATGACAACCTTAGTGTAGATTCGCGATGAACGTATTTGCCGAAATTTTACACTGTCGAGAGAGCAAGCACCAGGTACAAGAACAAGATACTTACATGAGCGCATACGTGGCTTATGAGAGCTGAACAGAAAAAGAAAGAAGGAAAAAATAAACGAATACAAAAATACACTGCACAGTACAAGGACACCATGCAAGTGTAATTATCAGGGATATCTTGCACCTTATTTCGGCCGGTTTACTAGTGCAGTGCAGCCATGAGCCATCACATTAATCAACCACAAAAAAAGAAAGAAAAAAACAACAAAAGAAATGAAGATGAGTTGCTTCCATATGTGAAAGACACCAGTATTACATCTGGATCTGCATGCTGGTTTCAGGAGCCGATTTACTTCTTGAATCAATGCACATCTCCACACATTTCCACAGATACTGTAATTTTACACGTAACACTGAATAGACCATAATTTTATTGAATACACAGAGATCATAAAACTATCTGACTCCCCCCATAACCCCTCGCAACAGGTAAACAAGCACACTGCAAGATGGACAGAACACAGGTGTCAGTTCAGGTGTTCTGTGGTAAGTCTTAGGTGCAGAATCAGGTCATTCCCCACAAACCAGTGAAAGGGGTTGCAACACCACCATCCCACATGAACATAAAAGCTTCTTCGTACCAATGTGTGTTTTACAAACCAAGGTTGGAATAGAGCGTAGAAAATGGGCACCTTGAATAGCAAAACTCAAGCAGCTCTGACGTCACAGACCTCAGGGCTATCAGTGGAATTGGCTGTATTTCTGAGGTCCTTGACATTCGTGCGTTAGTCAGGCATCTGTTCGAGAGCTTTTATCTCGCGAAGTATGACACATGAAAAACAAACAAAAAAAAACAGATTGATCAGCATTATGGAGCGCAATGCATGATGCACCCATGATGTGACAAACCACGTCTATGAAAGCGTCCCAACCCCTTTGATTTTTCCCTGGCACTTCATGTAGTAAAAATGGCTAAGGAACATGGAGTACCATTTACTGTGTGCTCCAAAATCTTGTGTTTGTTTCCCCATCCCCTGCGCTTCTACAGAAGCCGCCGATTAATGGCGAATAAAATGCCAAAAACTAAAAATCCTAGGTATGCGACTGTTTGTACATGTTCGCCGAAGCCCTTCTGCTGTCGACTTGCATTTAATGCCTTGCAGAGTTGTTAGCGTTTACTCATTCACTGTAACTCTTGCGGTGAGCCCCCCTTGTGAAGTCTCTTCCTTCTGTTCGGGGGCTCATGAACAGCTATCGTCCACAGAGATCGAGCAGAGCACCAGAAAGCCCCTGGACATAACCTGACATGAAAATTAGCATTATTAGAATTCCTAAAACAGACAGAACAGGCTTGTGCAGTAAAGAAGCAATGCAATTCTCTGTTTCAGTAGTTTTCTCACACACATTCCTTTTGTGTAGATACAATATGTCGCACACAGATAAGGTGGAAGTGATACATGACCTACTTACCATGACATACTTTGATACATGACCGAGTAACAGCACTGAGACAAGGAAACTTTTAGTGCACACAATGGCGGGATGTCCTTCAGAAGGGGAAGTACACCCACTATCCCCTACAACACTTCGAATGTTCCAGTTCCTGTAAGTGAGGAATGCAGGACAGTTGCTTAGTAATCGCTGCTAGCTTGAAATACTGTAAATCACCTTCGTGGGGCCAAAGCAGCTTCCCAATGTCTTGATGTGCACATCTTGCATGGTGACTTTGATGCTCATGAATATGTGAAGCAACGTTATGATCCAAATATCCATGACATGCCAGAGTATCATGAGCCATTTTACCGGAAACAGGTTGCCATTATCATTGCTTGTCCATGTATGCACACATGTACATGTTCACGATACTGTGGCACCATTATTGTAGCACCAGACGTTGCTTCACCAGTGCTGCTGTATGTACCTCTTTCCTGGGGCCTGAGAAAGGAGAAGCAGAAATTATAATGATACCTGTTAAGGCTAATATTGTTAGGAAAAGTGCAAAAAAGCATCTACATATTTAAGAGCTACAAAATGTGATGAACAATGTTGACAGCATAGCTTGCCCCCAGCTATACCCCTTCTAATAGGAAATACGTTGTCAACCAATGGACAGCATACATATGTGTTATGACTGTGTGCTACAAAGCAAATGTGGCCCTCTTGCAATGTGCCATGTGTCAAAACGATGATTCACAGGTAGATGAGCCTTTCTCATGACTTCACCTATTTCTGCTAATCTGTGACGAGCATGCTGATCGTCATCCCTTACTGGTCAAGGTACTCAGTTGCTGGAGTCAACTTCATTAGTATAGAAGGACAGAATAGAATTTCTGGCACGTAATAACTTTACATTACAACTTGAATACACGGCACTCACAGACACAGCCCGGCTTTTAAAGAGGAACAACAATATGCTACCATGTATGCAGGATATGGTGTGGTTCCATGGTTGGGAAAAGGCTGAATGTGATCACACAGAAGTCCAGACAGACACAGAGTGTCTCAAAACTGGAACTCCTAAGTTGTTGCTGATTTCAGCTGCTGTGACTGTTTTGTCTTCCCTGTGCACAAGCTCAGACTTCTCCAAACTCATGTAATTTCTCAACCAGCTTCTCTGAGAAACTGCGTAGTTTTACATACAACCGCGGATTATAGGGTTTAGCAGTCCCATATTTGTCGTTCACATGTTTACATTGTGTGCAAGCCATAGTGCAAGTTCGTGCGGACACTCACCCGCAACTTTGGTCCTTTGTTGCTATCCTCTCCTCTTTGTTGTCGTCGAACGAGGCAGGTGCCGCATCCTTTTCCAGCGACTTTTACAGTCCAAATCGGCCGTCAAGTGAACGACCTCGTAACATTCTGATGCAAAATGCTTCGTGCACACACGACAGTTGCCTTGATAAGTTCAGAGCACTCAACTACTGGTTTCGTACCACTCAATCACGCACAATATCAATTGGGAACCTGGCACGAAACATCTTTCTTAGTAGCGTACCTGCTTGTACTGCGAGAAGCACGGCATTCTCACAATTCACTCACGCTGCATCTCTCACAAAGTGACAACTTAGATGAGGTTGTGTGTACTGACTAGCCGGAGTAAAAAGATGATCAAATTAAGACGCGGAGAAAGGTGCCCACACGTACACGACTCTCGATTTCGCTTTCAGCCTGACGAGTTGTGATTGCTGGCGATTGCGAAACTGCGAGCCAGCAAACAAGCCAAGAGGAGCCAAAGCGAAAGCTGAGCGTGACGTCAGCTGTTCAAGCGGACGATCGGACGGCAAACCAAAAAACAGATTTCGCAGTAAATACAGGGTATTCTCCGAAACTATTTTGGAAGTAGATTCAGTAGGCATCAACCTTTGTGCCTGCGAGTTTTTGTTGTAATCCGTGGCAGTGAGTTTCCTCCGGAGCTGACCTTTAAGTTTCAAGCGCATGGAGCAACGCGTCTCTGAAACAGGCGGCGTCGAGCAAAAAATGTCTCAACTTGCCCCACCTTACCGTAATACTGCCTGGAAAAAAGTATTTATGTTTATACTTAAATACTGTGTTTAAGTATTTATTTTTCAAATAACGTGTAAATACATCAAATGTGTATAATACCAAATTCTGAGGCTTGGCTTAGAGGCTAGAAGTTATTCACTAAGTTTAATTCACAAACACATTCAAGTTTGAAGGGTTAATACACTTCTAGAAGTTTCTTTGGGGCATACATGGATACTGCACTTGTGTCAGCAATCGAATGGTATCAGCGTTATTCATTTCTACCACTCAGTACCAAACATGAGCCTTTGGCTCTGAGACCTCAGACGTACTCCACGACCGATGTCTAGATGTTACAGGACCTTCTGGATGTGCATATCGTTCTGCAGCTCCTGTGGTGAGGCTCGTTTCTTTCACGAACCAACATCGTCTGATGTGTGGCGGCCCGTGCAAGACGATGAAGAGGTGCCTCTGTTGCCACGCGCTACGGCGCTGGCACGACAGTTCTACCGGCACCGTCCTAGCGTGAGGCCACGACCATCTGCCCGCTGGGACATTCCATCATCGCCGGTCAGGGCTCATGTAGAGGGACACCACCTCTTCTACATTTGGTGACTCGAACAACGACCACCACGTTCAGCGTAATTCGCCTTCCGACCATGCCAAATTTCACAACCACGGCTATTATCGGGCAGCAACATCCGCTCACCTGCTCAAGACAGCAGGTGATGGCGCTATGGTCCACCTGTCGTGAGTCACCGAGCACGTCTTTCCATCGGGGCTCGTATTAGGAGGATACGCTCGCTTCTTCTGACCCGGCACTCTTCGGTTTCAACGCCCTGTACCGGTCACGGTACGCCGTGGTCCCGCAATCTTCTGCAGGCCTCCACGTACTTCGCGATGGCACCCCCGGGCATCACCAGCGACCCTTCAATGAGCAACACGCTCCGCTGCCGGTATCGGTACGTCGCTGTCCTTACGCACTGACGCCGCACATGCGTCAGCTCGGCAACGCTTTCCGGAAGACGCTCGCGGAAATGTCTCAGGCTGCCTCCATCGTCCTGCTACCACTTCACACGACGCTAGCTGGTCACTGGCGCAGCAGCACGATGCACAGCGCACTACATCGCCCGTCCGCAACAACGTTCTACAACGAAGGTGCAAAAATGAATGAGATTACACAACCGGTCGCTATTTAAGGAGATGAGAGTATTGTTCGGGAAGGGGGCCACGGTTTTTGTTACAAGCCGAGGGGTTACCGCGTATCGGAGTCTAACATGCGGTTTGAACGTAGTCCTGATATTTAACGGAAGCAAAGCCCGGAGGATACATTCGGAAACGCCTTTGACATAGGGGATGACAACGCGTGTGTGACGGGTGCGGTTCCTGTCCTGCGGTCCGGATACTTGCATGCGTTTGCGAGTGTCCTCAATAAACCCGCGGGGGTAGCCACGTTTGTCCAAGGAATCTGCGATCGTTGCGTCCTCAGAAGCCCGTAAACCGGTGCAGGATGATAACTGTTCAGATCGGTGAAATAATGTTCGTACCGCACTCCGTTTCTGCTCTGTGGGGTGGTGTGAGTCAAAACCAAGGAAACTGTCGGTGTCACAAGGCTTTCGGTAGACACACGTTTGAATGCCTCCTGAGCTACATCGGCTCGTACACACATCCAAGAACGGAAGCTTGCCATTTTGTTCCATCTCGTAAGTGAAATTGGTCGATGCCTCGATGCTGTTTAGAACCGAGTGGAACTCATTAACGTGGTCTCTCTTGAGAATCACGAACGTGTCGTCGACGTAGCGGCGATAGAACTTGGCCAGGTGGCAAAATCGTTCAATGGCAGTTTCTTCAATATGCTCCATGACAAGATTGGCTAACGTGACTGACAAGGGGCTACCCATCGGGCAACCTTCGACCTGGTGGTAAATCCTGCCGTTGAAGGTGAAGTGCATCTGATTGAGGCAAAACCTCAAAAGAATAACCACCTCCTCAACTGTGAGCGACGTTCGAGCTGGCAGGCTGCTGTCCTGGCGTAGTCTTGCCTCCGCCACCTGTACCGCGAGATCTTTAGGAACGTTGGTGAACAGAGACACCACATCAAATGATACCATAATGTCATTTTCATTGAGAACTTGCGTCCGGACAAACTCTACAAACTCCTTCGAGTTGCGGACCGTCAGGCTGTTGTTACCGGTGACCGGAGCTATGAGTTCCACCAAGTATTTGGATAGGTTGTATGTCGGTGACCCAACGAACGAGACAATAGTTCGGTTAGCGACCGGTTGTGTAATCTATCGTTCAGATTGGCACTGATGACGTCCGTCGCATGACGGACGAAACGTCTGAGTAAACCTTGTTATTTTGTTATGCGAAGTCGGAGTTCTCTACCTTTTTTGTCTACAACGAAGGTCCACGCCCGCTATCCTGCCGCGCCTGCTGCCGCCAACTCAAGCCGTATGCCAAGCTTTCCTACGCTCGCGTGCCGTCGTCATTCCTCCCGTCTTAGTATTGACGCGAACCTCAACCCGAAACGCAAGCGCAGCTCCGCGTCTGAGGGGGGAGTGATGTGACGGCCCGTGGAAGACGATGAAGAGGTGTCTCTGCTGCCACGCGCTACGGCACTGGCACGACAGTTCTACCGGCACCGTCCTGCGTGAGGCCACGACCATCTGCCCACTGGGACATTCCATCATCGCCGATCAGGACTTATGTAGAGGGACACCACCTCCTCTACATATGAGACAGGAGCAGCGTGGACGACAAAATAGTCTAATTAAATCATTCAATCATTAAAATCACACTGTTGAAGGACCCAGCGACGTAGCCAGCAAAATATTTCGGCAGGGGTTCTATGGGGACTTTACATGGGAGAGGAGGATTTTCCATAGTTTTCCTCTCCCAAATGCATCCCCAGTGGTACAATGTCGGGGTGCGGGGGGGAGGGGGGTTGAACCCCCAGAAACCTCCACCTCCACCGGGCTACACCAGTGGAAGGACCGCTGCTACTTCCTAACGGTCCGCTTGAAACCCCCCCCCCAAAAAAAAAGCAAAAAAATGTTATTCAGTCTATACTTACTTTATTTGCTCATTAAACGTATTTATGAGAGCATTTAAGGCAATTAATTACTGTATTTGTTTTGTATTTAAATACTGCGTTTACAAATATTGATGGCAAGTATTTAAATACATATTTCAGCAAAATATTTTGTATTTATATTTAAATAGATCAAAAACGTATATGCCGATCCCTGTCTGTACTTTTGTACAAGATTGATAGGTCGCGGGAGTACCATCCAAGTTGTACATATTGTACATAACTTCCTACCACTCTACCTTCATGAAAGTGTTGATGCATGTACGAGGCAGAGTCAAACATTAACAGCAATTTTGCCGTAACATTATATATTTAAGTCATTATATATTAAGCCACATATTTAACCAAACGTTAGAAATACCTTTCCAGTTACTTAGTCGAATGGGTATGGCTTTAAAATGACGTCATATTTGAGCACCAAGTGCAATTCTAATTTAACATGCTTGGTAGTTCGTGTAGCGTGATATGACTACACCTATAAAATTAAATTACTGGTCGTAAGATTCCAGCGCAGATTCACAGTGGTGGTGGATGTCATCGGTAGAACCCTCGTCGGTTACACAAACAGGGCTGAAAGATATTTTAATCTAGTACGCATTTCCTGCAGTTCCTTTCCATGTTGACGGGAATCCGGCACCAAACACCCCTTGTCCAGTTAAACATTGCTACAGGATGGCATCTCATGAAGCATAGTTTTTTTCCGAAGCCAAGAGGACGGGGTTTGCAACTGGCAAACCGTCTCCAATATCTTAGCGTCTAGATCATGTACAATGGCTATCGCATCCGACAAGTTGAACCGTATTGCTGACAGTTATATAATCGAAGAGGGACATTGCCTGATATAGGAGCTGTCTCTTTGTCTGGAATGTGTCGTGACACATTCAAAGGAAATTATGTGTCTGATACAAGCTTCGCGCTGGAAGGCTAATATCCTTCCCATATTAGATGCTACTAATAGATGGATTCTCTCACTGTGGGCTGACGGTATTTCGCGCTTACAATCTTCGTGGAATGGCTGGACATACCGTCGCCAACACTAACGAACATATACGTTTAGATACTTTAGATGCGTTTAGACAGAAGGAACATGTGTCTCTGATTATGTGCTAAGGACATGTAACGGCACGTAAATGAACTCCAACTCTGACAAGGTGTTAGTTATAGTTCGGCGTAGCTATAGAGTTGGAAGTGAGGAACAGCAAATAAGTAACCTAAATAACGATGATGTAGATAAGGCTATAAAACTTTTCACCTTGTCCTCTTATACGTTCCGAGTACGTTTTACTCATATTCAACACGAAAATGGCAGCGCAGCCGTAGCGTGCCTGAATACTAGCTCCCTCTATGCTCTCTCTGTCTGCAGAGGGAGCTGGTCATGGAGCTAGTATTGAGGCACCCTACGCAGCCGTATTTCTGAGCTTCATCCAGGGTCAAGTACAACACGCAGAGATTCCACGCCTAAAAGACAGTCAACGAGTAATTCACGAAGAAGCCAATGAGTGCTAGCGCCAGGAGTGGCACTCATTGACTTGAATTACTTGTTGACTGTGCTCGTTACTTTTTTGCTTTGCTAATGTTACTTCTGCCGAAGTCGTCTCTAAGTGGCGAACGCTAAAAATCATTCATTGCAATCTTCCGTGCGTCCGTACCCTGATTGTGTGATTTCTGCGTGTGCGCGCAAAGCAGGTGGCAAGCCTTCGACACACACACACGCACGCGCACACGCACGGCCACACACACACACACGCCCACACACACACACACACGCCCACACACACACGCCCACACACACACGCCCACACACATACGCCCACACACACACGCACGCGCGCACACACACACACACACACATACACACACACAAACATTGGTCGCAGCTTGCGGCCTAAAATGCATCACACACTACAGTCTCCTTCCTATATTCACGCCTTCATTACAAACAAGCATTCGGTGCGACCCCTTTGTCGGCTCCGCTCACGGCTTCAATGGACTGCGCTATACCATGTAGATAGCACAGCGCTAATTGAAGCGGTTTCGACCCGTCCTTTCTTCTACCGGAACAGGTGCAACGAATTCGCGTACAAGGGGTCCTTTCTTTTAGATTCCTTCATTCAGAGACTCGGAGGCGGAAAAGCTTTAGAGCTCCGAAAAAGTTTTAGTACTGTGAAGCGCTTTACTCAGCTGAGGGATCTGTTCGCCGATTAGTGATTTCAATGTGAATGGAAGCAATCCAGGCTCTAAAAATACGCCGGAAACTCATTTAAACTGTATGAAACTCGCTTGAACAGTTTTTTAAAGTTTGAAACTTATAAAATATGTTTGGGAGTCATCCGCTGGCTCGAATGGAAAGGATCCAGTGGTTGCTCGAAATCTGAGCTGGAGCCTGCAAGGCTCGCACAAGCCGAAGGCTGGACTTTCGAACTACACGCGGCATATCTATACGAGGAAGAGGAAGAAGAAGACTATCAGGGTAACACTGCGCGACAAACAAAATGGGAGATAACGAGGGGGCCCAAGCGGCTACCAAAAATTAAAAAAAAAAGAAAAAAAGAAGAAAGTGGCAGGCTGGGATAACATAACTTTTAACAAACACATAGAACTGGTAATGGCGGTAAGCATAAAGCCGTGCTTCCACGTTAATATGGACAGCACGAATTATGGATGATTTTTGCGCTTTCTTAATGCATTTTTTCTCGTTAATATGGAAACTTGCTTTTCGGACAATGGACGGTCCAGCAAGGTACAAACCATATGTAGTCCACGTACTTTTGTCTCGTTAATATGTAAAGTATCGGCATGGACGGCAAGCCTCTCCCCACATTCTACAAGATAAATTTTGAAGGTAGGACGTTCCGTTGCATGTGGAGCTATGCCCTCTCCTTCGCAACCGTCCGGAAGAACTAAGAGGAAAGGGAGTATTTGAAAGAGCCCGTAAAATCCTGTGTGACGTAATGACTGTTCCGAACGGACTGTTCAGAACATGACAGTGCGTGCAAGAAGTTGTACCTTTAGTTAAACATAGTGCAGTCGCTCGGCAGCTTACGAGAACAGAATCGGTACTGTTGTCAGGCTCTGGCGTCGACGACCACAGCAACGCCGAGTCAACGGTCATGCCTGCTATGGCTCAAGCGAGACTATACAGACGGCTCCTCAATTCTTTGAGGACAATGAGCAGCAGGCGCGTGTTGCCGACGTTTTGCTAACGTGCAGCGAAGTATACCTTCAAGCGTGCACTAATTCGGGATTTGTTTCAATGGATCTACAGTACTGTTTTTTTTCCTCGGCATTCGATATTACGGGCTATTCGCCTGATGAACGAATTTGGTCGGGGACGAAAGTGTCCATATTGAAGGGTCTCTGACCAGAAGCTGGAGAGACTTTTCCGCAGTGGCTACCGATAGAATACACAAAAGCAACTTCACATACGAAAATGCATGCCTCAACACCTCGTAGTTTTCGTAAACTCGAATTTTGAACATCGTGGTGCACGCCGACGCTGGCACACCTAGCTTAAAACCAAGAAAACGTACTCATATATAGAAAACTCATCTGGTCATCCCACTGGGATGACGTCAATCGCCCATGCAATCAGCGCGCGGAATGCCGAACGTGATCGAGCACTACAACAACAACTTCCAGCAAGAACCAACATTTTTACACCGATATACTGTTGTCACAATGTCTGGAAATAAAAAGTATATATATACTTCGAAATCTGAGACCTGTTTTATAACTGCGATAATCCAATTAGCGACTTCCGTGGAAAGAACTAGCTACGAGGCTACGAGCTACGAGCTACGACCTACGACGGCTTTCGGGATCCAGCGCGCTGTTTCACAGCGTTAGTGTAGTGTGTGTATTTCCAAGTTTTCTTTATTGATATCTTTTGGAACAACGACCAATTTATAGAGGTACACAGACTTCATTTGACATGCCTCGGTTGTGTCGTCAAAGCGAGATTTCTCGGCGGGCATTCAGCTCCGTACGATACTGCGCGTTCAACCGCAGCGGCAGGTATGGTTGGTAGCGGATTGTGCCAATCGTATTTGAAGAATGCAGACTATGAGACAGACCCCTCAGTTTGAGTATACAAAGAACCTCCGCCTACAGCAGTCTGCAGTGCTTTCCTCCAATCTATCTTCCAAGACTGTTGCATCTGGACGTGACGAGGTTAGTGTCTTCTGTATAATTTATACAGTGATTACTCTCCTTGTGAGAATTACGTTGTGGCATGCAGATGTTAGTAGACCATTTACGCAACAAAGAAAAATAAGGATTAAAGAAAACTGAAGTTTACGCACTAATTCAAAAGATATACTGTACAATTCCGGGGGTTGTTCAGAATGCAGCGATGCCAATGCAGTAAGCAACATCCACAGTGCGTAAGATGAAGCCGTGTATTCCGCATCGAGGTGTAACATTTTAATTGTCACAGCAGTGTGCACCAATGTAGTCCATGACTTCCTTGGACAAGATGTGGAACCAAATGTTGGAAATACAAGGCAGGGATCAGGTACAAGTTTTCTTCTATTTGTTTTCCTTAGAATATGCAGCATACTGCATTATCATTAACTTATTTGTTGTTGTTGTTGTTGTTGCACATAGTAAAGAAGTTCTCTGCATTCTAAACCAACGCAGTTGAAATCCTTAGTTTACCGCAAGCTTTGTTGTCTAATCTGGGGAAACACCACAGAAGGCAACTACGATAAAATTGCAGTGCACACACACGCAAAAAAGGAAAGCCTTGTGTACGACAACCATGTCTACAGGTGCAATGTGCTGGACCCTCGTTGCAAAGAGGCCCACCAGGGGTGCCACTACAATCCATCCATCCATCCAGCCACTCAGCTCCTTCAAAACGTGCAAAATACAGCAGACAAAGTGTTCACTTGGAAATCAGACATTTACACAAAATTGCCTTGCAAATTCAGAATCTTTTAGCGCCATCCCAAACACTTGTCATTACGGTATGAAATCCATCACTGTACCACCTTACAAGGTTCCACTGCTACAGACCAACTACGGAAATCTGCAGAAACCGTTCCTTTTCCGAACAAATTTTTTCAGCTGATTGTTAATGGCCTTCCTGTGTCCAGTTTCAAAACAGAGTTACACAGACTTGTTGAAGTCTTATTAGAGACAGGCCACTCTGTTATGTATTTGTGTGTGTATGTGTGTGAAAATGTGCACAGCTCGGTGCATTTGTGTATTTTATTTATGTGGTTGTGATTTGCTGTATGCTCGTAGCGGTAATATCTCAGTTATCGCACACTGTATTGGTGCTAGGCACCTCATCAGGCTGATCCCTTTCGTGCATGGTAGCCTCATTTAATTTTCTATGAAATGAGATTCACATCAATTTATATGGCTTTTTTTAAACAATGTTAGGGTGATGACTTCATGGAAGACATCAACAATGGTCATGACAGTTGTCCGTCAGGTACGGGACCAATTTATTTTAAAAATGGAACGATCAAGGAACGATCTCTTTCTGCATTTTTCGCCTGCAGTTTTTGTTGGTGCAAAACGGGAGGCTTTCTTTTACAATGTGGGGAAGCCGCCGACATGGGGGATCCGCCTTTGCTTGAAGGCTTGAATGTCTAAACAAGCGTAGTGCTGTCGCAGTTAAGAAGCTTTTAAGAATCGAGGAAGTACGTTTTCTTTTATTTGAGATTAAAAAAGCATCCGAAGAAGCACAAAGGTTTGACATCGTACAGGATGGTACGGGTACACGTTCCGTCACTGGCAACGCACGACTGCGAGATCTATATTGTTGAATGGTGTGCATTGATTATTATTATTTCTCACGAACATCTCGAAGCGTGGGGAAATGATGTCATTAAGCTGGTTAATTCACATTTGGATTCCAGCTGTTGCACGAGAGCGTCGTCGCGAGCACATCTACCAGCCGCTTCGTGTGCACAACGCTTTGGGAAACGGGAGCTTTTTGTCGTAATTGTGATGCATCCGATAAGGCAGAGAGGATAGAGTTACATTTCGCGTGACACCATACACGAATTTAATACCAAGGTGCTAGAACGCACTTTCTCTCACAGGTTTGCACACGTGGTACAGGATTCAGTACATGTGCTTCAATTTAAGAAAGAGATCCCGAAGACGATATTCATCTTGGCGTCCCGTGGGAGTGTGAGGCCCATATTTTCTGAATTTGGGGCTTTTTTAGCTTTTCTATGTAGAATACCTGGTGTAACGTTTTGAGCAGCACGCTTGTGCTGAAGTAACCTGAAACTCCTAAGCATGGAACTGAACATCAAAGTCAGTGTTAGTCAACACACATTACAGACTAGATCCCGACTTTCTTTTCTGTTCCCAAAACCGCAGAATAGCGATTGGCATGCCTGACAAGAAATTAGAAACTAAGCGTCACTAAAACGTCGCCATTAAGCTTAACTGGCACTCATGCAGGACAATAGCCCCAGAACCTTCGGAACACCATCGTGTCCCACCAGCAGAGCGTACCGCCTCTCCTTGCACTCACATACACGAAGGTTTTTTTAATTGCTTCACACGTATATGCATATGAAACTTTCTCAGACCCAGCCTATGCGGCGACACACAGAAATTTCCACATACTCCGGAAAGATCGCGTCCGAAAAGTTTACAGAGTTTCAAAGGTACCATTCTCGCCACGCCATTTAAATGTGGCTTTTGAGCGCAACCTTTGCTTCCTTTGAGTAGCTCCCACCTATGACACGAAAACGAGGCGACAGAAACTGCAAAACAAGATTGTAGCTGACCAGAAAATATTAACTCATTACTGGAGAGACCGTTGTTCACTTTTATTTAACGCTTTTTAGTAGAGTATCCGAAGACAAACAGCGCATTGCCTTGCAGGAGATTTCGCGGCGGTAGAACCAGAGCAGAGCCGTATATATAAAGCCTATACCTGCCTATACCTGAAGCTCCACCCACTTTTTCAGCTTTCCGACCAATGAAGTCTTGAAATATGGAGCACTATCAATCAGCCTATCCTCACTATTTGCCCCCTTATCCAACATGGGCAGCGCCATTTTGGGTGGCAAGTGGATTGGATGGGATTGAAATGGACACCTCTCGTAATCTGCAAAAGTAGTGGATTGTTGGTGCAAATTTGATGAGCGCCACCTAGGGAGCGTAAGGCACGTCGGGAATTGTCGTCTGCTTCCGTCGTTGTACCGCTGCCGGCAGCTGGGAAACATTCTGTTGTCGGTATGATTTTTAAACAAATCTACATGAATAGTTGGAATATAAGAGGCAAGAATGTTTATATCCTTGAAATCAAGCAATTAAATATAAGATTGTACAGCACAGCGCCGTTTTTGTTATGGTTTCGTTATGATCGCCATGTTCACAAGGCCTAACACCGGCGACAAAACGTGTTATTTTCAGTTAGATATCGATGAATGAGCATAAGTTGAAACTGATTTCCGAGAAACTTATATTAGGATGCACATTAGCAGTGTAAAATTAGGTTAGCCTGTGAAAATTTTTTGACACGAGATCCTCGCTTCACTGTGTTTGTTTTCGTCGCCATTTTGGGTGGCAGTATGGTGTCATGGCGACCCCTTGGTGAAAAGCAAACCAATCAGAGGAGCGAAACTGTGATTGACAGGTCGAGCCTCTTTTTGTGACTCCTCCCAATGGCCAGACTCCCTTTTAATTTATGGCCCTGTACCGAAGGGAACGCGAGCGCCGCGCCGCGGCCAACAATGGACTCGAGGAATTGGGACGTCATTCTCCAGCCGATTTCGGTTAGAGTGTACTAGAAAGGGAAGTGTGTAAAGGGAGTGTACTAGCAAGGTGTACTCCCTTTCTAGTACACTCTAGTTCGGTCTCCTACGCTTGTCCCCCATTACGTCAGCGGTGTTGCGCAATGGCAAGTAATGCTCGCCAGAGCCAGCTACGAGCCCGTTGGCGCCTTCCAGTCGCACATAGAAGGTCACAAGGTCTCTGGTCGCATCTGAGAGCTGAAGCATTACGTTTTCTTCGTTGCAGGCGTTCGGATAGCACGCTATAATAACAGTTTTTTTTCTTTTTTGTGTGTGTGTGTGTGAATGGTTTGCTACACTTGCGCTGGCAGGTATGACATGTGAGCTGTACTTTTTCATCGAATGTAATCGTCTTCTGCTCGGCGGCTGTTCACAAGAAGGAACCCAAGCATCTTCGTGGCTTTGAGGGTTTTCTTGAGGCTAGAGGCCCGCGTAACTCGTCAGCATGCTGACGAGTTACGTGGGCCTCTACCGATTCACTGCAACGTTGTATTGGTTGTATCGTCGTCACCAATGGAAAGTGTCTGGTGACCGCCTGCGTTGCAATTATATTTACGTGTTGGCAATCTGAAAATAGAGCAGGTGCGTTTTGAAGGGCGACTGTGATATTTGGAAGATGTCCCCCTTTGTTGCTTGATTTGTTTGCACGGATTATCGTAAAAGACTGGGTGGTCTAATGTTTTGTTTTACTTTGTTTCAAATCGTGTTCTTCGTTATCATTACTATTAGTATTCATAGCAGCTTCGCGCTTTCAAGCAATTCTGATTTACTCTGCATTTCGTGGTCTACAGGCGGGACGGGCTGGCTGTATTTTCTTCCGTCGAAGGACTTGTTGTTTGCCGAAGAATATGTTTCACGCAATAATTTGTGTTTTATGAGGTATTTAATGTTGAGCACGTCGTAAATCTGAACAGTTAGCATTAACAACCACCGTGCCTACGGAAACTCAACTGCAGCGTATTCTGTAAGAGCATTTATTTCTAATAATTGTTTGTTGTTTAACACATTCGTACTTCAACCAAGTTTCCAATACTATGTAATACATCCATAACCCAGAGACTGAGGGACACGAACTAACGACACCAGCTCGCCTGCTTCATTGCCACCTTATACTATTGTGTTACGTGCAGGGATCGGAACCGGTATTTTTTTCGGTCCGGTTCGGGTTCGGGTTCAGGCATATTGGTTCGGTTCGGGTTTAGCTCCGCTGAACCGAAATTATCAGCTTGAACCGGTTCAGGTATATCGGTTCGGTTCGGTTCGGGTTCGGCTCAGGGAGAACCCCCCACCCCACCCCACCCCCGCACATACACAGACACAAAAAAAATCTGTCAGCGGTCGGGGCATTTACAGGGATTGGAACAGTTACTTTTTTCGGCCTCAGTTTAACCGGTCCACGGGCAGTAATTTTGCTACATGCAAGCAAGCTTACGCTCACCGTACACGATTGTAAGAGAAAGGTGTAAGATAACCGTTTCAGGTGAGCAAAAAAAAGGTCGGTCAGTAGTACAATTAATTCATCTCTGAACCGATTCCCGAACCGGTAACTGTATCAATTTGTTTCGGTTCAGTTCCGGTTCGGCTCAGGACAAGCAAAAAAATTGTTCGGGTTCGGTTCGGTTCGGGTTCGTCAGAAAATAACGGTTTTTTCCGGTTTTCGGTTCGGGTTCAGTTCCGGTTCCGATCCCTGGTTACGTGAGCTTGAAGTCACCACTTGAGATAACTGAAAAGAAGCAAGGAGCCCCAGTAGTCACGTAGCATGATTCTGCAATTTAAAAAAGGAGATGTAATTGGTACTATTTCAAATAAACTGCTTTTCGGTCTTCTGGCGGAAATCTGCTTTCTTTGTAAAAGAACTGTTCAGTTTGCCACCTGGACAGAGAGTCCTCAGCTGTGCAGGCTCCACCGAGGGTTTGGGCACACTTGTATGTGTGTCAAGGATGAGGGCACCGGGCTCAAACAGCTGAAATGTCGACATTTAGTACAATAAGTAAAATATATCAGACCTAACATCTGAAACGTCTACATATACACATTATATGCTACACATGCATAATTTGTATGCATATGCAAACACAGGATGTATTATATTTTACACTGTCACACAGCTCATCTAACAACTGTATTGGCACCAGTGTTACCAGCAATTAAGGGCTGAAGTAGCTGGAAAGGTTTATAGGATGCCCAGAGCAAGTTGAACTGGTTGAACACAGCAGTACACCACTGATATGGTGATTGGTAAGGTTATTTTTGTTAATGTGAAACAAAGTGCAGAGTTGTAGCAGGAGCAAAATCTCATGAGGACATAGTGCACACATAGCCACACGGACTGAGAGATCTTTGCTAGAACCAATAACGAAAAGTACTCACACTTTGCACCGTTTAGGTGGACATTCTCTCCCCGGTGTGGACAGGTATTGTGATGGCGCTACACCTTGATTCAAACGATACTGAGCTCGGTATCCAGTACGTTGAAGATATTCAGCGTCCCCTTCGTAATCGCAATCATGGAAATGTTCGCTACAAACGAGCAGTCGATGGCACCGCACCGTCTTTCCATTCCGCCGGTCCGGTTGCTTCGTGGCATCTTCGTGGCTGTCCGTCTCGTCACTGGGAAGCATATGACATCGGATGCACGGCGAATATTGACGTGAATTAGGGCAACCAACCATCCAACATCGTCTCGGCATGTCGGCGAAAACCACAGGGTGAGACTACGATAGACTGCGACCATCGCGCGGAAGCTGGCGTCATGGAGATTTCCACTCCCGATGAACGCATACGCGGGATCCTATGGCGCATACTCCTGGTGGGACCACGACACGTCACGATGACGTGTCCAGGACCCTGGAGTGGTCCCGTCAAGTTGCTCGCTGTGTCTCCGCGCGGCAGCTCGCCACGGCGCTGCGCTGCGCCAGCTGTACTCCCTTCGCTGTTTAAATTCGCTCCCGAGAATACTCCTCGCATGACGAAGGTAAAATCTTGGTTCTAGACGCAGAAATATGTTTTCTTTCTGATGAAAACGAGAAAAAAAATCATTTCATAGTCCCTTTAACTGCTGATATTGTTCGATAAACGTTGTGTAAAAAATGGTATGTCTCGCGTACGTTGTCCACATAGTTGACCATCTTTGATATTCTGTTTGATATTGTTTGATATTTTGTATTCAAATTTTTCCTGGCAAGCGTAGCGAGCGTACTACGTCGTGTCGTCGTGTCGTCGTCGGAGCTAGTGCCGAGGCCCTATTCTCGTCAAAGTAATCGACCCCAATTTCTTTGTGTCTCGCCTGTCATTAGACGTTACATGAAGAAGGCGCAAAAAGCAGAGGTGAATGCCACGCCCCCTCAACCAATAGTCGAGCACTTGACCCTGCATTCTTCGTGCTTTATTTACTCGATCACGAAAATTGCAGGATCGACAGCTCGATTATCGGTTGAGGGCGCTTTCTTCACGTAACGACCAATGACAGACGGGACACAAAGTAATCGAGGTCGATTACTTTGACGAGAATAGAGCCCCAGCTGAGCCGCTGTCTTCGAGGCTTAATAACCTGTATTGTGAGGCTTCCAACAAGCTCAACCACGTGCTTTCTTTGACACCTCCGGCGCGACGCAGACCAGACGAGGCAAAAATTCGAAAGGAAAAATAAACCACGAAACGGCGCCCGTACATCGATTTGTATACAATGCGCCGCCACGCTAACCCTAAGTGGAAGTCTGCACAGCCACCTGGCTGTCACGTGAGCGGAACCCGACCAAATCTCACTGCACCTCTGACGGCATAATTAAGAGCACGACCTACTCTACACTAGAGACCTGGACAAATGGCAATCGTCTATGGGAGACCCGGGTCATGGGTCAGTTACGCCAGTGACCGCTGCAAGCGTCACATAGTATTATTGGGGAGAGGAAATGACACTGAACAATGCACACTATTGTCATCATTGCCACAATTGTTCGTCTGCTACACAGGCTCTTGCTGAGCACGCGCAACTCTCTTCCCCTTCATCGTTGTCAACACAGCACACTAGCGCGAAATCCCGAAGCGGCGATTGCCAGAACTACTACCCCGGAGCTGGGAGTTTTGAGGATGAACAGGTACCTAGTATAGTACTGGGTCGTGGTTCAGAGCGCCCTCGGTCGGAGGCAAGCGCTCCGAAAAGCCCAGCCGGATATATCCAGTGTGCTTCGTTTCTACCTAGAACACAGATAAACTCACGAGAAACGAAACTCCAAAACGACCAGATGACCGTACTCATGTTCTTACAAAGTGCCATACGTCCACTCCTGTGTAGTGGTGTGCTTTATGAACATCGAAGCAGTTTCCGTGTTCAGTTATACACAGTATGTATGAACAACAGTATCCGTAGGAGTTCCCGGACCGTGAACGTATCCCACGTTCATTGAGAATTTGTAGTTGAGACCACGCTGCATTTAAATAAACTCAGACAAACGCTTCGTGGCCACCATTCTGGAGTTTGCTCGCGCTAGTATGAGCTGCCTCACGGGATCGCTTTCCGGTAGATGTGCGTTTCTGATAAATTATTCAACTCGACTATTCAAGGTCGACTGTAGGGGTGACGCATGCTGTCAACAACCTGAAACAATCGAGCACATCCTGCGGGACTGCCGAGCATATCATTCTGCGCGCGAAGCCCATTTCCCCCACTCTAGCTCTGGCACGCTAGCGGATATCCTTTACCCCGATGGTTATTATGCCGAACGTTCCGCTAAAGCAAGAAACCTTGTTCTCTTTCTGCAGGAGGCGGGTCTTGCTTAACGACACCTCTAATACTTTGCTCTCCCCGACGAACTCACACACCCTCTACGCATCTCCACCCTCCATCCGTCTTTTTTTTCTTTTTCATTTTTTGGCTATAGTAGTGACGACGTCCACTTCTGTATGGCCAACAACGGCGAGCCATTCCTGCCATTACCTACTTCAACCTCTCCCCCTCGATAAAATGTACACAAATTACCACGTCCTAGCTGATAAATGCAGAGGTGTATGTAATCTCGACATTTATGCGTGAGATGGACGAGTGGTGATGAAGGGCCGGGGTATTAATAATACGTACTTTTAATTACTGGACCGGCAATGTGTCTGTTCACTACTGTGCCGACTGCCAACTCTCACTGACGGGACGGCGGGCGAGGAGGCTAGCTACAACAGGCGCCGCCGTATAGGGGCGGTGGGTGGCGAGACTGCATACGTTCACATCCATTGATGCACAGCCGCCGTCAGACTCAACCGTAAGGCGCGTGTCCCAGATTAATTGTGGCCGCGGCTGTACTACAGTTAGAGGGCCCTCAAGTCCTCGTCATTATTGTCTGCAAGTTACGTGGCTTTTGATTATATTTTCGGTACTGGCACTCTCGTTGTTATTTATTTCTCTCTGATCTTACATTGGTGTTATTTTATGACCTATGATGGTTGGTTGTTTTACCCCGTATTGAGATACTCTGGAACGTTTCTTAGCCGTTTCGTGCTTTCCTAGATCGACAGGTGAAAGACATGAACGGTGTTGCGGCTGCGCTTCCATTATGTGAGAAGTTAACTCTTTGTCGGGTGGGTACGGCCTGTGGGAACGTGGTGTGTTTCACACCTATTAGCATCTTCAGAGATGATTCTCGATGCGCGCTTAAGTTTACGCTTAAAATAAGCTGCCCTTTAATAATGGATAACTCTGAAATTGCCACGCTGCTTCGTCCTGATGATACATTGCGTGCACGGGTTAAAGGGCCTCCTTTTATAGCGCCGAAGTTCAGTTGGTGTGCAGTGTGTGGTTGATGTCATTACTCATGGGCTAACCATAGGCCATAGGCTGACCACGACGTTGTGTGCGCTACAGCGGAGGAGAAAAATTGGAGGCTTAAAGGAGCATTAAAGTGGTAAGTGGTATCTAACATGGCCAAAAACTGCTGTCATCTTGTAAAGCAGTATGTGAAAAGCATTCCCACAAAATATTTCCGTCCAAAGTTGTTTCGCCACGGTGCAATTAATTTGGAAAATCGCTGCCGCGGTGACAGGCCGGAGCGCTCAAACTGCAGACCACACCCACTCTACTGTGACGTTGGTGGTAGAGAGCCCCTCATTCGTTCGTAGGAAAAACCGTCTGCTACGAACATTGCGAGCTGTTTCTTGTTGACTTCTATTCTTTATATGATTTATATCACGTTTTCTAAAAAGAAAAATGAAAACAAAGCATATATGCAGCCTGAGAAAATAAGATTACGATCACAAGAGTAATATATCCGTGGCTTCTGTGCAATCTCAGAATTCACAGTACCAGAAAGCAAGCGATGGCGTCGGTATTGTGGCGCCACCTGTTAGCCACTAAACCAACTGCGCGGTGAAAACGGTCGGACAGGGTGCACACTCTCGGTAAGCACGGAGTTTTCGCCGTACAAGCGCAGTTAATTTCGGGCTGCACCACCCGCTCTTCCCGTGGTGTCTGCAGTCCCAAAAAATCGTGGTTGTGTCGTGGACAGCCTTCAAACCTTCTGTTTCGGATATCACGTAGCCGGAGAACGCATGGCGTCTCCGAAGCGGTAGCAGACGCTCCGGCCTGCGCGATGTTGCTCACCTCGATCATGTGATCCCAGGTCCAATGAGGAGCGTCCACACCACTTGCGTCACATAGTGACGCGCGTGGTGGCGCTCATCACGTGCCTATCGTGAAGGCGAAGGAGGGTGTTTCGCGCACGGGAGGTTCGGGGAGCTATTGCAGGCGTTCCAAATTCGCTACGGTTGCACTAATTGTGGGAAAACTGTTTTCGGCCGCCTAACATTCCATACTGACCAAAACAGAAACTCCTTTAAAAGGGACTCTGAAATACAGTAATACGCCACATATGGAGAAACAGTAAGTGAGAGAATGACACTGGGTAGTAAAAAGAAACGGAGTCTTACATCCAAGAAGTTTTACATAAGCGGATTTAAATGGAAATTTCGATGTGCAGTCACAAGGAACCAAAGCTCGCGACACTACCCGACATACGGAACTTACGTAAACTTACGTAAACGGAACTTACGTAAACACGGAAAACGTCCTGCGAACCTGAATGTCACAGTTAAATGCGACAGTGTTGGCGCGCTACACTTAAGCTATGGAAAACTCCAGATCAGAAGGACGTTCTGACGGTTGAATGCCACACACTGGTAAAACGAGTACTGTCTACGACGCGGTGCTTTACTGAAGGGGCCCGTCAAGAGACGTTATGGGTGCAATGGTGGAATTTACAAAAAAGAAGAAAACAGTCAGAAAACTAAGAAACTGCAGAAGTCGCTCGACATCGTGAACGACTGAGGTGGATTAAAGCGTGAACCGCATGGCCCGAAAAGCGTCCGAATTCTTTCCGAACCGAATTCGGGACCGAACTTTTTTCGGAGAAAAGAATTTCGGGCCGAATTCGGCCAGATCTGGCCAAGCCAGGTTTCTCCTCCGAAATGGGAAGTGACGTCAACTGAAAAAGTAGAAGCATCCAATGGCTATTCAGCCGGAAGGAGCAACGATGATGTAGCAATCGGGTCGACTGTTGCCATGTGTGCGACTTCTACCCCTATGAATACAGGGATTATCTCATCGAGTTGGATGGTTGAAAGGCGATGTCCCCCAAGGTCAGAAGTCTTCGGCCGAAATTCGGGGTGCATTTCGGCAGCATGCGGTGATGCACAGAAAAAAAGTTCGATCCAGATTTCGGTTCGGCCAGTTTTCGGCCAGTTTTTCGTGCCATGCGGTTCAGCCTTAAGAGGTGATCAGTGTTTTGAGGGGGAGTCTGCTTGGAGATAACCAGCGGCATGGCCGAGGGGGTTAAGGCCTTCCCGCTCATCGGAGGTACCAAGGTCGTGCTGAAGACTGGGAGGAGGTGGGTTCGCATCCTGCCGCCGGCTGTGCTGTCTGAGGTTTTCCCTGTTTCTTTTTAAAACGTTTCACATGAATGTCGGCGCAGTTCCTCATGAAGTCTGCCCAGGACGCATACTAGCACTCTTGCCCTCCACTCCTTTCTGCTGTCCCGTCTCCATCTGTCCACATCTGTACGCCGTTCACAGCCACAGTTGCTTCGCGATGCCTCCACGGAATATAGACAGAAAGTAACGGCTAGAGAAAGTGTCACATAATAATGGTATTGGTGATTGCTTCCTTCGACACTTGGTCGGCTGTTTGCCCACCAGCAGGAACTTAGCACACCTTACGGCTTTCGCGAACTGACACATCTTCAAAACCTGACAGTTCTTTTTATTCACTTATTCTCATGGGGCTTACGAACAGCCAAAGGCCATCTTGATTAGGGAAGATCCCATGGGGGCTGCGGTGAATTGCGACTGCAGAACACAAACATGAAAATTAGCGTCAGACCTCGCAACGTCTACGGATGAGTGAACCTAACGCGCAACTGGTGCCGTGTCAGCTTTATTTACTGGGAAGCCCGGATCGAAACACAGACTCCGTGCAAATAAGCGTGAACCGGAAGTCAATACCTCCATCGGCAAGTGGCAGTTGTTTCACATTCGTTAGAGGGGTCGGAAGAGCAGTCCCAGACATGCATACAGAGCGTCCTCGTTCATGCGTAAATATGTGAGCTTTCGAAGCTTTGATGTGGATTGTTGAATGGATCCCAGTGAAGTTGTGTGGAAAACAGAATGTCTTTACTGGAAGAACGATATGTGTCATGATACGGGAATTATGCACTGTATTCTCGCCTTTGAAGTACCTTTTGTAGGGGGCTACCGAGTATCTTATATCCGAGTATCCAGGTTTTCGGATTTATATTAAAAAAAAAAAGAGAACGAAAACATGCGCCGCTAAAAATTTAATCGAATTCGATTTATCCGAAAGACCCGGCTTTCCACTTCTCCAGTATTGAGTTCTAGTACCGAGTACTCAGCAAGGAAAGCTATGCCCTGATGACTGGTTGACAGGGTCCGTTTCCGTTCGTGTCGAGATTGCCTCGCATCGCGGGTTACTATCCCACCCGACGAAGAACGGGTGGCTCTACTGCCCCAAATGCATTGTGCAACAGCATTTCACTTAGGAATGCGCGAAGCATCCCCGTAATACGGGTTAACTCCATCCTTGGCCAGAGGTACTTCAACATTGGAATCACTGAATTGGATACCCTGGCTCGACACGAGCGAATCTTGAGGCCGTTTCGCATGCCCAGCTCGACTTGGGAAAAGGTCAAACGCGTGGGATTTTCTTTTCCCTTTTCTGTGGGTCATGCTTCCCGTTTCTTGAAAGAGCACAATGGATCGCAGATGGCACGCATATTCTCTTCTTGAAAGGGCAGCTAGTTGCTGCAACGCAGACGGTAAGATGAGTCGCGAGGAAAAGCTGCCTCGCGACTATGACAGGGAATACGGTGTTTCGATATGTTCATGTTTCCATGCGATCATGATATATACATTTTTGTCTGCAAGTTGTGCCGCATAACAGTAAGCCTTCTTGCCAAGCAGATTCGCATTTTATTTTGTGAATATCTCGTTTCACAGCCGCCGCTTCTTCTCCGGATTTCGACATGAACTCAGGTCTGAAAGATACACGTCGAAAAACTCCGAATTTTCTTAAATGAACTCCGAAAACACACTTCGAATATCAAAAAAAGAAGAAGAGAAAACTAAGAAAATGCAGAATCTTTATCGTAAAACCTCCGAAGTCGGACAGCTCCCCATATCGGACAAGATTTCATTGCACCGGCGGGCCCCCATCGAAAATACATGAGGACGAAATTCCCTAAGTCAGACACGAAATTCCATATCCCCGAAGTAGGATAGGGTTTTCCCTGCTAAGTCGGACAGAAGCCTGGCCAAATTATCTCAATCTCAGCCCATCTATGCACCGAAAAGACCAAAAATAAGCCAGCGCCCTTCACTTTCACGTTTTTGTTTCCTACACTGGTCTCAGTAATTTGTTGTTTTAGTTTTGGAGTCCAAAAAGGGGTGCTATCAGTCTACATTGTAACTATCCATATGGTGTATATCTCATCCTCTCCATTGTGCGTTGGGGTAGTGGGCCGCACCTCAGGTGGTGAATTTCCCAATTCATCGTCATTAATTTATCTGTTGTTGTTGTTGTTGCTTGTAACTATTCTTTAGTGTGAGCACTTGTCTCCGGTTTGTCTAGAGCTTTTGTACGTGCATTGCACAAGGGCAATCAAGACAGGGCTAGCAGCACGCTGCCAGAAAAGCTCCAAAGGTAATGCCATTGAATGGAATTGAATCTACCAAAATCAGCAAAAATTATCCGTGAAGAATAGGTAAAGAGGTACCAGGTACCAATAATGACCATGAATTGAAGAAGGGGGATGTTTCTGGCAAAACAGCTCTGTTCTTTTGTTTGTTTGCTTCCCTTGCATTTTGTAACTCGGACACCTCCCTATAAGTAGGACACATTTCAGCTGCACAGTGGGTGTCCAAAATAGGGAGGTTTCACTGTAACTGCAAGACAGGCCTTATGATGGCTCGTGCATGCGAACAGCAGGTTCGGGCTTCAAAACTGGCGCTCTCAAGTGGTATAGAGGTGTCAAGTGGAACACAGCGAACTCATTGCTAGCCATCGCGAAATAGCCTACACGGTTATTATCAGCTATTTTACTTTTCTTTTATTTGTTCATCTTTTCCATTGTATTATTATAATTAACTTCCCCAACCCCAAGCGGTCGCGCGGTGTACGGTCAGCGTTAAGTGCACTGGAGTAGCCGGCTCCACATTTGTGCAATCATCATCATCCATCTTATCATCCATCCAGTTATTCATTTCCTCATTATTACTTGTAAGGATTGACATGAGCGTTAACGGGTGGAGATAGCGAATACCTGTACCTCACATTTGATACACTATATTCCAGACTGAAGCATATAGGTACACATCCTTACGCCCTTAGATACCAGCATCTGAGCGGTATAGCAACACATATGACATTCGCGAGGGTGTTTACTCATGTCTGAGCAGAGACAGAGAAATAAGATTTTATCTTATTTGCTTACCAACTTATCAACAATAAGACTTCTGCCTGCGAATTTAAACATAATGCCCTGTCAAAACGCTTTGTCTTCGACGCCTCACGTATTGTGTATCTTACGTGAATCTATTGTTTTTGAGACCTTATCTGTGTTGTCGTCTTTTGTGCCCCGGTCTCGGGTTTTTAAGTTATGGATCTATTACAGGTCCTGAAGACGGAACATCAGCCGGCGGCAGAGCTGAAAACGATCAGAAACGAAAGAGCATCAGAAACAGACATAGCAGGGTAGGTCTCTATATCTGTTATAAGAGAAATATTATGATACAAGCTAACAATATTTTGCCATCATTTGTGTACTGTCGATTATGTGCTGAAGCTGCGGCCGGGTATACTTTCCAAGAAGTTACACGATATAATAGATCTTTAAATTACTCGGAAAGTCGGAGACACAATGAAAGCAAATATTGCTGCTATTTTAAAATATTAAGCGAACAATATCAGGGTCCTTATGAAGCACCGAGAGTACTGCACGATCTGTTCAGGCGCATTGTAATTGTAGTCGCTTTATATTGTAAGATGCGTCAACGTATGCGTAGCGACATGCCTCACGTGCCGCAGGGTAGGACTGCGGATAATTTCAACCACCTGAGGTTCTTTTTACGTGCGCCGGAAATTTAAACGCAACTAAACCTAAACGCATTGTATAATAAAAAAACAAACAACAACAACAACAACTTTATTTTCGGTCTTGGAGAGTGGGGTGTTTCATCGCAACAGGCGATACTCTACCCCAGTGCTTGGTGGAATGGGGGGAACAAAATAACGAGCCCCTTTACAATAACGATCGAAGTCCGATGGTGTCCAGAAATGTCAGAAGAGCTTTGAGCGCAGAGCGTTGCTGGGCTGGATTGGGCCAGGGACCAAGCAGTTTCGGTAGGGAGAGAGGGCGAGAGTCCAGCTGACGAAGAGACTCGGAGAGTGTGGTTCGGGAAGGTTCGTAGTGAGGGCAATGAAGAAGAATGTGCTCCAGATCCTCAAGAGCACCACAATGGCAGCAGGTGGGAGAATCAATTTGTCTCAAGCGATAACGCCACTGAGCTGTAAAGGCCACATCGAGGCGCATGCGGTGGATTAATGCAGCATCCTGACGAGATGTGTTTCGTGGCATGCGGAAAGCGAGCGTGGGATCAACTCTGTTCAACATAGAGGGGGGAAGAATGTCGGTTGTCCGTTGGCGGGAAGCCAGGGGTGTCACTAGACGTCGCAGAATTGAACGGCGGTCTCCTCTGAGCAGAACCATACGGGTCCGGTTCCGAGACGAGAGTGCTGCTTCTGCGGCGCTGTCGGCCTGCTCGTTCCCCACGACACCACAATGGGCTGGAACCCACTGGAGAACTAGCCTGTGGCCTGCGGCGTAGATAGTGTGGTAAGCCATTAACACGTCTGTGACTAGGGGTGCGGATGGGCCTCGTATGCCGGAAGTTTCAATTGCTTGAAGTGCAGATTTGGAGTCTGTAAAGACTGCCCATTCTCGGGGTGGAAAATCAGCGATGTGTTGTAGAAAGAAAAGGATGGCATAGAGTTCCGCAGCTGTGGAGGAGGTTGGATGTGAAAGGCGTCTTCCGTGCACGACGCCTTCGGATGGAATGACGAAGGCTGAGGCGGACTTGTTGTTTCGGGATGCGCCATCAGTATATGCTGCCGTAAACGTAGAAAACTTCTCGTCTACCAGAGCATGAAAATGGGTTCGGAGGACTTGAGGGGGGACCTGATCTCTTCTTTGCAGAAGGTTTGGGAGGCGTACAAAAGTGGGCGGTACAGGTAGAGACCAGGGGGCTTCCGGCGGTATAGTGTCCTTAGTTATGAAGCCAGTGAGAGTCTGGCGTGTCCTCTGCGCTACTCGATAGAAGTCGCTTCCAGGGCGGTATCGAATTTTCCTGAGTAGCGGGTGGCGGGGAATGTGAGCACGCAAACGGAGGTAGTGCCGAGCCGTTTCCCGTTCACGGAGAACTTCAATCGGGAGCTCACCAGCTTCAGCCAGTACTTGTCGTGTTTCAGCCATTCTTGGAACTCCGAGGCATCGACGAAGGCTTCGAGCAAACAGGGACCGAAGCGTATTTAATGAAGTTGTTGATATCCTGTGCAGAATAGGAAGGCTGTAAAGCACAGTTGCCCTCACCAATGCCGCGTGAACCGCGAGCAGGGAACGCTGATCACAGCCCCATCCTGGGCCAGAAAGATGTTGGATTGCGGGGAGCCATCGCTGCACTTTAGTTTCAAGGTGTTTAATGTGCCGAGCCCAGCGCAAGTCCGAGTCGATTACCACGCCAAGGAAGCGGTGAAAGCGTACTGGTTCTAGCTTCTTTAAACCAAGCCAAAGTGGGAAATTGGCCATAGCTTTACGCGTGAAAGGGAGCTCGACACACTTTTCGGGTGAAAGGTCCATCCCGAGGTGCGTCAGGTACGTATGGATATTGTTTAAAGCGAGCTGCAGGCGGCGCTGGAGAGCCGGGCGTGATTTTCCTACTGTCCAAAGGGCGACGTCATCTGCATACACGGAGAACGACACTTTGCGAGGAATTACTGATTGTAGGCCGGCCATCACCACGTTAAAGAGTGTCGGGCTGAGAATGCTTCCTGGGGGGACTCCTTGGGGAACAGGATGCTGAGGGCTTTGGCCTTGGGACGTACGGACAGCGACAGTTCGGTCCGTAAGGAAGTCTTGGAGCCAGATGAAGAGCCGACCGGATACTCCAAACGAGCGCAAGGCATGCAGCACACAAATGTGCGAGACGGTATCATAGGCGCGCTTGATGTCGAGGAAGACCGATCGGACGATCCGTCGATGGGCTCGAGCATGTTGAACTGTAGAGACTAGGTCGAGAACTGGATCCATGGAGCTCCGGTGGCGACGAAATCCAGCCATTTCATGAGGGAACGCACGTCGTTTTTCGAGCCACCAGTCGAGGCGATGCAAAACCATTCTCTCCATCAGTTTCCCCACACAGCTTGTCAGGCTCACCGGGCGAAAGGAGGATAGCAAGGAGGAAAAACAAACAAAAAAACAACACAGGTGCCTAATCGAACCACAACACGGAACTCTCGTCAGGAACGCATGATGAAGTGGAAGCTCTTTCTAAAGTTTTCGTTCCTTCATGGTACATATGATAAAATGATATGGAACTTTGCGCAGAATGTTTTGCTGCACAGTGTTTGAAAAATTTCAGCACGTAGCTAGCTTTATGACCCGCCAACAGGCTCGAGAGTCATGGACTTCCTTAAACCTCTGGAGCACCTACACACCTCAATTTGCCTAAGAAATTAACGATGAAATTTTCATCTTTCAGCGTTAATTTCTTGGGCAAATTGAGGCTCTGTATGTATATGCCCCTTCTATGTTGTTCCAGCCTCAGAACTTCAGTGCTTTCATGTTCATCAGATGCCGCCTGCGTCGCTCCCGTCGCATGAATGTGTGTGTGAGTGAACAAAAATGTAAGAGTGAAAGGAGGATGAGTGAGAGAGAGTGACTGGTGTGTCCCTTCAGATGACGCACCCTGGAAGTCGCTGAAAAGGCGTGTTAACTTAGCTCAATTGGTAGAGTCCTGGACCGGCAATCCAGAAGATGTGGGTTCGAGTCCTACAGCTGGCTGGCCTTTTCAGTGACTTTCATCTTTCATCGTTAATTTCTTAGGCAAATTGAGCCTCTGTATGTATTTGTCCCTTCTATGTTGTTCCAGCCTCAGTACATCAGTGCTTTCATGCTCAACCTGTTTCCAAGTTTCTTGAGCCAGCCAGCCAAGTTTCTTGAGAGCACTTGCAATCGCATCGCTCGTTCCTTGTTCCACCTCTTCGCGCAGAGAAACGTAGAGTATCTGTTCGGTGCAAAAGTTCGGAATGACAAACAACGCCACGTTTGGTGATGAAGATGCCGCTCGACTCATCGACCATGAGGTTGTGCCTTCCGTCACCAATACATTTCAGTGGTCTCGCAGAGTATGCCGCGCGAGAATATTTTTGGCGACGAGTGCGCATTTCGTACGGTGCATCTTCAGGCCTTTGGCAGATTCACTGTCGTGTAACTGTATGTGAAGTGCACAGCTCCGACACATGGTGCCCATTGTGGTGTCGGGGGGAACGAACAGGCCGACAGCGCCGCAGAAGGAACTGTCTCGTCTCGAAGACGGACGAGTACGGTATTTGGCTGCTGAGAGGAGACCGTCGTTCCATTCTTCGATGTCTCGTGACACCCCTAGCTTCCCGCCAATGGACAACTGACATTCTCCCCCCCCCCCTCTCCCCATCTATGCTGAGAAGAGTTGATCCAACGCTCGCTTTCCGCATGCCATGAAACACCCCTAGGCAAGACGCTGCATTAATTCATCTACTCGATGTGGCTTTTACAGCTCAGTGGCGTTACCGCTTGAGACAAGTTGACTCTCCCAGGATGCTGTCACAGCGGTGCTGTAGAAGATCTAGAGCACATTCTTCTTCATTGCCCACACTACCAACCTTCCCGAACCGCACTCTCCGGGTTTCTTAATCAGCTGGACTCTCGCCCCCTCTCTCTGTCAAGATTGTTTGGTCCCTGGCCGAATCCAACCCACCAACAAGCTGCCCTCAAAGCTCTTTTGACCTTTTTGGACACCAAATGACTTCGATCCTTATTGCGAAGGGGCTCATTATTTCATTCCCCACATCACCACCAGCAATGGGGTAGAGTATCGCTCCTGGCGTTGAAACTCCCCATTCATCATCACAAAATAGAGTTGTTGCTCCGACATATAGTTGACTGCCAACAACAACAATAATGAAGTGGGCTTAAGTTCCCCAAGTGGGCTACGGTTCACTATCCCAGAGCATGTGGGTTGATGATGTGATTAATGATGATGACACGACAACGAAGGTATCAGGGCAGGCAGAAGAACGATGCGTGTTCTGCAATGAACAGAGGGCCGCAAAGCTTGACTTCAGGAGCTTCCCGAGCATCGGTTGTGAAAATAGCCTGACAGATATCGCTGCCTGGTGTAGAAGCCGTTTCCTCACGTCCCTGTACTTGACATATATCTCGCAGTTGCAGTAAACGCAAGCAGGGATTTTCCCAGGATTTTCATCTCTTCTTTTTTTTTTCGGGGGTGGGGGGTGTCTCATTGGGGGTGAGGGGGGACACCATTATCGGCTATTTTGGGGGCTGTTTGGCATTTCTGGCAGTTGTTTTAGAGCCGTAGGTGTTTCAAGAGTTTTGAGCGTACTAGGTGGTTTTGGGGGCTGCTTGGAAAATCCCTGAACGCAAGTTGTCCGGGCAACGTCTGCGTCGCCGAAGCCACGGAGAAAATTCTGCAATGGATTCCCAGAACCTTCTGTTATTCTGTTTGCACCGATGCACTGTTTGTCTTCAGGATGGCATTGTGGAATGGAGAACAGCGAAGCATAGGAAGACAGCGAGCGTGTGAAAACGGAAGATCAGTACATCGACAAGATTAATATAATCGCCCAAATTGTGTGACAAGCTTGTAGCTAAGCGTGTTCGTATATGGTGGTGGTGGTGAAAGGGCTCGCCGTTGTCGGCCTCACATAGGTGGGCAACGCCACGACTGACGCCCTGAGGGAATGTGCGTCCTGGGCTGACTTCTAAGGGAACACTGCCAACAGTTCCCTTAGAAGTCATTTGTTCGTATATAACCTGTACCTAACATCATTACTACCAATGATTATAGCAGAAACGAAAAGGTGCAAACGGAGCTCCTGCACGCGCTCTCGGCGACGCCTCGCCTCCAGTCTCATCACTGAGAGAATTCACGCCATCTGATACTTTGCTGAATCGAGCGCGGAGCATATATTGTCAACAGTTCTAGCGCGATCATTTCTCAAATCTTATATCTACTAATTTGTCAAATTTCACTCGTTTCCTCTCGTCTATGTTCATTCACCCTGTTTCATCATCATCCGAGTCATGTTTCATTCAAGGTAGTGAAAACTAGACGTAACCCGGCGTTTCTGCTCGTCATTATCGACCGAGATCTCTCAATAATCGCAAATGTTGGTACGCGCAGCCAAAAGTTGCTAAATTTAGCGACTAAACCGCTACAATGGCGTACTGATTTTCTCGTTCACCAATTGGTGCATCAATACTAATGAAACGAACTTTCCTAGAGAAAGAAATGAAAATTCCACAGAGTGCGGCATGTCGTTGCGCAAACTCAAGGCGGCGGAATGCCTCGCATGCTCCAATTCTCTTTTCGAAAGTTGAGTGATCTACAGTTCAGCCGTGTGAGTCCTATTAAAAGGGCTTATTTGATTTTATCTCGTCAGTTCGCAATTCCTTTCCCCGTTTCGTGTACGCCTTTGATGTCGTTGAGTGCCCCCTTATTCTGGTTGAGGCTTTGAATATCATGCTCAAATTAAGATCCTTAGCAGCCCCGTTATGTGCGGTCCTATAAGGTTCAAATATTTGATAAAGTTCAAGTACTCTCTGTGAATTTCATGTACGCACGGGGAAGTGTTCGATGCCTTTTAGGGTTTATGGAATGTGAATTCGAAGTAAAGGTTTTTATTCATGCCATAGACAAGGAAACGTTTCATTTGTGGTAACACGTTAGTTACGTGCGCAATAGCCAACGTCGCTTCCGGTCACCAGCGGGCCTCTCTGTGAAGGCTTAGGCGACGTCTGCAAGAGACAAGATTTGCTTGTCGTATGGCCTTTAGCATGGTTGAGCACACACACACACGTATACACATATATACATGGATGATGCTGTGATGGACGATTCACCACCGCTGTAGGAGCTATATTACCCCATTGCTATTGGGAGAGGAAGAGGTGATGATGATGGGAGAGTGTTCCTTTAAAATTCTGTTCGCAAGCCGGCAGATGATAGAAACTCTGTAAGGCATTGGATGCACTGGACCTGGTGGGAGGGATTCGGCCGGGGTCCAAGAATCTTGGAGAGATCGAACGGACTGCTAAACTGCGCTCCGGTCATGCTGATTAATGGGCGTTCCATGATGATGATGATGATAATGGTAGGACCAAAAAATATGGAGATGTGAGCCCGCTCACAGCGGGACAAGCTACCCCAGATCTAGTACAGAGAAAAAAAAAACGTCTAAAAAGTCGGGAGCTCTTCTATGCAAGGTGACGAGTGAGCGCTGTGCACCCTGACGACGAATCGCAGGCCATTCGCCGAGCACTTTCACAACGTCAAAGGGTCGGCTATCAAGACGGTCCAGGGATCTCTGAAGTTGCAAACTGGAATTGTGAAACCGTGCACATTCGAGAAGAATATGGTCCGAATCTTCACGCACACCACACATCCCCAGAAATTCTGGACAGCGACGCCTTGCGCCATCTCGTGGCCGCCGCGCGAAACTAGTCAAAAATACAAGGGGAACGTAAGAAAAACTGCTGTATCTGCCGTTCTACTTAACATATCCAATTTTTCCCCGGGTTATTGTATCAGGGAGCCCTTCTGAGCCCATCTGAACAGAAACCATCGTTGGGTACCAAATGGCATCGGTTCCCTAGAGGTTGAGAATTTTGGGCGGCTAATGCATGGGAGGCATAGGAAAAGTGCACCAACGTGACTACTTTATGAGTTAATATCTCGGGCTGTGATGAAGGTATCACATTTTTTCCCGGGATATAGGTTCAGGGGTAAATGGGGAATTAAAATTTATTGTTACCTTTGCGGTAGTCCTACCGCCTGCGGTTCCCTGGGCCAAAAAATCTCAAATGACAGATGTACACGAGAAGATATGTTTGGACCAGCGGCATGGCCGAGTGGGCTAAGGCGTCCGCTCGTTGGTTGTAACCAAGGTCGTGCTGAAGACTGGGAGGTGGTGGGTTCGAATCCTACCGCTGGCTGTGCTGTCTGAGGTTTTCCCTGGGTTTTCCGAAGACTTTCCAGACGAATGTCGGCACAGTTCCCCCTGAAGTCGGCCCAGGACGCATACTAACCCCACTGTCCCCCACTCCTTCCTGCTATCCTCTCTCCGTCTGTCCACATCTGTACGTCGCTCATAGCCACAGTTGCTTCGCGGCGCTAACACCCAATAAAAAAAAAAGATATGTTTGGCTTGACCGCAAAGAGGGAAGGCATAGCGTGCAAGCCGCCTTCAAGGGTTGCTGATGTCGGCTGCTGAGCTAGCGGCATTGGTCGTGGTTTTGTTTTCCTTTTATTTTTTTTGTGTGTGTTTTGTTTAATCCTCTGTTGATGGGCGCATGTATTGACAAGTATTGACACATTTATTGACACATGTATGTCATTGACCGTGCCTGCTCCAAGTGAATTAATTAACTGGGAATTGGTTAACTATTTATTTGATGTCACTTTCTGTTCACTAATTACGTATTCACTTTAATTCGGTAAGTGCTACTTACGTGAATAATGAATTCATAATTAACGAATTAATGAACTAGTCATTTAAATTAGTTAACGTAGTTGTCATTCAATTCATTACTAAATGTTCATTAATTGACCTATTAATTAGTTAATTAATCAATTAAGTACCAGCTATTCCGTCACAATCCTTACAAACTATTTGCTAATTACTGAATGAATAATCACGTTACTTACAATTAAGTGCCTAATTAGGTGCCAATAAATTAAAGATGTAACTTAGTATCAGCACAGTTTCGCGTAAGTCTTGCGTCTTCTTTTGCTCGTGTACAATATCCTGCATAAAGGATTTCATATCTTTTTTATAAATTGACCCGCCTGGCAAGCTCGTCGTACTTTTGCTCGCTCACGTGACCAAAAATGCAACCAGCAGAAAACGCTTTCTAGCTGCCTCCAGACGAAAAGAGACAGATAAGCGGCGTCGCTATCACCTTTTGTCTTTCCCATTGAGCTGTGCCGTTCGCAGAGCCCGAGCGCTGATAACAGCGACTGGAACAGAATATCGCAATTCATCATACCCCATTTTTTCTGGCAGCTTAACTTTCAGAAAACAGCTCTCCAGGCGTCGAACACGCATCTTGTCAGTTTTGCGTTGGAATTGATGAAGTGCGCAGCGGAGTGCATTGAATAATGTGGTCATACGCACTGAAATAAACGTACGAAACCATTGCGTTTCGCTATGATTAGAGGTGGCTATTAAACGTTTACACGTCGAAACGTTTTCTTAAGAAACGCGTTTTGTAACACCTTTCCTAGATTAAACGTTTTCTTAAAACACGTTTAAACGCGTTCTGTTAGATATACGTTCAACAGCACGTATACGTATTTAAACGTCTTACCAGGATACGTTTAAACATTGCAGAAGCAGTAACCAAGTGCAGGGAATGAAAGATTGGGACGAACGACAAGGCACTAACTAGCAACCACAGTTTACTTAGACGACAAGACACACAATGACACTAAACACAGGCACGGTTCAAACGAAACCGTCAGAAACCAGTAAAAACTTGTTCGGCTGCACCGCTTAATTAACATCAATAAAATTTTTCACCTTATCGGTTAGTGTTACAGAGGTGGAACTGACACACTTTTTTCCTGCTTTCGTAATCTCAAGCGTTTCTACCAAAAGCAGCACAATGTACTGAAAGTCGAGTGCAATAGGGGTGGACGGGTAGGTGGAAGGCCTTGAACAGGCTCGTGCAACTAAAGAACATTGATAAGACACATACTGTCCACTCCTATTGCACTCGACTTTCAGTACACTGTGCTGCTTGGGTAAATACATTAACGCTCCAACCTTCTTTGATCTATGTAACACCGCAGTTTTGTTCCACTCCCCCCCCACAGCCACTGCAGTTAACCGAAATGCCTTCCGAGTGGAAGGTCCAGACACTTTTGCCGGCTGACGCGCTCCATTAATGTAATGTTAACACACCTTGATGTCTGGCCGATATAGACCCTCCCACATTTTAGAGGCATACAATAAACAGCTCCCACACAACAATCTACATAAGTATTCACATGGTTTATTTGACATCCAGTTCTTAATTCCTTATTTACATTTTTCATAATGCTAGCAACCTTTCTTAAAAACCACATCAACACCAAATTTTCTAGACAATTTCTTTAACCGATGCGAGGCATTGTGAACATACTGCATCACTCCAAAATTACGATTTCTTTCATTTTCGTCACTTGAACCCTCTTTCCCGAACTTAGTTAACATCCTGCCAACCACATCTTGAACAACATCGTCCGGGTATCCCGCCTGCTCTAATCTCATCAATTGGCCCAAACAGCTGTTCAACACCTTATGCACACACGACTTTTTTAATGCAGCCCCAAGAACATTTTGTGCGACCGCATTTTTTACAGATTTTGAAATGGAGGATTCAAAAGGCATTAGCGGTTTCCGGCACCTTTGTTTGTATTCCCAGCAGATGCCCCTCTCATGACACTCAATTTCAATATCTAAAAACTGAATGACACCTTCCATCAACTCCTCTAAAGTGAACATCAAACCCTTCTCCAGCTTATTAAACAATTCTAACAAAAGAGCGCCATTCACATTCTCCGTGGTCCCTATAAAAAAAAGCATCGACGTACCTAAATATTTCCTTTACTCCCAATCCTTCCTTTTCAACCTCTGACAGAACTAAGCGGTCGAAGTCCCAGACCAACCAGCCCGGTACCTCGCACTCTTCAGTATGTTTAAACGTTTTCGTTTGCATAAACATACAGCGGCACGTATACGTATATAAACGTTTTCCTAGGAAACTTTTATTATTGTAAAGAAGTGAACTGCAAATTTTCTTTTTTTTTCCTTTCCTCCTCTAAAGACTACAGCACACTTTCCTTGAACGACAGTGCAGGGTATCGTTAAAGTGGCATGTTACTTTGTCCGACCCATTTCTGATCGTCTTATGTTTAATAAAGATCAGTCACAGCGAATGGCGTATTTTATTCCGCTTCTTGGTGGTTAATAGACCGTTGCCACGACCCCGTTCGCAGCGTACACCGAACTCCGCCCCGCGTGCACTCGTGCCATTGGGATTGCTGACACTCCAAAAACGGAGCTTTATCTCATAGACATTGTCCGGCAGAATTACAATTCTGGGTGTTATCCTTTTCACCATCCCAATTTGTTCATAACGGGAGGTGTACGGCTGTTTGTGGGAATTCGCGTCAGTGTATCACTGTAAACTTTTTCACACCTTTAAAGGTGTGCGCTATGAACATTCAACCTGGTTGCGTAACATTGCATCTCCAGGGTGATATTTTACAGAATTTGGAAAGCATTACTAAAGATCAAGTGTCAGTGCAAATCTTGCTTTCATTATGTCTTGGATATCGTAGGTACGAGCTAATGCATATATGCATCGCTATCGATAATCGAGCACGCGCAAGTGTCTACAATACTGTTGAACAATGTTGAGATGTTGCAAGACTGAATTTTTGGAGGACAGACAACACTCCAGTAAAGAAAATTTGTGCGAAACCGTGCTCCATTATGGTGTTACGAAAATTACACCTTGAAAGGCGTGCGCCATGCACGCTATTACACCTTTAAAAGTGTGAAAAGATTTAGAGTGTGATGCCACAAAAGTCTTGCTAACCTTTTTTTTTTGTCCCATTCTGGTGCAAGAATGATATCATTCGGGACAGTGATTCCTTTTTAACGCGTAACCGACAAATGTTCTGGTTTTACACTGCAGGTAGTGGGAACCAGTAGGAAAGAGCAGGCTACATGCTTCAGGCTAAAGTGGTCGCTCAAGGTCACAATTTTCCGCGTTGGTCTTTTTACCAAAATACTACTCGCGTAAAGAAGATAAATACAGAATATTTAGTATAATCTACCCAAAAGATTCAATCGTCATCACCGCCAGTACAAGCTGGATATGTATAATGTAAAAACCCCGAGACTAGGGAACACGAAGGGACAGACACAACACGGGGTTTTTTTACATTATGCATCATCTTCACCAGCTCGCTTGCTTCCTAGCCATGTTTTCAAAGCTGGATATGTTTTGAACTGTCGTGAAATACGTCGGTTCATAATGAAATGTACGACGGAAATGAACACGAATAGGGTTTCTTAAAAGCCAAATAGGAACTGGAGTAATAAGCTACTTATAAGACAGTGAGAAAGTGGCGTAGTTGGTAATTACTGATGGGAACCAAGGACGCGCCAGGCATAACGAGGACAACTTCTGTCTCTGTCCCCGTAACGCCTGGCGCTGGAACTTCGTTATTTTAGTAACCGTACTATTAGTTTTCCTGTTTACCTATGCATTCTGAAACCCCTGTTAACAGTGTTTTTTGCGAAGTAACCCAGCGCTGGCCGCTGTTCGATTGAGGCTCTCCCTACTTCTCTGCTGCGCCTGCGCGCTCCTTCTGTTCGCGGCCTCTTTCGAACGAACAAACTCTCTCTGTGAACCTCCGTGAACAAACAAGTCCGGACGCTGTCTGGCTTCTTGAACGTCTGACACATTTTTTTTCAAAGGCTCTGCATTTCATTTCAGTTCGCTTATCCGTTTATCCTCAGATGTGGATCGTTGTGTGGACTGCAGGGGCGGATTTTATGGTGGATTGTTTGTCGGGCCCAGTGTTATACGCATGCAATGTGGTTGCCGCCGTATGTGTCAGGAGTACGGATTCATTTCGAATACCTCGTGCAGTGTTGCCCGTAATCTTTAATTGTAATTTTCTAATTAATTGCACCGTCGATTGGAATGAAACTTGCGCAGTTTTTGTCCAGGTGGCTTGGACTATGGAATAGCCACACTAAATGTCATTTGATCGGTGCTGCTTTACAGTACCTTTAACAGAACGCTTAAACGCTCCAGTTTAACGTTTCATCAGAAAAGGTTTTCCGGACTATACGTTAATCTAAACGGTGTAAGAAACGTTTAACCGGAAACGTTTTAAACGAAAATAAGAAAAACGTGTTAAATGCCGAGCCCTAGTTATGATCTGTCTATTTAAATTATCTCCTATTCGTGCGAAGATGAGAGCGTCAGCAAAGGGTGGCACAGAACGAGGCCTCAGAGGGGCCGGCGTCTGCAAGGGATGTTTAAATATGCGGTCTCCGGTGTGTGGACATTTTCGCAAAGCCATGAATTACCAGAAATTAGGTATTTGGTAATTCACGGTATTTACAACCACTGATGTTTACATCTTTGTTCATTGTTCTTGCGGACAGACGTCTCTGCGAGATAATACCCAAAAACCCGTCTTTTGAAAGCAACGCCGAAATCTGCTTTCAAGATAAGCGCCAAGTCTGTCCTTCAACTGTGGTTATCATCAGACGGGACGCGCGGTTTTCTGTGATAGTTCCGTCTCACCCTTGCGAATGTTTCCTCCTTTCCTCCCCACCTGCCTGTGTGTAATGTTTCCCTGATTGCGCATGTGATGTTAGGGGAAGCTAGGAGCGCCTGTCCAGATCTGTCCAGCCTGTCCAGAGCGCCTGCCCAGAACGCAACGACGAAGGTTGAGCGCCTATCTTGAAGAGAAATGCGTTTGCCAATGGGGCATTGAGTTGAAGTCTGTGAGTCGATGAAGAGGAGTTGTTGATGGCGCTACCCGCACTCAAGCATGATGTGGTTGAGGTCACCGCGCACACCACAGGTGGAGCTCAGGTCAGATGAGGTAAAACCGAGATTAAATTTGAAGGCAGGTCTAAAAGTCACATTCAGCCTCATGCGGTCGAAAAGAGCCGGGAACGGACGCGGAAGTCGACGAGGAACGACGAAAGACGACGTAGTGTCGATAGCGCCAGAGAAAGGAATGAGAGACATCGTATGTCCATTGGGCGTGCATGCATCAATGACCCTGCCCCCTGTCTGTATGACGACTCATCATACATTCATGACTCATCATACGCACGATATGCCGTACGCATCATCGCAAACTATATATTCTCGAAACCGGGTTTAGATCCACACGTGACAGACGTGGTAGGGAGTCTTATGTCACATACATGTTCAACGCTCTTCACCCGGCCGGTATCAACAAATCAAAAGGCACCCTAGAAACACTTCACAAATAAAATATGCTTTTCCCTTCTATCTCCATTATCATCTGTTATGTTCTGTGTGGCGATCCGTGCACGACGATGACAACGACGTGCCTCTGCTGGAGCGCGCCACTGCGCCAGGCAGTCAGTTCTGCCGGCACCGTCCTAGCGTGAGGCCACGCACATCTGCCGCTGGGACATTCCATCATCGCCAGTCAGGACCACTTCCTCTACATTTGGTGACCCGAACAACGAACACAGTGTTCGGCGTAATTCGGCTATTCACCATCCTAAATTTTTCGGCGGCAAGCCATCAGCGAACCACCGTCTAGCAGGCAAGGCGCACCGGGACCACAGTTCCACCGGGGACCCGCAGGGGGACCACAGTAAGCTGACTTTCCGGCCTCCACCTGTTTCATGATGGTCTTCCCCGGCACTTCTCTGGCGGCAACCGGCATTCACGCTGTCGTACCGGTCGCGGTACTGTCGCCCACTCAGCAACGCACTCACCCAGCAACAATCAGCACTCAGCAACTCACTCACTCAGCAACATTCAACGCTCGGCAGCAAGCACTCAGTGCACTCAACAAGGGCTCAACGCATTCAGGAGACATTCAACACAATCAGGAACCACTCGGCATTGACATCTGATCACTGGAACCCGCCCGGATCGCAGTGCTCTTGTTCCCGCCATCCCGCTGCTGCTGCATCAACAGCCACAAGCACAAGCCCTGTGCCCAGTCGTCCACCATCTACAGGCCGTCATCATTCTCCTCTTCATGGTATCGGCGCGGACCTCAACCGCATGCACCGCTCCGCGTTTGGGGGGGGGGGGGGGGAGTGATGTTGCGACCCGTGCACGACGATGACAACGACGTGCCTCTGCTGGCGCGCGCCACTGCGCCTGGCAGCCAGTTGTACCGGCACCGTCCTAGCGTGTTGCCACGCACATCTGCCGCTGGGACATTCCATCATCGCCGGTTAGGACTCATGTAGAGGAACACCACTTCCTCTACATATGCATGGTCATTGCTTTCTGCTTTCTTTACTGCATGCCACAACTTTGTATTACAAAAAAAATAAAATAAAATAAAAGGAAAGAAAAAGCCTTTGCTCGTTCTGGAATTTTCCCCACGTAACCACTAGCCTCCTTATCTTTCGCTATGCTTGCCAATTCTTGCCTGTTGTCCCCTTTCGTCCACGTGTTCATGAACCTCCCATTTTGCTGTAACCGGTCTGGAGCCTAGATCACTACGTTCACATAATCCCTTCCACAGTCTAACAAAGCGGCCATTCACTCCGGCCGTAGAAGCCCGTACGGACACTTTCTTCCCTCAGGGCTGTTGACCCACAATTCGCATGAACCTTTAAACACGTCACACCTAACCATTTAAACACTATGGCAATGATGAGGACGGTGCCCAGAAGAACAGTCTCTGTTGGAAATATCAGCGGCTTCTGTCCTGGGGCATCTCCCTTCCTTCATCATTTATGAGTACGGCATATCGGGCATTAACGATGAAAGTCACTGAAAAGGTTAGCCAGCTGTAGGACTCTAACCCACATCTTCTGGATTACCTTCTGAATTGTATGTATTTGTCCCTTCTATGTTGTTCCAGCCTCAGAACATCAGTTCTCTCATATCGGGCATGTTGTACTCTTACTCGTGCCCTATCTTAGTCGTCGCCGTTCTGCCGTTAGGCTAGCTGTTTAACGATCCGCTGATGTGAATCATAGTCTTGTTGTCTTATAGCCCAGTTAATACAACCGGCTCGGAATGCCGTCTTATATTTCTGCATGCGACAGATAGATAGAAGCTGTTGTCTATGATTTTGAGCTTCAACAACGAAGTGGTGTGTTTGGGACTTGTCTCTGACAGCTGTAAGTTTGCTCTACTCTAATGTTTAAGAAACTGTAAGCTACGAAGGATTACAGACACATAAAGAGATCGGGGACACATCGCGGTTACAGTTTGACCAGACTGACTTCGATCTGCGCGAATGAAATAGAACATCGTCAACTTTTACTGTCATTAATATTGAACCTACATTTACCATACCTGCATAATGGTAATGAGGGGAGGGGGGCAATCATGCCACAGAGCATTGGTGAATTGCTGTGGTTGTTGTTAGTTTCCCTTCTCTCAAGTTTCCCAATGACACTCTCACGTTTTGGCAATGGCAGCACAATTATAAGATAAAAAGAACACGAAGAAATGGGAAAACACCAGAAAGGCTACGGTGGTGGTGGTGGAAATGACTTGAACATCTTGCCGTTGTTGACCTCACAGTTGTGGGCAGCGTGACGACTATATATAGCTCGAAGATGAGATGAAGAGAAAATGAGGGCAGGAGGTGATTCAGGAGCGATCGATCGGTGGCTGACCGTCCTCAAAGTCCAACCAAGCTAAAAGAGGTCCAACAACTCGATTTAGCACATCATCAAGGTCTCCAAGCTAGCCCGCTTTCAAGAAGGCAGCGTGCTGCATTTTTGGGCGCAGACGCGTCTTTCGGAGTTGCATATGTCCAGTACCTCTTTCGTGCACATCGCCTCCTCATGGTACAGCTCAGTCCTCTAGGTGTTTCTTGGAGTCTCTCAGAATGTGGGTAAGGGCATCGGGCTCACGGCAGTGCTTACAATTTGCGTCATCCACGGAGCCGACTCTGGGTAGCAGCGAGTTGGTAAAACATTGTTCCGATTCGGAACCTGTAGAGCGATGTATGGATATTCCTTGGGTGACATATCATAAGCAGACCCAAGCGATGATTTAACGGAGAGAATAATAAAGACAGATGCGTATAGCACCAGCTTACATAAATAACGTGTACTGTAAAAAAGCTGGAGTTCAGGCAAGAGAGAAGAACGGACGATACAGAAGAACTCAAAACCAGCGACAACTTTACTTGCCGCAAAACAGCTGGAACATATACGTACATACCACAGACGTCCTTTTTCGCCCAAACTCAGGCTTTTTTTACAATGATGGAGTTCCTCCACCAGCTCGCTTGTATTTATGCTATTTTATCAGTTACGAGCTTATGAATAACGTGTTATACTGTGCGAATACTGTGAGAGATTTGTTATGAGTCAGGTTGTAATGTTTCGTCACTAGCATTTGCAGACTCTTTTCGGAGGGAGAAACTCTACTAACATTCCACCAACTCCAACAAAAACACAGACTGGTCGGGATACACAATCATCATGATTGTGTATTCCGACGAGTCTGACGAGTTGATGTTTTCCAAATAAATAAATAAAAAAAAATGGAAAGGAGAGTTAATACGCAATATTTCGCCCGAGGTAGATCTGATGCACGTGGAGAGTTAAATACGAGTAGAAGGTTTCAGGTATTTTTTTCGGAACTTCGGTGGGAAAATTTGTGATTATTTCGCTTATCACGAATCGGCGGTTCTTGGTGCGCTGAAGTCGCTCTGGGAAAATCGGCGAGAAACGAAATTGGTATTTCCTTTGCATACAGTCAGACTTGTACGTATTTGGAGTATTGTATTTAAAATACTGTATATTTTAAATACAATTTGCGGTATTTTGGTACTCTACTCAATACTTTTTGTTTTGTGTATTTGTACTCTATTTAAAATACATTTTATGGTATTTTCTACTCAATACTCTAATTACATATTTTGGATCTCCCTCTCAAACTTTCTGTGTCTCGTCTTTCCATTATCTTGTTTGTTCAGTGGAAATTTCCTGACTCCCTCGGACATGACCTGGACATTGGCCCTTCTTGGAAGTCTCCATTTAGAGATCCTGCCCCGTGTGTCCTAATCCTTTATACGCCTTGTGCAGAGCGCTTCTCGCGCCGCCCTGCGTCAAGCACGGAAAATTTTTCCGGGGCTCCGTAGCGCGCAGCGTCCAGCCAGCCTGTTGTTGTTGTGTGTTCGCTGCACGTCGCATGGCGCCGAAGAAGTCGAAGAACAATTGTTGCGTGGTGAAATCAGCATTCACTTATAGAAGTACACCGCCTGGAACAAAATTTTATTCGTTTCCTGGAAAGACTCATGAAAAGGAGAGAAGATTGAAGTGGATCGCTGCAGTGAAACGTGTTCGCTTTGAGAGATGTTAACCACTGTCGGGAAGCTAAGCGAACTCCGTTCGTTGTTTCTTCTAGTAAAGATAGCTCGCCGTGGATGCCCACCATCATATGTAATCACCATATTGAAGAAGGCGCTATGTCAATTGATCCAAGAAGTACTTCGTATGTTCCGTGTATTTTTCCTTCCCCTTTACTAGGCAAGTCTGCTCCTTCAAGCTCAAGCTCCTTGCAAAAGCCAATAATTAAGAACAACCATTCTCACTCTACACTTACTCACTAAGAACAAAATGCCGCGTGGCTGAGGTGTCAGAGATTGACACAACCTGTCTTACATTCCCAACATAAGCATGCTCTTCTTCATTTGATGTACCATCAGGGTTGCGGGATTTATAGCATCTTGATTTTAATCGCGACTTTAATCACTGGTGCTAATCGTGATTTAAAGCATCTTATAGTTTTTTACCACATAATTTTCCTTGGAAAGGAAATTGCTTCGTGAAATTGAAGAAGGCTCCACGATGTATAGCGTCAAATCTCAGCTTGTATTCCTCAACATCATTCCAAAATCGCTCAGGCCAATAATTGCATCGGCCGAGCTCTGTTGTTTAACTCATGACACTATACATCATCAAGGAAACCTACGTGTCATGGGGCGTAAATTTAATGCCATGTACGAATTACTACGAATTATTACCACGTCATCGTACTTCACCATTATGAAGAAAATGGTCAGTTAAGAGGGAGACTTTTAAAGCATTTTTTTAGATGTTTAAAGATTTTTTTATCGCGGTTACTTGCAACCCTGTGTATCATGCAGTCATGCTACACTCTTGAATAAAATTGGGAACCCTGCATCAGATTTTGAATTCCTACAATATAAAAAAATACTAAAAACGTAATTGTTAATTACAAAACATTTGCAGTAGGTTCCATGGTCTTCAGATCATTGCATTGTATCATAAAGCAAATTGCACGGTGTATATAAAATGCAACAAGCACTTTTAAAAGCACAGCAGTAGTCTTAGTTACATAGCGGCTTTGCTAAGGATGTGCACAAAGTGCGAATTTCCCCATTCATAGTCATTAATTTATCTGTTGTTGCGTGAGATAAAACTCTTCAAGTCTGGGAACAGCTTCACGAAGAAACCTGTGATGTCGCAAGACTTGAATTTTTGTTTTGTCGAATACACATAAGAGCATTCCTTGAGTTCAAGCACGTATTCGCCTCGAGATCGAACAGCGTCGCCACCATGCGGCTGCTCCGTGAACTGCCTTTAGTGGGGATGAACAGAGGAGAAAAAGGTAACTGAACTAAAAATATTAATAAAAGTACTGAAATGAAGAAACAAATTTTCAAGCAAATAAGATATAAATGTGACAAAAAGTAAAATACAAATAAATATGAATCGTTACAGCGTTCAATATTTCGCTCAGTACAGATTGGTAAGCTCTGTGCCTAATATATTTATATTTATTGAACAACTGATTCATTTGCCGCATTAAAAGCTTTTCAACTTTCGCTTGAATACTGCTATGACGCACAATATGTAGCGCTTTTTCTGCGAAGGTATCCAAGCCGGGCATGGCAGTAGCGTAGCCAGAAAAAAATATTTCTGAGGGGTTCAGGAGGAAATTTGCATAGGAGAGAAGGGTTTACTCCTCGTTTCTCTCTTCCAGATACGCTACCAAAGGTACGATTTCGGGAGGGGTCTGAACGTCGCAAACCACGCCTACGCATGGGACCGTTTTTTTCCGCTCTAACTCATCGGTGCAATTTTTTCCGAGACCATTTGTTCCGTCACCAAATTTTCCGTGGCCATTTTTTCGGGGCAGTTCGACCAAATGGCGCTCTATCAAATAGGCGGACACCTTCGAATTGATTCTGTAACTGAACTCTTTGGAGACTACATTTCACAAGGAGAAAGAAGCGCATTGTTTGTGTTCACGTGAGATGCGCGTTGCAGAAGGAGTATATTCCACTGAGTGACCGAGTGCAATTGTCCAAAATGGGCACTGCTTGATGAACATAATAGATCTCAGTCCCGAGCAAAATACCAAGCCGTAGCGATTCTCGGCAAAGTGTGGAATTCCTGCGCAGTCAGACTTGAAAAGCGATTTTACAAAAAAATATTTCTCGCATATAACTCGCACTGATAAAAGTACCGCATTTTTCTGTGTACAAGCTTCGTTATATATAAAAAAGTTTTCTGAAGAAGTCCTGCGCAGGATGATGACGCGCATATAATGACATTAACGCGCAGGACTTCTTCAGAGAACTTCTTTCAATGTATAACGGCGCTTATACACTGAAAAATACGGTCGAAAAAATACACTGTTAGTCTTCCTTTCTGGTTTTCGGGTCATATGACTATTTGGGCCTTCTGGGCGTTAGGGCCTTCTGGACACCTCATCCTGTCCTGCTCATTTGGTCCAAATGCGCAAAAGGCCCATTTTTTTCGGGTCTTATGAACATTTGGACGTTTTGGTCACTTGGGCCTTATGCAAACTGGGGCCATATGAGATATAACCATAGTGAAAGCTGCACCTGCACCTTTAGCCTTGCATTTTGGCCTCGTCGAAAGCGAGGTAGGGAATATATAATCTCCCTCTATTGTGGTCCACTATGTCCATGTTTGCACGTGGGAATGGACACGCCAGCTCTGTATGTAGAAGTACAACAACAACAACAATAAATGAAGGAGAATCATCAATGAGTATATCATTGTCTTTCACGATAACACCATCGGGCGTGCAACACAGGCATGGCTGATGCAGTAGTATTATACATACAGTAATATTATACCTCTGCGCTTTGCAGTCGTGGTATTTCTCAAACTGGATGATTTTTCACACTGCTCCATGTACCGTCCATACCATACAGCTTTTGTGTTCGGAATATCAAGCTGATTACGGTAAACATGATGTAGCTGGCCGCATACAGGCAACACCGCGGAATGTGCTACGAGCCCAGGAAAAACTGCGCGCTCCTCCCGCTAGGGGATTCGCTTGTGGCACCCCAATAGGCGCTGCACGGGGCGTATTATGTGTGCCCTGACGCGGTGACGCCGAATTCTGACCTCGCCGAGCGGGGACCTGCTAGAATTTTGCTTTGTTCTGGGTCATATATACTTAGTGGAGTTATGTGATATCTCTTTGTCATCTTTTTGGGACTTGTGTTTAGATGACACCTGTCACACAGCGGCGGCTTGCGCTAGTGCCCGGGGTTTTGGTGATTCATGTCACATAGCGACGACTTGCCGCATTGACCAGTGACCGGTGGTCAAGGATAAATAGTATCTTAACTGTATTTCAAATACTTTTTGAAGTATTTTGTACTCTATCTTAATTATTTTAATTTTCATGTATTTATACTCTATCTTAATTACATTCTAACGTTAGTATTTATTATCTTATCTTAAATACATTTTTGAGAATCTTGTACATGTCTGCATACAGTGAACGAAAAGTGGCAGGGTACAAGTTGCTTGGACACGCCGTCTTCCGCGAGGGACGTTAAATACGGGGTGCCGTGTGGTGAGCGTTCATCGCACGTTAAAGAACCCTCAGGTGGGTAAAAGCAATCCACAGAACGACCGCTGTGGCGTCGCTCATGATCTCAGTTGTCTCGCGACGTAAACACCCAATTATTATTATTAGTGAACGAAAAGGGTTAAAAATTGGGCTGTTCGGTAGTTCATACTTTAAAAGCGATAAAAAGACCCTGCAGGGAAACAAACAAAAAGACTACACAACACAGAGCACAGAATGACGAACAAGATTTTATTGACAGACCTGCTTCTTAACTAATCTGATCCAGCTACGCCCTCTTCTGCAAGGTTATCCTTTTGCACCCTCAAGCCTGTCTAGTGCCTTTATCTCTTCGAAAGCACACGAGTTATCAAGAGGCCTTCATGTTATCAACTTTCATAAATTCCTGGACTCGATCAGTTAGCAGCACTGAAGGCACACTCACGCACCTGTTCCACGCATTTTTTATTTTTTTATTTTAGTATTCGGAATATTATTTAACATTTTAGAATATTTTTAGTAATCGGTTAGCAGAGGGTATGGCAACATGGTTGAACATTTAAAAAATTGTCAAGGGTGCGTTGCTCATTTCCTTGAGACCAAAATTTTATAAATGAGTAATAAGGTCGGTGAGTTTTTATATCTTGAAGCAATACAGATAAAAAATGCAGGGAACAGGTGCTTGAGTGTGCCTTACGTGCTGCAAACTGATCGAGTCGAGGAATTTATGAAAGTTGATAACAAGAGGGTCTCTTGATAAGTCCTGTGCTTTCGAAAAGGTAAAGGCACTACGCATGCTTGAGGGTGTAAAAGTGTAACATTGCAGAAGAGGGCGTTGCTGGCTCACGTAAGAACACATTACACTGGCTCACATTTAAGAAGCAGGTCAATAAAATCGATTTCGTCAGTCTGTGCTGTGTGTTGTGTCGTCTTTTTGTTTGTTTACCGGCACGTTTTTTTTATCGCTTTTAAAGTACAGTGAACGCAACGCTTTATTTAAATTTTCTCGTAGCAACTGCTAAAACCTGGACTTGTTGTAATCAATTTCCAGGTGCATGATAATGGATTTAGGCAAGATATGGCATACACTTCACCTTTCGTTGCAGCAATCTCGTGCAAAGATGGACTGACTGTATTTCCACTGTCCGCTGCCAAGCAGTTCAACATAAGGGGAGGGACTGAAAATAAAAGCAAATAATTTGAAGTGCTGATTCTGGTGATTTTACAGTGCATAATTGTTTTCCAAGGCCGCATAAAAAAATGTACCGGTGCGCGTTTATCAGTGCTCTTCGGTAAACACCGAAGACCCTAGTTACAAACCAGTACACGTGTACACCTTGAAATAAATTTGCCAGCTTCTTCTCTTTGCCGCATACCACGGTTTACCTTCTGCTATGCATATTTTAGCTCGTATCCCGCATGATGAGCAGGCAATTATAGCTGACGCCACTACATGCGCTTTCACAGGGCAATAGGTCTTCATTTGGAGAACTCGTGGCGGCGGTTTCCATGCATGTTTTGCGATGCGACGCTGCCTGCTAATTGCATTGTACCCTGGAGGCGTCGCGTGGAACGCATCTCTTTCTGGGTGGCGTCAGACGGCGGCACAACTGTCAACCCACTGTATGAGATGCACTGATGACGCTCTCACGACAGCTCATTAGTTTGTTTATTTCGCGCTCACGAGCATCTTCTCATAAGGCGTTTACATTTATTCGCTCGGAGCAGACCCCGAGCTGAGTAGAAGTGCATCACCGAACCGCAAACCGATCGGTCGTGGTAAACCGAGGAGAAAAGAAACTTCCGTACGCAACCAAGCGAGAACGATAATGCGCATGCGCAGTATCTATCGCTGTGTCGTCTGCTTCCAGTTGGTGCTCGTTGCAGGGCACTGCCTATCACTTTGTGACAAAAGACCCGGACTGCATGCGTCCCATGGACAGACACAAACACGCACTTAGCCAGATTCTGTCCAGCCATATTCCAATCACACGTCATTCCATGCTATCCAGATCCCGACAAAAGTTTACGGTACACCAAAGCGACGTATTTTTTTATCTCACAGCGACACCCTAGCGACGAACAGGAGTGGACACACTTACTGAGAGGTGCGTCAAGTACCCGGTCACCTGTTTGTAAGTGTGTCTGCTCCTATTTGCAGCAACCGTGTCGCTCTGATGACTATACAGGGTGTCCACGCTAAGTGTGAACAGATTTTTTAAAACCATATCAATCATTTTTTCCGAGATGAAATCAATTGCAATATAGCATATGCTGAAGGGCACTCCCTAAGGGTGCATTAACAGACTCCTAAGGCTATGTCTTAATTAACTTTCAATAATTAACTTTTTAATTATAAAAGCTACGAAGTTGCTCCAATGAGAACATCTGATCTCTTCGGTCACCAGATACCAAAACCGTCTTCAGAACAAAAATCCGTTCGGTAGATCGTCCGCAAAAAAATCGCGAAGGAACGCCATTTTTTTTCTTTGTTTGGTTTATTGCGCATCTTCAAAGAAGCGGCTTTCCTTTACCACCAGTGTGAGAGAGTGAAAGAGCACAGTGCCGCCTCATGCGTCGAAGATTAGCTTTAACTTGCAGAAACAAAACAAAAACACAAATTTATCGGGTGACTCTATCGCGACTGCCCTTATCTTGGGCTGCATTTTCTGTTTCCTTTTAATCTTTTTCCAGGACGTAAGAGGCGATAGTGTGCTCTTTCATCCTCTCGTATTGGGGGCGAAGGAAAGACGCGTCTCTAGAGATGCGCAATTAATAAAATAAAGAAAAAATGGCGTTCCTTTACGAATTTTTTGCGAACGATCTATCGAACGGATTTTTGTTCTGAAAACGGCTTTGGTATCTGGTGACCGAAGAGATCAGATGTTCTCATTGGAGCAATTTCGTAGCTTTTATAATTAAAAAGTTAAGACATTGCCTTAGGAGTCTGTTAATGCCCTCCTAGGGAGTGCCCTTCAGCATATGCTATATTGCAATTGATTTCATCTCGGAAAAAGTGATTGATATATTTTTAAAAAATCTGTTCACACTTAGCTTGGAAACCCTGTATACACCACTCCAGTTTTCCGTAAACTATTGTCGGGACCTGTACATATGTTGCCTGAGGAAGAACAACTTTATTGTTAAGACGATGAAATGGGGTGATGATGCATGAAGAAGCGCAGACTGTGCATTAAAGCCTGTGTCACATACAGTTATTCGATATGTTTCATTCCCAGTTAGTTATTACATTTTTCTTTTTTTTTTTTTTACACCAGGGGCAAAATTTAAGCACTTACGACTATTTCCACAAGCTGATTCGGATGGTAAGGCGGTCCAGAAGAAACCCATTTAAAAATTTCAAAATAGCAGCCATCCTCTAGCTCACGATTTCTGGGAAGGATCTGCGAGCTCCCCTTCCAAGCTCCAAGCTCCGAGCGAAGCGAGCTGCGAGGTGACTCTGAGGGAATACCCAAACACAAATTGAGCAGGTCTGAACAAATAAACCTCTACCCGAGAACCGTCATCATGACGTTGGTAGATAGACTGAAACCGAAACAAATCGGAAGGCGAGGGCTGGGTTTCACGAATGGGCGCTTGTCGCTGCCTCCTTTCGAAAGAAAAGTTGGTCGGCAGGTTGCGTCCCTTTTAGGGACCATCGTAATCACCTCAAGACCGCGGCTTTGGGGCGTGACCTTGTCCGCCCCTACCTTCGCGCATAGTTCAACTCTACCAAACTGGTCGCGCTGTCGAACACTATGACGTCATTTGTTTACAAACAGGGACAGGTCTATAGACGACCCTCTGTTTACAAATATGTGACGTCACGAGAACACTGGTTCGAGGTGGTATCTTGCTGTGGTTGGCAAGAAGCAGGAAAAAGGCGTCGGCCGATAGGCTGATAAAACTGATAGAGCCCACCAGCATGCTTTGCGTGGCGGCCTAACGTAATCAATGACGTAGGGGGTGCAGGTCGTCTATTCTCACGCGCCTTCGAGCCAGCTCCGTGACGACATATCCCAGGCAGCACAATGTACTGAAAGTCGAGTGCAATAGGGGTGGACGGGTAATTGGAAGGCCTTGAACAGACTTGTGAAACTAAAGAACATTGATAAGACATATACCGTCCACCCCTATTGCACTCGACTTTCAGTACATTGTGCGGCTTGGGATCGCTCTGAGCGCTTCCGAGCAAATAAGCGCCCATAATTACGCATTCTTCGGTTTCCTTACATCATCGTAGTCCGTACGCTGCAGTTCATAGGTAAACCTTATTTATGTAACGGTTCATCAGCTCCATCAGGCTGTCATGCGTGTTTCCCCTTCTCGCATTTCGAAGTGAATTTATAAAAGTGCATCACAGCCTACACGGGCCCCATGTTCGGCCGGAGAAACCGCCGGACCTAAATTGCTTTGTGTTTGGCGCAGTAATATGTCACCACGGCATCAGTTTTCCTGCCCTTACCGTAATCACTTTTGCACGCAACCCTTCAAAAACTGCGCGCAAAAAGGACCATCGAAGAGTCTTGCCGCGTAATTTTAGACTTTCGTAAGAGAAATCTGAGCACGACGTCGCTTGCTCGATTGGTCCGTCGCTCCAAGTTTGCAAATGACGCCATCACGGGCTTGCAGATGGCAGTCATTATAGCTGCGCGCTCACTGGACGACAGCGAACCAGTGCTCGTCACGTTCTTACCAGAGGCTCGAGTTAGAAGCATTAAAATGAAACGAAGCTCGCGTGGGCGCTGGATGAAATTACGAGATAACTGCTCCATTTTATGTATGTTAATGACGTACATCAAGAATCACAGAAACACGAACGGCGTAATGTGCGAGGTAACACCCAAATATTGTTTTATGTTTTGCACCGCGGCTTGTCCTGCAACGAATAAAATGAGCTCCTGCGAAAGGACGACGAGTGCAGGTGACCTACAAAACGAGCGCGAGATCTCATGCGGTTCCGCACACCTTTAAAAAATGCACCACTCGTGAAAAGAGTGAGTCGGGGAACGACTCGTAGAGATGCAAAATTTCCGGAAATTTTGAATCGCTCGAAAAAAACCGGTTTCTTTCGTGTTTTTTCCCGAAAAATTGGGAACGATGGAAACAAACGTGGTTACTGCTGAGCCGAAGCATTGCCTGCCAAACCACAGCATACAATGAGCTAGAAGTGTTCATCCTCTAGGCATAAATGCAGAGTAGAGCATTCCATGAGACTGGTGTCTACTCAGCGATCGGTAATTAGAACAACCCGTCCACTCCAAGCAGAACTCCGACATTATGTGAACGCGATGGCGATCGCTTGGAGCGGCCAGACGGAGCTCTAAGTTTGTGGTTGTTGGCGAATTAGAGGCCCCTAAGGCACTGTTGGCGGGTTGGAACGCACCAAAGGCACGAAAATTTACATTTTTAATTTTGTCGCCTGGAAATTTTGGGCTATTTTTCCGGAGACGAGGAAAAAACCCGAAAAAACTGTTTTCCCCCAAAAATTTGCGTTTTTTTTTTTCGGGGCTTCTCATCTCTAGGAACGAGGAAACGTCGTGACGTAACGTGGTACCCGCGGGTACGTGACTCGTGACGTAGAGCGGCACAGCTAGAGCAGATATAATCGGCGCGAGAGCTAAGAAGAAAGAAAAAAACAAATCACGTAGAATTCCCTGTGTCGCGGGAGGATCGTGTCGGCCGTCCACGGCTGCTTTCTCCGACTGTTTTTGTAAATTTGGTTGCGCAGTTATAATACACCGCAGAGAGAAAATATTTTCCACGGTCGCTCCTGATGGAAAACTTGGCGAATGAGGCAGGGTTTCGAGCCACCTGTCAACTCGTTGCTCCTTTAAAGGGGTCTCAGCGCTTCGCCCAAAGCTATCTCGGATACAGGCAAGGGGCGTTTGTTTGCGTACCTGTGAACCTCCATTCAAAGTTTTACAGTAGTTTTGCAAGGTTTAAGAAGGTCAAAGACGAGTTGAAAACCACGAATACCCAAACTGATTCGACTGCGACACGGCGAGCTGCTCTACCAGTGAGAGGCCACGGGAGACATCATGTGCTTAAAGGAAGCAGTAGGTATATTACGGAGATTTTCGGGGGTTTGTATGTTGCCAACTGCTATGTGTGTAGTAAAATAATCTCTTCCTCAGTATATTTTGATGCGGATGATTACGCGTGGATGATGCAATCAACCACACCTATCAAAGTGTCTGTTGTGTCCACTCAGCCAGACATCCCATTCCAGAATCCTTTATTGATAGCGGTCATCATGGTGCTTCTTACACTCGCGCGCTATCGGCTCTGCGCGACACCACAGTGTCGCAACCCCTCTAACCGTGAAATGCGTCTCCGCCGAACAATAAATATAATGATGATGATGATCATGAGTGAGAGAAATTCGCCACTTGAGTTGTGGCTCAAGACCCCAATACCGGCGGTATATAATTTACAATGAGGTGACGATGGAAACGACGATTGCAGGTTCATTGTAAAGGAAACAGGAAAGTGTTGAACCTTTTTCGGCACCGAGACAGTATCACTGCTGTACTGTTTGACTGCTTCACTTACTGTGTCAAAGGTTCACATTCTAGAGCTGCGAGAGTAATCATTGTTTAGGAATCCGCCCACCGCATTTTTTTGTGTGTGGAAATTTTCCTGCGCATCCAACAAGGCAACAGATCTAGTCTCCAATGTGGTAAGAGTACTGAAACTGCTGAAGGCATGAGGCGGTAGTGTATAGACGGGCAAACCGGTGATCGCCATCGTGGACACCATGTTTGATAAGTAATACCCAAAACGCACTGTCGCACACGATCTGGATCGACCAGCAATCCTGGACGGCGCAATCCCGCTGGACACGGCGCGTTGTCCGCAATTCACGTTCGTGATCCAGGTTTTCATTTGACGCCGTCTGGTGAGAGCTTTGCGCAATACCCACCGAAGTTTCAAATTAAAAGAAAACATTGGTCCAGGATGACTACTTGAAATATATTCACATCAATGCAAATGCTATTTCAGCTGTGTCAGCGTTAGTCCATGTTGTTTTCTTCGTTCGGGCCGCTGCCATCACCGCCTTCTTGCCAGGCCGGAACCGCGGCAGTGCGAGTAGAGAGAAGACGAAGAAGTGATAGGAAGCCACTGCGCCTGTGCCAACCCACCTTGAAGTGTGTAATCATGTTCGCGAACGCGGGACAAGTGTCTGCGTTGTTGATCTCTGTCGCCGAGACTCGCTTTGTCCGCACCTGAGGACGATCGCAATGGCTGCCTAATCACGATCGCGCGCGATGTGGATCATGCGTCAGTGCGTTTTGGGTATAAGACTGATAACAAATATGTTTGTCTTTTTCCCAGTACCAATACCAATTCTTGCGACGGCCTCCACTCTAGGCTCGTAAGCAGATCTCACGGTGTGTTTATTTCGACTTGAAAGACGACAGTTTGTGAAAAGACAGTGAGTGAAGCATTTGCAATTTACGTTAAGATCGTAGGACAGTGTACTGCGATCCAGCTGCCAGGAAGGGTAGCAGGCGCTGTGAGATCTTTAAAGTGCCACTCCTGACTCCAAAAACGGCGTTTATCGTATTTAGTCCATGAAAAGAAGGTACCTCGAGGATTCTGTACGCGAAATTTAAGTCCTGTTTGCGAGCGTTGTGCATTTCTATCAATTTTTGAAGATCTGCTGACCTCCAGGAGTTTCGATGACGCGAGGAGCAGGTGATATCATGTCTTGCCCACATATTGCAGTGATGTCATGTTCTGGAGGCAGCGCTCGTCTCCTTGCAACGACGACGGCGTCCGGGGAGGGTCACGTGGTGAAGTCACGTGACGCTGACCGAAAGAGGGGAAATGGGAGAGATGTCTTTCACCTCGTGGTTTCTCGAAGGTTTCTCGGAGCGGTCGGAGGATATGTCACGTGGGGCTCTGCTAACGGAGTGCAAAAAGTGAGCCGCCCGAAAGACGTGAACGGCAACAACGTTGCCAGGTGAGAGCCGGGCGCTCGACCGGAGCCCACCATGACGTCACAGTTCTCAAAACTAAAAATTTTCTCTAACTTTCGCGTCACGTAGAGCCAAAATATTTCGCAGGAATGTGAAGTGAGACAAGAAGATTTCAGTAACATAACTTTGGTAGGATTCTGAAGACACGAAACTTAGACCGTAGTTACAGTTTAAGACAGTTGTTGACAGATGTGTTTGATATTTTTTTAGCTTTCGGTGCAATTTTTCCATTGGTAGCACAATGCGTTTGGACTCGTTAAATCGATAGTCTTAAAAAGAAAAAGAAAATAAAAGGAAACGCTGTCATCGTCATGTTATGATCCTGATGGTCGCCGTCCAAGATATTAATCTCGCAGCAAATTATGTACAGGTTATCTAAGCTAACGTGCACATGGGGTCTAAAAAAACATGGTGCGTCATGAGCGAATGAAAACTGTAGAAGAACTGTGAGGAGTCGCGGCTCCTGGTGTCCTGTATTTTCTTTATGGTGACCAATTAATTAGGCGCACTTATTCGATAACTTTTCAACTAGTCGTCTTATAGGGCCGAGACAAGAATTGGGAAATGTAGAGCGTATCGAGAAACACCAATCGCAATTGTTTCCTGCAGCGTAAACCTTGCGTTGAGTTCTTTTTTCCTGGTAAGAAAGAACGCTCGCAAAATCCGAAAGTGTACCACGTGACACGAGACAAGCGCATCTACGCACGCGCCTCGATTTCAAAGCTCTCACGCGACTTATGGCGCATTCCATTGGCAGAGCTGGGTCAAAGTTTTGTCCCGGAAAGGGGCAAAAACTGTTCCCTTGGCAGAGCGGGGTATGCGTTTAATGTTCCATTGGTGGAGCAAGTGCGGGTGGCGTAGGGGTGGAACAGGGGGCAAATAAATTTGCTCCAAGGTACAATAGTTTTTAACCCAGCGATTACCTGAGCGGAGCACGACAGAGAAGAGGAGGCATGCGCACGATAAGTGAGGTCGTTATGTTCGAGCTTTCGTGTTTTTTTTTACTCGTGTGTCGCGCAGGTAGTCGTGCGTCTCTTGCACAGTGTAAACACTGCGCGTCCCGCTATGTGTAATTACATTGGGCGATTCCGAAGCGGTTTGCTGATCCCCACGTGGCCAAAGCAAACCCGAGAAACTGGGTCACGCGTCTGGGTCACGCCCCGGTCACGCGCTATGCACAGCGCGCGCATCCTACCTCGAATGCTAGCATTCCATTGACAGAGCAAACCCGTGCGACGCCGCCGGTAGCATGCACGGAACCCCACGCAGCGCGGCACAAAAATTGCTCTCCCAATGGAATTTACGATTAGAATCATATACAACTCAAAGTAGAAAATTAGTTCGACGGCTTCAGATTGTTTGTTCCTTTAACATTCATGGCTCATCCTGTTCTCCTTTTTCGCTTCCTTCAATTTCGGTACTAAGTCGTGTGGACGGCCCGGTCATCTCCTCCAGAGAGAGATCGTTTTTTGTAGCTTCTTTATGGAGAAAGGAACGGACGACGGCTCATGCGGTTGTTTGCATGTTAATTTATTGGCATTCTCACGCCTTGTGCATGATGGAAAATCCAAGAACACATGCACTCCTATAGCGCGAGCAATACTGGAACACATTCTAACCACAATCATCAGAAAATGCGTCTGCCGATAACGCAGGATGAAAACGTATTCCTGGGTAAATTTGCCATAGAAGGCGACCCGTTGGCATACATTGGCATTTCAGGCCGCTAAACTAAGGATCAGGATCATGTGATAAGGCATGAGATGAGACGCGTGCTACAAACTCACGTTCGACATGGCGTATCGTTGAGCTCGATCGTGCTGCATAGTAGCGCACTCACCAAATAACATCACACCTGCAACCAGAGATCGCCAAAAGAACCCATGCTCTGCTCGCAAATGTGATGTTATCCGGTGAGTGCGCTAATATGTGGCATGATCGAACTCAACGATACGGCACGTCGACCTTCACGTGAGTTCGTAGCACGCGGCTCAGCCCATGCCTTATCAGATGATTGTCATCGTCAGTTTCACGTCCCGGAATGCCGGGCTATGCCCGTTGGTGAACTGGTGCGAGGCATTAATGTTTGACGCGGTCGACAGGCACTAACGTAGCTTCTCACGCGCCCATGCATATAAGGCATTAGTCGATCGTATACTCACCGGATTACTTTCATTTCGCTAAAAGCAACCAATATCATGTGTTTGTTTCTGTTTCTGGTATCATGAATTCATTATAAGTCAATATGGCACATACAGAAAGCAACAACCCCGCTAATCTATTGTTCTTTGTATTTATAACGATACGCCCCATGAAGGCCCGGTGATTCGACCAGATAGCGAGATATAAAACAGATAATAAACAGTCGTGATCGTACTGTCTTAGACCGGCTTTCCCCTACGTGTCCAGCAGGAGGTAGCATCCTTTCACGACCCTCATAACGAATTCCCCAGTGCATGTGATATAATAATATTACCATTATCTCGGAGGTGCTGTCGGGGGAAATATATTTCCGGTGGGCCGACGTAAACAGTGACAATTGCTCTATGTGCGCATCTACGCTCGAGGCCCAAGGTGGCCAAGTCGTACGTGATCCAGATGACAGATTTTGGATGACCGTAAACTAGTGACATACGGGGCAGGACCAGCGAGAGGGGGGGGGGGGATGGCGCCACGCGTCTCTTCAGGGACCCGCAGGACCCAAGCCCGTCGTAATCATACCTAGAAGAAATACATGGACTATGCTATCGAGATGTGAGAAGAGCACCCGGGCATTGCCCTTCCCCAGGGCCTGTAATTTTTCTCGCCGGCCCTGCGTACAGGAACGGCAGGTTCGTTTGTTCCACGAAGGGTCAGCTAACAGTCATTTGCCTTGCTTCGCACGTATTTCGCAATTTTTTCTACTTCGACTTCATGATTATGAAACAAAGAGGGGGGGGGGGGGTTCGAAGTAGCTTGCCGGGCTCGGCCGCACTCAAGTGGGCATCATCACGACTATATGAAAAAAAGAAAAAAAAAGAGGGGGAGAAGAGTGTTGATGATTTCAAAGTAATAGGTTGGATGACCGATACTGATGGGACGGAGACACACTGTAGATGAGAGGTGCGCTAGAGTGGTCTTTCCGCGAGGCCCGTTTCTTGAAGAAAAAGCACGAGGTCGCGGGTTTTTGAAAGTCGTTCTGCGTAAGAACCTTCGGGGAAGAGGACGTCCGTCAGTATGCCAGGCCTGGCGTGGGGAAGGTGAGTTTCCCGCAAAGTACGGTATGCACAGCATTCTGTCAGGATGTGTGTGATAGTCTCCGGATGAATACAGTGACGGCAACTGGAGTCCTCCCTGGAGCCAATCTTGAACAGTTGCGAGTTCGTGAACGCAGATCCCGTGCGTAACCGATGGAGGATTGTCTGCATAAGACGGGGAAGATCTTTCATGGGAAGAGAGGGTCGATGATTCTGCATGATGTCCTGTATGCCAGGATGACACACTTCAACTAACTGTTTGACGGCCATGTGCCTGTCGGTGTCGGCCGGAACTGGTAAGGATGGGCTGCAGCTGTGGTGTGCTGAGGATGCTAGCTGGTCCGCTCGTTCGTTGCCTCTGATGCCGACATGAGACGGGATCCATTTAAGAGTAAGCTCACCTCCGGTCAGCCTATGCTGGGCACACGACCTCCTTAGACAGCGGGCTAGGATGCTACCACACATGGGGTTCATCACGTTACAGAGGGCTCTTCTGGAGTTCGTAGTCAAAACGGCCTTAGCTATTCCAGTGACTTGAACCTCAGCAGCTGCGTGTAACAAGGCCAGGAATTCGGCCTCGTCGTAGATGAGATAGGGTAACGAACTGATTTCCCTTGTGAGGCCATGTTCATTGACGGGATGTAGGACGCACTAGTAGCGCTCTCGGAACGGTGGTCAGTGGAGCCATCCGTGAACACCAGAGTATGCGTGTGGTAGACGTCGCTTATCAGGTTCTCAGCCGCCATCCTGGCCACCATGGGGCTGGGACTCGCTCTCCTTCCGTAAACCCGGGATGTGAAGCGTTGTTGCGGGCACGAACTCACGCCATGGCGACGCAGGTGGACTAGCTGGGAGCCGAGGAAGAGCCCCCCTGTTGGCTAGAGAGCTGAAATACACCGCACAGTCAACTTCACCCTCAGCCTGTGGGGAAGAGATGTCGTGAAAGAGGTGGTGGTGGAATGACGCGAGTCCGTTTCGGAGATAACCAGTCCAGTTCAGGTAGCAGCAGGTGAATATGTTTATTTACACTATCTGCAAGTCGTCCAGCAAGGCATAGATATTTTCAAATAGAAAGCCCTCTTCCGCGGGCGACACGGCCTTTTCGTTCAAACGTCCGGGTGCTGCCTCAGGTCGTAACAACAAATCGCAAACAAAATTTTCACTTTCCAAAGGTTCGTTTGGTCAGTTGCAGTAGGTCCGCAGATATCCAATCCAACAGCGGGTGAGCAACAAAGCATAATTGTCAGAATTTGTCGACATATAGGATTCTACGTAACATTAAGAAAGCCCAGCCCAACCTCTCCATATTTTTCTTTTTTTACCTACCTACCTGCCTACCAGGCCAGTTCTGAAAATAATACAGCATAGACAAAAGGGGTCACTGGAGATATTATATTGACAAAGGAGAGCATACTCCGTGGGGTGATCTTCTCCCTTTCACTTCCTTTCCCCTTTCACTGGAATCGAAGAGGTTGTTAAAGAATAAACAGATTACTGACAAAGTAGATACGTTTTCTACTTCGGCTTTTAACCAAACTTGTGCCTGTTACCACAAAAGTAATTGATTACCGTTACAAATTACTTACTTACTATTGAGTAACGAGTATAAAAGTTACAGCTCATGCAAATATTTGCGCCTCCGTGTACTTCGAAAAAAGAAAAAGAAAAAAAAGCCAAAATCCCAAGTGATTGCAACAGCTGAAGTAACGTGAAAGACTCGCGCGTGAGAAGTAAGCTACAATATTTGGCATGCCTCAACAAATGAGCCACATATAGTGTTGCTATTTACGAACTAGCACAGTTACGACTCAAAATTTTTGTCTTTAATTTTGGCGTACTTTCTTATTAAGGTGTCGGCGGCTACGCTGAGGACCAACTCTACAGCAGCACTTGATAGAAGTGCTGTGAAATGATGATGAATAGGGAAATTCGCCACATGACGTGCGGCCCATTACCCCAAGGTACAATGGACAGGATGACAGTTGCGTCCTGATGATGAGATGATGAACGACGCTGAATAGTGGTCGACAGTCAGTGGAGTCAGTGAGACATCATCAACAGGACGCTAGGCAAAAACACAACACACAAAACACACACACAGGTACGCAGGCACATCATAGGGTAGAGAGGAGACCGGTGTCCCGGAGAAAAATTTGGAAGTACTCAAGAGCTTGGCGATGGTCGATCTGGTTAGGCCAAGGGCCGAGGATGGTTGCCAATGTGAATGGTGCGGCCGCGATCGATTGCAGGCTTGCTTGCAGGCTTGCAGGATTGTCGCTGCTTACGTCGGCCCACCGGAAATATATTTCCCCCGACAGCGCCTCCGAGATAATGGTAACATTATTATATCACATGCACTGGGGATCGCGGGGGAATCGATTGCAGGCGACACTGCAGAGTAGCTCTTTGGGATGTGTAAAGATGGTAGTCGAGACACAAATGCTTGATATCCGCGAAAACAGCACAGCGAGAGCAGAACATAGAGTCGGAGCGGCCGATCAGATGCTTGAAATGGGGATGAACGCAACACCGAAACGAAGCCTATGCACCAGTAATGCAAAATGGCGAGGCACACGAGAGGGCATGGTGAAGCGAAGGTCAGGGTCCACTTCACGCATGAGAACTCTTGATGGGACGTCACGGGACCATTGCGCATGTGCGAGAGGCCTCCATATCATTGAGGAAGGTTCGCCTGTCGCCTTTAAGGGGGGGGGGGGGATAATCCGCACGCTTGATCGGGAATGGTACGCAGCTATACTGCAATTCCGTCATGGCAGAGACATGAAGCGTTACATGAGAGCAGGGTCTTATCTAACGCAAATGAAATATACGGTGGGCAAGTAACCGTTGACCACCATTTTACCAAATTTATTTAGAAGACAACAACAACTACTACATGAATACGATGTAATGTTTCATCGCAACAATTGCGGTACTATACCTCAATGCACGTGGGATAATATATGAGTGGGATGACGATGATAAAGATGAGGCATCATACACACACGCGGGTGCGTCGTGACTGATGGGATAGTACTTCATCCGGTCGGCCACCGGAGATGTAGTGCTGTGAAGGTCGCATCTCCGCATACGTGCGAAAAGCTCTGGGATCATAGGAGTTCAAGCAGGCTGGTAGACATCAAGAACTAATAGAATGACTGCAGGCATTGACGGTGCTGTACAGAGTTAGAACAAGGACCCAAGATTGCGGCAAGGCTGAGCGGCTTGTTGTTTATACGGTTCAATTGGGACTGGAGTATTGCTCTCTCCGAACTGTACACAGGGCAGTCGATGAGAACGTGTTGGATGCTTGTCACCATTCCACAGTTGGAACACGAGCTGGTTGAAGCATACCCTAGTCTGTGTCTGAACTGCGGGGTGAAAGCCACATTGAGGCGAAGTCGATGCAGAAGGGAAGAGAGACCACGGGGCAAACGGCCTGGGAGGGAAAACGACAAAGTTTGATCTACTGCGTACAGCGAGGACCTGTCTGTAATGTCCCGGCGGCAATGTTGGGGCGCCATTGGTTGTATCATCACGGACAAGAATGCACGTTTTCATCACCACCACCACCACCTCCTGCCTCCACGGGTCAACGTATATTCGGTACCACCGCCTGGCATTGTCTGGAAGCAGCAGCCACTCTGTCAGCCTCTCTGTCTGGAAATGGCTACTCTTCTTGCACTCCTTGTCTTGTATCTAGTCTAATCCATGATCTACCTTGTTCTCCGATCTCTTCAGTTTTTCTCCTTTCAGCCATAATACACGAACATATACTTTCTTTATTCCTGGGTGTGAGCGCCGAACCGAAATAAAAGCGTTGAACAGCCGTGGCGTCCAACTTGGTACGTCTCGTTAATGGGCCACTTTTCAGTTTGCGCTTGACGAGGGTAGTGCTTGTGCGGGACAATTCATTTCCCGGCAGCAGCTTTCTCGGAGATTTTCTTTGGTCCCGACATTGGTGATTTATGATTATATCCACAATTACAATACACGGCTCCACCACGTAACAAACTCTGCACGCTATGGGGTAACCTTATGATCAAGCATAATGCAGAACCTTGAGGGAGACTGACGTGAGTCCTCATGAAAGCCGCACCTTGAGCGACAGTCTCTTAGGCGAGCGGTATTCACGTCCCCAAACACAACCCAGATTGCTTTAATAAATAATGCCGTCAGCCAGTGCACTACCATCAATGGACACATTTCACCCGACTTGTACACAGCAGAGCTTGTGCCCATGCTGTAGGTTCCCATCAAGGAGGATAGTTTTCGCAAACTAATTATTGATCCAAGGCACTCTGAGTATGCTGCAGTACTTACCGATGTCAATCCAAGAATATTGCGAATAGATAGATAGATATATTGATAGACAGATAGACATTCGGATTTACCAACTGAAATATCGAATTCACCGGATATCGAACAAGCAAAAAATGAAAAACCAAATAAAACACAAAAATACACATAAACACGTACATAACGTATCAATAAAAATATAAATCGATAGAAATAAAATAAATAAATAAATAACCGAAAACGGCATGGCATGTAGTTCAGCAGTATGGCGAAATACCGCGCAGGGGCACCGGGAAGCACATACAAAAATATTTGGAATAAGTGGCACCCTCTTTGCTCGTAACGCACTTATCCAGAAATCTTGTTATCCGTTTTGCATCACTGGGAACCGAGCTGCTAGCATTCGCTATTTTATCCGGTTTCGCGGAATTCGCACTCCAGAGGCTACGTGGCTGAAGCAAAGGCTGGACCTGGGCCACTGCATAGTATTACAGTGGGTACCTGGTCATGTCGGCGTACCCGGCAATGAAGAAGCCGACCTGGCGGCCCTGCGGGGTCATCATATAGCTTCAGCCCACTCTATCATCTTGCACAAAGGTGATCGTCAGGCCCTCGTCCGTGCTCTCTCTGCAGACAAGACAAGATCACAGTGACTGCATGACATTACACCCTGCTCTCTGCTCCACGCAGTGGACCCTTCTCTTTCACTGTCGCTTCCTCATCGCCTTCCGCGACACTACGCATCCCTTCTTCACCGCATGCGGCTGAATGTTGCATTTACACCAGTTATGAGGCAGCGTCTTGGCCGTGCGCCCTCGTATCTTTGTGCAGCATGCAGTGTGCCTGCCGACCTGCACCACCTACTTATGGACTGCCCGGGCTACCAGCGGGAGCGTGAGATCTTGCAGCACGAGCTGCATGCGATCGATCATCGCCCATTTACCATAGGCAAGGTGCTGGGCCCATGGTCCAGTCCCGCTCATACACGCCAAGGTCTGCGTCACCTTTGGGATTTCCTGTCATCAACAGGCCTCTCCGCCCTGCTTTGATTACCGGACCCCTTATCATCTCCATCATTATCTCTCATCACGTACAAGTGGCACTGGGGCAGCGCCCAGCCTGCTGGCCGGCATCAGCCGCATCTCATCATCGTATCTCTATGTGTGTGTGTGTGTGTGTGTGTGTGTGTGTTGGAGCAAGAGGAAGAAACAAGTGTCGTTCAAAGCGCTCTTTGTAGAGTTCATTGTTTATAAAAGAAAAAAAAAACGTTTGTTGGTAAAAGATGAAATGGAGATGTTAGTCCCAAGCCACTCGGGACTGGCTACTCCAGGACGCGTTATTTAGGGCTGACTGTAAGTAAAACAAATGAAGGGAAAGGAGGGGGGGGAGAACAAAGAGAAAACTATACAAATCTATACACTTCGAAATGGAATATATGAGGGCATCACCACAAACCTTAGACACGAAATGGAAGACGAAAAAGGAAAATGCAGTAGAACTTTGCGCCAGAGGCAACAGTGCAGGAGCGTTCAAGTGCGAAAAACTCAATTCACGAAAAATGAACAGCGTCACAGGGTGTCAAAGAGGTTCGTCCAGACGGGGAATTGCACAAGGCGCGCATGTAAGGTATGAGCTGATTTCCAGGCCAGCACCGAAGCGGCGGGCCAGCGACGACACAAGGGTGGGCACTGTTCTGCGTGCTGTGGGTGTATACTGCGATGTCCAGGTGCTTTCCCTATCATTAGCTGCATACATTTTATTAATCCAGGAGTTGGGTACTCGGAGGATAGAAAGGGGTGTTGGAAGTGATATCCATGGATAAGGCTAGTACTACTGTAGATAGCAGCATAATGTAGATAACAACGGGGTTTAGATATTATAATGCGGTGCTAGTGAGGGCAGCGGTGATGGTAAGATATAACACACTGAATCTAACATTCAAGAAAGAGGTACCGTTTCCTTGAGTTTGAGGAACACACAATACGAAGAGGACAACGCAAGACTCAAACTGCAATGAAGCGTTAACGCAGAAGGTTAAAATTAAAGCGTCATTGCTGGTTTGAGTCTTGTGTTGTCCTCTTCGTATTGTGTGTTCCTCAAACTCAAGGAAATGTTACCTCTTTAGACAGTACATCAGTTCTCTTGCACCATTTTAATTTACTAACATTCAACACCGTTAGAAAGGTGGAAAAACCCGAGTGACACGGACAAAATAGACAAAACCTTGTTGTGGTTGCGTCTATTTGTCCGTGTCTCTCTCTTTTTTTCTCACTTATTAATCATGCACCAGTTAATCTGCGCTCTGTCCTTATACTATCAATTCGACATCGTGTTTTCGCGCACCGCTATACTGACAAGGTTGCATGCGCAGATACGGGACCTAATGCGTGCCAGTATGTGAGTTTCGCGAATTTACTTGACTCGCAAGACAAGAGAATATCACACTGCCCGTGTGTTCACCACGACCTACTAGATTATAACGACCACGTCATAATCGGCAACACCTATTAGGAACCCGTCCGCAGGATCCGCTTGGGGCGCTACTCACCGGAACGCGAGATCTGCGTTCTGACTGGACAATGGAAATTTGAATTTTGAACGCGCAGAAGAGGACGTACGACTACCGTAGCGGACGACAGCAACAACTCTTATGAAAATGCGTAAGATGATGATGATAATCAACTTTAGAAAGAACATCTCCCGTGGGACATGCACCGCTTGTACAAAAATACTAAGGTAAGCTGAAGTACAAAGTATTGCAGAAATTGAGGAAGCAATACGCGGGCCGAAGAGTAGCGCCACCGCTAGCTTCCAAATCCTATCCTGGGAAGGGGTGCCTATGACATGGTCGTTATAATCTAGTAAGTTGTGGTGTTCACACGAGGATACTCCTGCGGAAGATGAGAAAACGCCATATGTTTCGGTTGCCACGTGAGCTCGAGTGCTCAACGTCATCCCTTTTTGAGAACAGCTAAACGAGGGGGAATATCCTGCGGCACAGCCACAAGATATTTCGTCGCAGAGGACAAAAAAAATAAAAAATGCAGACAGTGTCTCTGCTATGCGTGGGCAGTTTTTGCTTTTTCTTCCGCTAGAATATCCTGTAGGAATATCGTTTGTGTGAATTGCGGTGTTTACCGTACTCGCTGCTCCGGAAAAGAAAGAGTATTGTGTGGCAAAATGATACTTTAAATTCTTTCTCTTAATATAACATAGGTGTCTTCATCAGTTCGTAGTTGAATCTTGAGTGCCGTCTTGTTCACTCTTTTAAGTAGTCGACTCCACCTTTCCTCTTTCTTGTATCTACTTCACTCTTTGCTCAAGACTCTTTGTTGAGATTTTGAATCTTGTTGGCTATGTCCTTTTCTGGGCGCGTCGTGGTGAAAGTTCTTCGTGTGCTGTAGAGCACCAAGGCATGGCGGGCCTAATGTCCCAGATCGTGTATCGGTTCCTAATAACCATTTTTCGTTGCAGTTTCACCCTAATGTAGCTAAAGCTCTCAAACTTAACGTAGTCCTTAAAGTTGCTCTGAAACACCACACTGTCAGCGATGAGCAACCCACTACACAGGCTAACGAAGGTGAAACATCCTTTGATGCGATCTATATTTTTTGAGTGCTCCTAAGTTTGATATTTTTGCCAACTCCAACGTAGTTTCTTGCAGAGCGTGCGGCAAGCCTTTGAAACCCAACCTAACAAGCAAGGGCTCTAGACACTTGAGAACAATGTACTCTTTGTCCTTTGACGGCGCCTTTCTTGCACACCGCCCTCATCTTATTTTGTGAACATCAATGAGAAGTATACTTACTCCTGAAGTTCAGCGTCATTTGTGTTATGTAGGCCGCTCCGCACGCGCACACACACACACACAAACAACACTGTACAGAGATGGTGATGCTCCAAGCACGAGAACCATGGTATGTTGACCCATACCTAAACATTATAGCCCTCGTCTCGTGTGGCGCATGTATTTTGCTGGCACCTAAAAAGGGACGGCCTCGTATAGAGATGAGACGATTCCGAAACAGAAATGAAATGGACCACTTTCCTGAGAACGCACAGCGCATGCGCGGTTCTCGTTCTGACTGAAACAGCCGGAACCATCATACCGGATTCATTACTATGCTAACTAACGCTACTACCATTTTCCTGTTCCTGGAGTCCTCCTGTCAATGAGTGAGGTTACGCTTCCCCGATTTCGGCATGAAAACGGTGGGGACTGGGCCCCACGAACGATAAAGGAAGGGCTGTAATGCAAAATGGCTGCATTATACGCTCAAGAAGCGCAAGAGCAAGTGAGCATATTACATATAATGCACTGCACTAGGTGTGCATCTCAAATGCTACACTGCTACACTGAAAGCTACACTTGCCCGACTAGACAGCAGGGTGTTCGATATAGTGAACTTGTTGGGACTTTCGGCACCGAACATGAGGGATGCTTCCTTGGCGGCGCTTGTGAAATGTGTTCCGAGCTGTGGGATGGATACATCTTTGTGCATGTTCTTGGGATAATTGTGAATAGTGGACTTCTAGTGAATCTGTGAATTGTGGACATAACTGAATAGCGAACATATGAGTAGTGAATGGCGAACTTGCGAGTAGAGCACCTTAGAAGTATTTGGGGGGGGGGGGTGACGGGTGGGGAGGGGTGAGAATTTATGATAGGAGTAGCAGAGCAAGTCGGGAGACGAGTTCATTTTCTCTTTTTTTTTTCCTTAGAAGCAAACAAACAAGCAAGTCTTCTTCTTCAAAACAGTGGGCCATGGCTCATTGGCCTGGCATGGAATGACACGGCGGGTTCCAGGGTCACGTTGCATACATTAAACCGAAAACGGATATTCAAACTTTGTGCAAACAGAAGCAGTAGAAACCGTATTCGAAACGTATGACGGATACCTAAAAAGTGGACACACGCAGACGCTGGAGCGAAAGACACGAAAAGAAAACCGCGAAGCCTCCTCACGTGCATTTGTTTTCAGCCTGTAGGAGACGATATTGGAGAGGGCGCCACATCTCAGGAAAATGGTCCATTAGATTCACGAGCACCATAGCCACCACAACGATGCTAAAATATACCCTAATGGCAGACGCGGTAAACACCGATTCTCACGAGACCTATGTCTGAGCGGACGGGCAAAACAGCTGTTTGCAGTCAGGGCCACGCGCACGCCATCCTGAATATGAGCTGTGTGTTGGTTCCTGTTTTGCAACGTTTCCCTGATGTTCAGCGAAGCAGTTGTCTTTCTTCCCCTTTGGCTATCAAGTGTGGAAGCTAAAGGAATATAGCTCCCCTGCTTCCGATGTTTCAAAACTCGTCTCCGCTATAGGCAGCCCAAACTTAGTTCTGTTTGTCTTTTGTCCACACATTCGGGGAGTCGGGAAGCGAATGATACCAACACGGCTCGCGGGAAGCTATGCAGCTCCTATTAATTTATAATTCACTCATTTAATAACAATAACCGTTTTTTGACAAGAGAATTCGGACCGTTGTATTATGGAGGACAGATTGCGGAAACTTTAGTGCCGTCCAGCGTTGGTCGTACTTGGCATGATTGGTGGAAACAGGCTCTTTCTAAATGCCACTCATCTCGTTCCTTCCTGTAGCCAGCAGTCCCTTGTAAGTCTGAAGGACTCAGGCAGCAGTGCGCATAAATGACTGCTAAACTGGAATAAAATATCAGTATGTCGCGAAAGCCCACAAACCATTTTTACTTAGTTTTACTGACTAGTTATTGAAGGAGCGTGATCCCTTTTATCCTTCGAAAATTAGCTTTGGCAATCCGCTACTTTCGAGTCGTGCAGTTTTCGTAACAGATGTATTTATCTGAGGCAATGTGGCCGTCTGAGAAAGTCCATTTGCAGCCCCGTTTTCAGCATATTATATTCCAACGACACGTCTGAAGGCCCAGACTCAACGAGTGAATCTTGAACGACCCAACTCCTTCATTAATCCCGACTGCAATTCCAGCGTTGTTGACAATCACAGTGAATAATTATGCGCGCTGTCGTGCCGTGTATTTCTAGAAACTTGTGTAAGTACATCCCACGTCAGTTACCACGTGTAATCATTTTGTGCGTGTGGTTGAAGGAATGATGAAAGAAAGAGTCATTCTTCCATATTTCATTTCTCTACTTCACCAGGACTCTTATTCTGTGAAAACGCGAGTAAACTACATAAAGAAAGATGCGATTATATTGCCTCCCACATCCGGTGATGTGTCTCACGCTAACAAGTTTACAACGCCGTATTTTTCTTTACTACAATCGTCGCAACCACCGCAACTGAGGAACCGGCTATACTTACGTTAGGAAACATGAAAAAGTTTCCACAGGTTAAGATGTAAATATGTTTTGTAAAGGGTTTTTTCTTTATTATAATGAAATAACAGCTGTGTCGTTCTCTATCGTTTTGCGTGCACGTCTCCTGCCACGGCTTCTTGGAAGATAGCTTTGGCATGTAGCGGTAGGACAATAAGGTGGAAAGAAGGCCATCGTGTTGTCTTTGCTTAACAGAAAGGGTTAGCAATCATTGGTTGAAGGTAAGAATAATTGTGGATCGAGCCAGTGTAAGGGCTCAACACGGCTCCGAAGCGAGAGGATACCATACATATTTCCTCCCTTGAAACGTTGAAAAGCAAAACCTAGCTGCATGGTTCCACATGTTGCTCGAGTTCAAAGCATTTAGGAGGCACTGGTTGGCGACGGTATCTGCGATTCGTTCGTAAAAGCAGCTGCAGTCAGAGGCGTAGGAAGTCCTTAACGGCAGGAGGGGGGAGGCGTGCTCTAACCCAACCCAACCCAACCCAACCCAACCCAACCTAACCTAACCTAACCTAACCTAGAAGGGAGCACTACGGTGCATGGAATTACCATAGATTGAGAAGTGTGGCGAATACAAAGGTGGGAGCTACTGACCCGCTCATTTGAAATGACCCGTACAAGCAATCGGATGGCGGAAAGTAAGTGTGTCAAGCGGCGCGGTATTTTCCAAAAAACTTTCGTCTGATGCAGGCAAAAGTTCAGTCGTGCCTGGCATAGCAGTACACAAATACTGTGGACGTGTGTGGATGTTGCCATCACCACAGACCACTGTAAAACTAGGGCTAAAACTTCACGTGGGCTATGTAAAATTTCGGATTCCGCACGATTGACTGGTGGTGCCTTGCAGCCAGCTATCGAGTGGGGTTCGTCGTTTCGAAGTGTTTTGCATTCGTCCTACAAACAAAGAAAGGAATAGTGCCTATCATATTCAATTCGCTATAGTTACTCTCCATGCATATTGGCCGAATGCTCCAAGTATTTAAAACATGAAACCCTGGGGCCCTATCCTCGTCAAAACTAATCGACCTCGATTACTTTACGTCACAAGCTGTAGGGCGGGTCTGCCACGAAATACTCCGCCCTTAGAACCCGCCCATTTCAATGGAAATTTATAGCTAGTTTTCCTTCGCATCCTCTCTGTCCTAATCTCAGACCGTGACCCTACGTCATTTTGACGTAACAATGACGTAAAATATTAGCTTCAAAGCTTAAAAGTAATGTAGCGATAGAGGCTCCATTACTTTGAGCGGCGACGGGTTTCGTGATGAGTCCGCATGTGCATTTCCATTTATTGTGCTGTATAAGGTCTGTATGTGCTCGTCACAAGAAAAAATTCATATCTTCCTTCGTTTTTGTTTAATAATGATAGAAAGCGCCGCTGCACAACGCGCTTTACCGCGTAACACAGTTCCTCTGCGCGGATCGCCGCCTCGTATGCGTGAGAGTGGCGCGCTTTTCGAAGCGTCGTCGATGTGCACAACTCATCGATCAAAGTTCACTGTTTGTTGAGTAAAACTATCAACGCTCATTTGCGGTACCATTACCACCCCCCACAGCTCACGAGCAAAAGAAGCATATTGAAATGCGACTTATCATTTCGTATATCGAGCACACAGAAAAATATATAAAAAAGCTCATAAATAAAGCTCAAGATTTAAAGCACGAACTGTTTTCTCATAAAGGCGTTTACGGCTCACGCAACACTACCCGTTAGATCCTTTGCGGTTTTATCGTTTTGTTCCTTGCCATCAGCGCCATTTCGCGGCCACATACCGCAATCATAAATGCCAAGTACAATCACGGTGTCACACGAACATTGCCATCTTGCACACCTGTACGTCATGCAAAGTGACAATCAGCAAAAAAAGAAATTACGAGCGTGCTTTTTCGCGTATTTTCACGAAATTCAGTTTTACGCCGGTAGAGTTTTCCGTTTCCGACGCCAAAGAACCGAAGCAATAATGCTGAAGCAACAATGCTGAACCGAAGCCGGTGTGACCTTCGGATGCTCAGGAGGAAACACCGATAACGTGGGTCGCTTTCCAAGATAACACGTTGGGCCATTGGTGGATAAAAGGTGTCAACCACTTTTAATATTCACGTCTTTTTCGATTGTGCACCAATGACAGAAGAGATTTAAAGTAATCGACGTCGATTACTTTGACGAGGATAGGGCTCCTAGTCTTCCCGAACACTGCCTCACCTTGCAACCCGCTCTCGTCGTTTATAGGACTTTCACTTCGCACTTCCGTTCACGCTCTTTCACTTTTCGAAGGCGTGACTTCTCGTATAGTACTGGTCACATCCAGGTCTTCTTGATGATGTCAGTTTTCAGGCGCTGCTGTAGTGAAATTATCCCGGAATCACCCCGTCTGCACCTCAAATGGGAATAGAATGGTGGGAACGGTTTAGAAATAGTATAGGAATGACACATGGTAGTAATAATTCGTGGCTTTACGTCGCGAGACAACTCTGATCATGAGCGACGCCACAGTGGTCGGTCTGTGGATTGTCTTTGCCCACCTGAGGGTTCTTTAACGTGCACCGAAAGACACATGGTAGCCATCGGAGGAGCGGAATGGCATCAACATTTGTCAGAAGGGATTGTGGAATTAGTGTTTCCACAAAAAGGGCAGATGTTTCTTGAAGAAAGCAACATGCTCTTATACGGACCTCGATTAGTCTTATTCTGTGTCCCAGGGATGCACGATACAAATCACACACGTGCATTTGCTTTCAAGATCTGGCTATGACGACCTTTGCAGCCCCACCTCCTTTAAGACAGCGTACTCTCAATATCAATCGGTAGTGGTAACCTCGTTGAAAATTGTGAAAAAGGTATACAACTGCAGCAGCGGCGCCATCTAACAAAGATTTTTTCTTCTTTTCTGCACTTGTAAAAGTGCAATTTTACTGCTACATAACCCAGAAAAGTTGTAGGTAATGCGATAACCACAGCTCTGAATTATGTAAGCTCTCGGCTCATTTCCGTGTTGTCTCCCAGTACCGTAAGAGGTACACAGGCATTGTGGCACTTGCGAAATGTGGGGAGCGTCGCCCCCCCCCCTAGTTTTTGGTCGGCGGGGGGGGGGGGAGCAGCCTCCCCTCCCCTGCACCCACCTTCCGACGCTCATGGCTGCAGTTCATAAAAACTAGTATTCGTTTTCTCCACTTCTCTCTGTCTGTATATTGTCCTTGAAACTCCGGGTTCCTAACAAGCACACGTATCCGCATTTAAATCTGTATACCATGTACCCACTACGGGTCTCATTCCTTTTCCGCGCTGGAGCCACCGTTCGGTGTCCGCGATTGGGCCGATCGTGTCACGTGGTTTCTTTTTCCAAGAACCGTGAGTCCTCTCCATCCAAAACCGGTTTCCTCGGTTGCGAGCTGGCTCGACTGCACGCTGTTCTCCGGCGGAGGAAGGGGAGATTGGCGTCCCGTTGCTAGGCGACGCGGCCGCGCCAGACCCAAGATGGCGACCGGCGTGGCTCAGTGTCGCTACTCTGCTCCCTATTTAGTGACTCTATGGACCATGGACCGTGCTGCAGCGTGTCCCATAATATTAAGAAAGGCAGAAATCTTGCTAGCGTGGAAAAAGCCAGATGTACCTACTCTTGGTATCGTACCGTGTCATCGTGGTCTTATCTTCTTTTTCTTTTTTTTTTCTCCCCATGTTTATTTTTTTCCATGTGTGTGAAATACACGGTATGGCGTAGTTCTTACATGAAGAATAAACGATACGTGTGCCGACGCTGAGGACCTGTGTTAGCGTTGTGTACTTCACAATCACGCAACTCCGGGACTAACGGTTCAGATGAAGTCTCTTTTGTGGTTACCTAAAATAGCCACCTGTTTTCCTTCTATTTTTTTTCCCGAATACTGTGCCAAGGATCCTAAATTTGCAGATACCCGTTCTACGAAGCCGCGGTACGCTGAATATTTTACTGCGACTCCTGAACTAGAAGTCTAAGAACCAACCCAGTGAGCTTTATTATTCATGCCGTTGCCTTCCACTTCTGGAGCTGTGTTCTTGTCGCCCACACCTTTGGTAATAACGTCGCATACATTTTCTCGTTCTAATTTATAAGGCTCGAAGAACTAGTAATAAAAGGAGGAGTTCGGCACCGTTTCACTGGGAGAATGACGTGTTGCATACTTCAGTAGTTAGCAGTAACCGTTCAAAATCCTAATATGTCCACTTAGGTTTTTATTTTAATTTTATTTATTTGTTTGGAATACTTCTGACATAGAAAATGCCGTAGAAGGAGGGGCAATAGACAACACACACACACACACACAAAAAAAACACTCACAACTTCACTTGTGAGACCTTACAAATCAAGCAGCTCATATGAGGCGCTCAACGCAAGAACCCTTGAATAACAGCGACGAAAGAGGCCAAGGATCCATATTCAGCAGCTTCGTGTGGTACTGAATTCCAACCAGTAATCGAAGTAGGAAAAAAATTCATTTTTTAAACAGTTGCATCGAAAGTGATACTCTACAATATGTTTTGTATGTTGGTTGCGAGAGCTCACTCTACGCGCCATGTTGATATACAGTGAACGATGCCTGTTTAAAGATTCAAAATTGACCATAGTGTTTTACACGCTGGACCCTTACTCTATGAGATAATGTGGGAACCCTCGTCTCTTTCCTGCTCTTTCTTTCTTTCCTTTTCGTTTCTTTCCTTCCTTATTTCCTTTTTTTTCGCGTTTGTTTTCATTTTCCGTTTTTTGGAATAGCAAGCCGGCTTGGCTCCCATTTCCTTTCTTTTTTCTTAGTAAACATATCCCCCCCCGCCGCATCCAATAGTTGTGACGGTGAGTCATATCGTGAAAATTTATTAAAAACAATATGAATTGCTTTTCTTTGTATCCGCTTCAAGTCATTAGTTTTTGTATGAGCTGCTTGATACCATATCATGGAACCGTAACTTAATATGCAACGCACTAAAGATTTATATGCAACTCGCTTCCCATCACTGTTAGCATCTTTCAGCGTTCTTCGTAAGTAGCACAGCCTGGTGTTCGCTTTATTTCTAGCACGGTATTAATTTGATGGTTCCACCTAAGACACTAACAAACCTAAATACTCCAACTGATTCACCTGTACAAGACGGGTGTACTTGGTTATGCGTACATTTTTCTTTTTCCCACTGGAGGTAATTTTAACACACTTTCGCACGTTGATGACCGTCTGCAATTCTTTGTACCATTTCTTTACCTCATCTAGGGAATTCTGCAAACAGATTTGATCATCCGACGATCTTACCTACTTGCACAGAGTACAGTCAGTCGTCAGCAAAGAGCTTTATATTACCGTTCATAGGGAGGTTTCACCTACATCACATTGTGACTTGGCATGCTCGTAAGCTCCTCCCACTGGTGGTCACTTTTCGCGCCAGCGGCATTTAAAGATGACAAACTGCGCTATTTTTCAATGCAACATCCATAGTTTTCATAAAAGAAAATGTGAGAACGAAAATGACGAACTGTCTTCGGGATAAAAGAAGGGTACGGACGCGACCGGATTTCAAAACACCATTCAAGGCTTTGTTTTCGAGCAAAAATGCTAGATAATCTCCGCAGCTGCGCCGAAAAAGTGACCACCACCATGGCAGCCAAACGCGTTCGTTTGACGCCATGTGAAAACACCCTATACTATTGGCAATGTCATTTCTGTATTTTAAAAAACAACAAAGGCCCTAAAACGAATCCTTGAGGGACCCCTCAATGAGCAGGCAACTGATTAGATGATGTTTTGTTAAACTCAACCAACTGCAGGCGACCATTTAGATATGACGAAAGACAACCTACCAATTTTGCAGTTTTGAATATACAGTGCAAGTTATGCATAACTTCGGATGAGACACTTTGTCAAAAGCCTTTTCTAAGTCCAGAAAAACAGCATCAACCTTTCGGCGCGAATTAATAGACATCGATGAATCGTGGGCAAACTCGATCAATTGAATTGAATCCTGTTACAAGACAACTGGAGAGGTCTGTGTTCGCGCGGTATCTGACGTTATGAACCAGTGAGTGTTTCTCGGTGCCTAACGTCTCCTTCTTTCCTTTTCCTCTTTTTCCTGTATGCTTTCTTCTGGCTGACCTACCCTGCCTCTTTCCTTGTTTTTTTTTTTTCTTCTGGCTCTATTGATACGCCCACAAACCCGTTTTGGAGTAGCCAGTCCTGACTGGGTCGGGACTAACCTCTCCATATTTTTCTTTCTTATCCAATCCAATCCAATCCAGGTTTGAATCGAAAGCTAGAGTTTTTCGCCTTGTAAAGTATTTCCGAGAAATTCAAGTCAATGCGCATCTGCTCGAATGCAAGGAAACGACGTATAGAACACTAGAGGACCCACATGCGCGTCTTCTGCTTAACGCGCGTTTCAGGACAATTATGCACGCGTTCTGGGCGCAAACACCCTCCCTCTGTTGGGTTGATTTGTGCGATATCAGTACTGTGTGCTCCGTGTGCTCCATGTGAGCTCTCTTCCGATGCTACAACTCGCGGCTTCAACCCGGAGCGCGGCGCCACCGCAGCGCGCACGGCCGACCCTAGCACAGAGCCACCGGCACTTTGCGCCGTATTTCGATCTGCGCTCCTTTGCTAGAGGCACGTGTCCACGGTGCTCTCTCGATACGTCGGGAAACATGGGGCTACTCCACATCGACATCAACATTGTGTAACCGGAAATCAAAAGACTGCCTGCAATGTATTCGCTCAAGGTTGATCCAGTGACGCTTTGTGTGTTCTACTTCCTTCTGGCACTCGTGAATTCAAGCTACTCAAGTCCAAAACTGACACTGCCGGGTGCTGCTTTAGAAATCCGTGAGCAGGCTCTCGCTCAAAAAGGTGCTCATAGACCTCCTGAACTTTTGGTTCTCGCGCCAGATGACGATGCATTCCCCTACTCCCTGCACAAGGTAGTACCAGCCGTCCTTGTGGCTGTTGAATCTCTGAAGCGCTCAAAGAACCTCACGCTTGTTGTCAACTACAACAGCACTAACTGTTCATCGTCGCATGGGCCACTGCTCGCGTTCGACCACTACATCGCTGGGAAAGTGGATGTTTTCTTCGGACCAACTTGCTCGTATGTTCTCGCACCGGTCGCACGGTACAGTTCGGAATGGGACCTTCCTGTACTGACGTCTTCTGGTCAGAACGATAACTTCGACGTGAAGCATACCAACTATCGCCTTTTGACTCGAATGAACGGGTCATTCTCTCAAGTGGGGCAGCTCTTTCTAGAGACGCTACGTCGTTTCGGATGGCAAGTGGTGGCCCTTCTGTACCACGAGTTCCGTGACAGGGCCAAGGGACACTCCGACTGTTTCTTCAACCTGGCCGCTGTGTTCACTGCGCTTGGTGGAGGACGGAGGTTCCATCAGAATTTTGATGAAGAGGACCCGAACCAGGACTTCGATATGCTCCTGCAACAGGTGGCACTGAACGCGAGAAGTAAGTGGGCATGTAGTTACGTGTTGCATTTTCGGTGAAGAAAGTTGACGTGTTGATTAGTTGCTGCTTGTGCTTAGATAAGCACGTGGACTAAAAATGTGAAGACATGAACCACCGCGAAATACTCGAATCACGTTGTGCAATTCTTATTTATACGTTCCAGTAAGATGAAAAAAGAAAAAAAAATCCCCAAGCAGTACTCAGTACACAAAGAAAAAAAAAGAAAGAAAAGAACTGGTTGCGCTATCTTCAGCTGCCTACATTTTTTTTTTCAGTTACCCTATCGGTCATGACATCATTCGTGTTCTTGTTATGTGTTTAACAGAATTTAGCCATAACTATATGGCTTGTTACTTGGGTAAAGAAAAAAAAGTGAGAAAGGGAAGAAATCGCCCCCATATCCTAAAATGCGGACTGCAAAGCTTACTATCATACAGAAATTTGATAGCATTGGTGGCGATGAGAAATGACAGCATTGTTCCTCGTGTAAGGCAAACCGACCTAGAAGCACAAAGTTAGGGGAGCAGGTAGCAGCCAGCAGCCAACGCAAAAGCGAAATTTGCACTAAGCATGATTGATTCGCGATTAAAAGCGGTAAAAACCCTTACAGTGCAAGACGAAGACGATTGATTCAACTTGGCAGTTTATGGGGTCTTACGTTTCCCGAAAGGAACAACATATTCAAAGGTGATAAATGCTTGAAATGATTACAGTATCCAGGGTTCCACATTCATTCAAAATTCCCATAAATGTGAAGGGTTTGGGAAAACCAAAAAGATTCACTCTGGTACCGTCATGTATTTACTTTTACCCGAAAACACATAAGTCTCAAACATAAGTTCTCCCACACTTCATCTGCGTAAGATTTGAAACGAGAAAATTTCGACCAGACGGCAATGCACTCCAGAAATGTTGAAAGGTAAAACGGGAGCTGGTTGCACCTGTTGCTGAAGTTCAAAGCAATGTTGTCGCGGCCGACGGTTTTGGATTACCATTGTCCATAAAAACAGCTGCAGCTCAGAAAAGCTCGCCGTTATGGCTTAAGGTTCCTAACACACCTTTGTGTTGGTTTCGCTGTCGTCAGATCTCTTAACCAGTGTGTACCATGCATATATAGGATAAGGTGGGGCAAAATGAGGCACAAGTTTTGCTATTCGGCGTCATTTTTATATATGCTTGTATTCCGGAAAAAAATAATTATAGGAACGTTCTTAGGAGGTCACGAGCTCCCGACCTCTAGGTATGAAAGCAGTAGGGCAAGTCTAACGCAAAAATATAATGTGAAACTCAAAAGTTACAATGGTCTCAATGCGCGACTCTCAGGGTCAAATGAACCATATAATTCATGCAATGAAAGCAAGCAAAGTGAACGTCATGATCCCCAGCGCAAACCTGATGAATCCCTACCCAGCGAGTAACCCCATCCACTGTGCCAGGTCATCCAGTATGCGAGCGCATCCACTAGTGGATGTCATAGCGCGCTGGATGAGACTGCTCGGTGGATGAAATGGACTGGTTGGATGTATCAACTGTGTGGATACGGTGACGGATGAAGCGGACGGTGGATGCGGTGGCACTCTATGGATGAGGGAATGTTGGTAACCCATTTTATTGCCCCGCATTTTCACCACGAGCACCGCAGTCTTCACGTCGTGTCCCGTTTCTGCTCAGTGGAATATTTTTGAGCCCAATTGCTTAGACCGGCCACGATTGCGGTGCCGGCGCCTAAAGGGGGGGGGGCGCATTTGCCCTCCCCAAACCCGCCTGAAAAGGCGCCAACAGTAGTAGCAAGCCAACCCTGTCTTGCTAACCTCTCTTATAACCGACATTAAACAAACAAACAACAAAAGGACACCTTTTGGGCAGGAAGACGCCACTTTAGGATGAGAGAAAGGAGAAAAAGAATACGGGGGTGGGGCGCAAACTTCACAATTGTACCCCCGGAGGCGAAGAGTAGACACCGCCCTTGAGCGCGAGGAAATCATATGTAAAGAGAACCGCACGACAAACCATAACGTGGTTATCCGTTGCGGTACATATTTGAAATCCAAGCCCGAATCAAATGCACCAAATTTCGAATGTAATAGTGTTCAGAATGAATGAAATAGCAGGCGTATGGTGTCGTGTTAAAGTGGAACATCCAGACGTTATTTAGAGTACCTAGTGATGTAGAGAATACGAACTGGGCGAAGGCTGCAGTTTCGTTGTCCTGGAGATTTCTATTGTAGTGAGGATGACGACAGGCGTGGTCTCAGCACCTTCCTTTCACGGACTGGATGCCACTCATTAATGTAACACTTTTTCTTAGGTAAAGATGGCGATGATGGAGTCTTTTCCTTGATATTACATTATCCTCCCAGACTTTCCTTCGATATACATAGCCGATAGCTTCAATATACATGCAGAGTGCCAAGACGATGCATGTTTGAATATGTTACCGTTGTGTAATATGAAAACTGCTAAAACATGCGATCACTGGTGGACCCAGGATTTTTCTGATGGGGTTTAATATCGGATAGCCTGTTTTTTTTTTTTTCCCGATAGGAACAGGCTACGTGATGTATAAAAGAGAGCAGCTGTACTTCTTACGTGGCAATGTTTGCAGATTATCTTAAACGGCGTTAAAATGTGGGCTTGCAGGTATATTATCATTAATGAAAATCAGTACAGAGGCCAGCAGTTTTTTTTATATATTTTTTACCAATTTCTAAGGAAGTTACGCTCATTTTGTTTCGTGTGAGTGTGTTCTCTCTTCAAACTGACGAAGAAAAGGAGTCTGCGATACGAGAATCCACTAAGGCTAGGTTCGACAGATTTGGCTATTTGTACACAACACTGAAGACCATCGGCTACTTCCGCCGCTTTTCTTTTTTCTAAGTTAGCTGGTTGGCTATTTTTTTTTTACTGCATCTGAAATGTCCTACTGTTGAATGCCGTGACAAAAAGAAAAAAGAGTTACACGACTTTTAAGGGTACCGCAAAGCAGCGGACACAGTGGCGTAGAGGGGAGGTTACGGGGGTTCAACTCCCCCGAAATCGTACCTTTGGTAGATCATTTGGGAGAGGAAAACGAGGGGGAAATCCTCCTCTCCCATGTCAAGTCCCCATAGAACCCCTCCCGAAATATTTTTCTGGCTACGCCAGTGACCAGACAGGCAGTATATATGCTGATGGTGTAGTTTAACGGCTTGTTGCTCGGAAGCCCAGCACAACAAATAGCACATGTGTTGCAGAATGCTTAACATTTTTAATTTGCAAGCAAATTCGAGGTAAAACGACTCGATGGCGAACGTCTGCTTGGGAAATAATCCCCAATTCGTGAAGCAACAGTGATCTATGTTCCCGACTGACTTGCGGCTCCTAATGGCTGTTGTTGCCCCTCCTGATGGCTTCTCTACGGTAGCCGATAAGTTATCAACATGTTTCGTAGGGTATGCCACACGATATACAAGCGTTCAAAACCCACAATGCCGAAATCACAAATTATTTCAAAACAGCACATCACTGAGCAACGTGCCATGCGCCACGTGTTTTCGATGTTTATCGATGCGGTTTCAGCGAATAAAATGCACATTTTAGCGACGATTAGGCTTCTCGGGGCGGACGCGCTGGAGCGACATAAAACGCAGCCACGTCTGTTAGTTTATGGTCACGGGTGCCGTAGTGAGACCAAAGTTAGTTCAAGTTTCTTGATTATATGGTTCACCCGCGTGTCGTATAGGCGGTGCCAGCGGTGCTAGACTGTGCCGATTTGGATTTTAAACGTCTGGGATTTTGAGCAAGTGGGTTTCTAACTCTGCGATATCGGGATACCCCCGCTGCCATTTGGCCAATCAGGAGACTCTCCGTTTGGCTCGGTTTTCAGTCGGTCCTGGCTTTACCATAGACTTCTACTTGTTTTCGTGCCTGACGCCCGTTATTACGTGTTCAATAATAACTATGGCAAACTTTGCACAAAATATACATTTATTTGAGGCATCGTATTGACTGCAATGTCTGACACGCATATTCACCGTGCGTACAGTGCTCAGCACGTTGCGTTCGTTGACTGACAGTAACCAAAGCAAGTTCGAACTTTCAAAACACAGACACAGTCTACTCCCAGAAGCGAGCGAGGCTCACATCAGCGCATGCGATTCCACAATCAGCATCTTCTTTCGTTGCTTTCAGTGCATCAAATGGTACAACGAAGCAGGAAACGCTTGTGTCGCACAGAATCCTGTCTTCGTTGTCACTGTAGTATTCGAAAATGCGACGGCGCTCGAAAGTGTCTCCGAGGCGTCAGCTCGCCACAGCATTCCAGTTCCAAACTGGATAGGCTGTTCGTAGAATGATACCTGTGTCGGGAAACAGTAGAACAGGGCCAGTATCACTTTAACTACACGGAACAAATCCGCGAACACATTCCTCTTTGAACAGAAAATACGGTGCTGTTAATCGACATCGCCGAGACGATGCGGCTCCTGTTGCAGGGGGAGGCAATCACGAGGCCGAACTCTCAGAAGGCCGAAGTTCAAAAGGCCGAAGTTCAAAAGGCCGAAAATTCAGAAGGCCGAAAATTCAGAAAGCCGAAATTTCAGAAGGCCGAAGCTTCAGAAGGCCGAAGACTCAGAAGGCCGAAAGCTAAAAAAGCCGGAGACTCAAAAGACCGAAAAACTGCAGGACCGATACAAAAAAAAAGGTAAAATAAAAAATAAATAATAATAAAAAGAAAACTACGTTTTTTGTGTTTCGTTCTTTCTTTCAGTTCGTACATGTTCACGTGAATGCATGTCATACTGCCGAAAATAAAGGTAGGGGCCGAGTTTACGGGGGCATAAAAACTGAGCCACAGCAGTGGAAGAATGACACATTTTCCGAAAAGGGCAAAAAACTTATGAAGGAAGCTAATTGTAGTTGGTACAGAACACATACTGCGAATGGATAACAAAGGATTAGTCGGTCGTTAACAGGTCGTTGGCCGTATCCTTCTTGAACACTACGATATGTTAATCCCAGGCGAGTCCAAGTTTCGGACACATGTGGAAGTGTTCCAGCAAAGAACAGAAAAGCCCCTTTTGGAGTGGTACAGGCCATGGACCTGGGACGGAAAGGGGAGAAGGTTCACGTCCCATAAATGGTCGTGAGCTTCATGGTTAGATCACCATAGTTCCAGCAAGGAATAGTCATGGATGTCACGATGTCAATGCGCCAGTTTTACTCGCAAAAGGGAAAAACGAAGATTGGCTGCCTAGATGGGTATGTGTACATTCTCGATCGAAAAGCTGGGGACCGGCATTACTGGCGTTGTGAACTGAAGACCGAATGCAACGGCCGCGTTATTACGGAATTCCTCAACGGCCAGCACGTGCTGGTAAAGAACACAAAGTGTCACCTCCACGCCCCAGCCATATGCAGAGGAGACGTCATGGACGTGAGGACCTCTATACGGAACCTAGCGCCAACTTCTCGAGAACCGCCAGCGAGGATTGTGCAGCAGGCATCGAACGCAATGATCAGCTCTGCAAGACAACAACTGCCGACCGAGAACGCGCTGAAGCAGCTGGTCCGGAGGACAAGAAACGCTGGCCGTCCACGTGAACCGGAGTCGCTTGATGAACTAGAGCTCGGGGACGACTGCAAGTGTACACTTCAAGGCAAATTATTCCGTCGGTGCAACGTCACTTGTGACGTCGGCGCAGGGGTCATCGTATTTACCACAGACGAAAACATACGCCATGTCGCATCCTCACGGACTTGGCTGATGGACGGAACACTCAAGACACTGTCGAGGTTATTCGAGCAGCTCTACACCGTTCACGGTTACGTTTAGGGATCCCTCTTCGCACTTGTATTTTGCCTGATGTCACGCAGGACTCAACTGGCCTACCAGCAACTTCTACGCGAGATGACTGACATTGCAGCGGATCAGCAAATATTACTGTGCCCAACGACAGTTCTTGTCGACTTCGAGCTACCAATGCTGTTCGCGTCAAGCTGCCCGACGCTAGCATCCATGGATGTTTTTTCCACCTGTGCCAAATTCTATGACGAGGGGTGCAGAACCTGGGACTCACCAGGCCGTACGCGGACAACGTTGACGACTTTGCCATCAAAGTCAGGCAGCTTGTGTTGGCATTTTTACCCGTGGAGGATGTTCGGGAAACCTATTCAAGCTTGAGAACACAATTTACTGCGGACGCATCAGCACTACTGGAGTGGTGGGAGACGAACTACATCCTGGGCAGACCCGTACGGCGCAGTACTGCTGATGGACGGACGGTTGTAATCAGAACCACGCCGACGTTTCCGCCTTCTCTGTGGAACGTCTCCGATCTTGTCGACGCTGGACAACCGGGGACAATCAACGGGGTCGAGGCTTGGCATCACCGGTGGAATGCGCTGGTGGGTACACAACACGTCAGCGTGTTCACCATGATCCAATCCATGGTACAAGAACAGGAGAGGACCGAGTCATGCATAGAGTGGCTAATTCATGGAGATGCACCCCGCCTTCCGCGAAAAGAACAGCGCCTCCGCGAAGATCGCATTCGAAGAATTTTGGACGATAGAGAAAAGAGGGATGTACAACAATTTCTGCAAGGTGTTGCTCATAACTTTTCCTTGTAGTAATAATGTGACTATGAAAAGTGCGCAATAAATGCTGTGTTGACCGTGAATCATTATCATCTCCTCACGTTTTACCTTTTTATGTACAGCTATAAGCGGGTACACATCGAAATATATATGTTCAAGACAGACACAAAGAATACGTAAGCCCAGGTTGTAGACAGCAGACTAGAGCGGAGCACAGAGTTCCAAGCAGGTGAGACCGGGACAGAGTTCATGTCGAAGGGAAGAAATCAAACGGAAAGGAGGGACGAGATGCGGGGTCATGTGATGTCGGCATGAGCAGTTAATGTGTCGGCTATAATATAGTGCTAACGGGGTATAACAATGCCTCTCCCCCCCCCCCCCCTTCTCAAAGACGAAAGGAAACGCGAGAAGAACGCTCTGACATGCCGTTGCGTCGTATTTCGACCATTTGATTCTTCGGCCTTTTGAGCTTTCGGCTTTCTGACTGTTCGGCCTTCTGAATCTTCGGCCTTCTGATTATTTGGCCTTTTGAATTTTCAGCCTTTTGAACTTCGGCCTTTTGATAGTTCGGCCTTATGATTTTCGGCCTTTTGATAGTGAGGTGCCCGCAAGGCCGGCTGCAAGCGAAAGAGTGCTATTTCAAATAGCAATGCCCCTCGGCCAATGAGTATCACATATCATGCCTGACGCAGTACAATACCACGTGGTTATGACGTGTAACATTTTTTTTAGGGCCGCGGAGACGGGAAGCTATATGGAGGCCTGCCCCCCTTTCCTAATAGACCCAGTGTTGGTCTCATATTCAATGTAGTTTTGCACCGTACTTAACGACCAATGCGCAGATACGCAGTTTATGACCACTTCCACAGTAGTGTTGCCCGCAATTTTCAACTTGAATTTCCTAAATACCCGAGTGCAGTTGGGACGCAAATTGTGACGTAAGCGTATTGAGGGATCAGGCTCGAATATATAACGCGATATATAGATACGAGTAGATAAACGTTCCTTGTGTTATAAGTCGTCCCAAGCAGCAAAATGTACTGAAAGTCGGGTGCAATAGGGGTGGACGGGTAGGTGGAAGGCCTTGAACAGACTCGTGAAACCAAGGAACATCGATAAGACACATACCGTCCACCCCTATTGCACTCGACTTTCAGTACATTGTGCTGCTGGGGGTGTTGAACAATAGTGAGTTTTAGTATACCGTGATAAGGTTATCGTGTCTATCGCAACCAATCGTAGTCGCGCGTGACTCAGAATCTATATCCACTGATTGGATCCGGTTGATACGGTTCGACGCAAGCCACGTTATCAACAGTCTGCTGAAACTCTCTAATGACAGGCATCGGAATACACACTCTGTGCTATTCGGAGAAACCGACGACACGAAGCAGCCTGAACGCGATTGTAGTGAGCCACGCAGTTTGTTGTCGCTGGAAATTTCATGACCGTACAACGTTTAACATTTTACTGCCCATGCCATTGTGTGTTTATTTTGACAAACTGAAATTCGCTCACTAAATAGGAGTCAAAATTTCATTGACGCGGTGACAGCTGAGACAGGTGTTACTTGTCAGGAACCAAAACCTATTTTGCATACGTATATTTATTTTTTTATGTGCAAGTTAGTATATTAAATACATTGTACACAGGGCCCGAAGCTTTACTTCAGCATGTATGATCGACATTGTTAAAATATTTCTATTTTACGTTAGACGTCCAACGTCCTTTAGTTCATGCAGGTATAGTCAGTGCGACTGCAACTTTGTTTTTGTTTTTCTATTTGCTCACGCGGAATAAAGTTTAGTGCCAGGCAGAGCGTTGGGGGAAGAGCATTCTTGCCCACACGAGATCCAGTGCCGACGCGTCATTCTGGTTTTGCTCAAGGACTCAGCATGGCTTACTGCGGGCTGCTGCAACCCGACAACGAACCCGCAACAAAGGTTACGGGCCCAGAGCTACATCGTACGTCTGCAGCCGCAAACAAGATATAGAAAGTGTTTGGGAAGAACAGATCATCGTAGATGGAGGAAGGATTCTCCTCATGATGATCCTCTTCATGAGCCTCCTCTTCGATGATCGGGACAATATTCTTCCAGAGTTCTATATCTTTATTGCCGCTGCCGACGTACGATGTAGCTCTGGACCCACATCCTTTGTTGCTTGTATCTTTCGCCACTTGGGTAATTGCTCCCCTCCAACTTTCTCGAAGTGTGACACTGCGCAGTACCTCACTTCGAGGAAGTTGGAGGGGAGTAATTACCCAACGTTGAGTGACAAGCTTTAGAGTGCATTTGAAGGCTAAGGGATTTTGGAAGATAGTAGAGGATGACCTTCCAGAAGTATGTACGAAGAGAGTTGCTTGGGGGGAAAGGCTCAAGAGGGTTTCAACGCAATAGCTCAGGCTTCATCGACAGCTCAAGCGTACTATACGTCATTAACCGAAACCACAGCAAAGGGCGTCTGGTTGAAGCTGTAAGAAGAAGCGAACAGAGGGCGAGTTCTCGAACGCAAGATAACCTTGAAGCGTGAAGCGTGAATCAAGTGGAGAAAGGATAAGAAGGCCATTAAATGTATGCAACGTGCAGAAGCTATTGGTGAACAATGACGAGCACCGAGTGAAGCTGTAGAGGAAACAGAAATTGCGCAGGCTGCTATTCAAGGGTTGCCGAGGGCTTATCAGGCGTCTTCGACATCTGCGCTGTAGCGGACCCTTCCCCTTCCGCTTCCAGAGGAGGAGACTCGACAGAACGATTATAGCGATGAAGCAAGTCATGAGGCAAGGGCCGCTATCAGCAGACGTAACAGTAATATGAAGAACCCTCAGATGTGGAACATATTGCTTTACTTTGTCCACAGGGAAACACAACGCAACAGTCGTCTCGATCAGAGGAAGTCGACATACAGACACAGAGCATGAAGTGAACTCCTTCGCTTTTGAGGTCGTGGAGTCGAACGCGAGCAACAACAAATATGAAAGTTGGTCCGCTGGTTCAGGTCAGGACGGTTATACGTTGTCTGATGGCAAAGCTAAAGAAACAAACTTTGAGGGATTACTGTGGCAGCTGACAAGATCATCGGGACACATCTCATTCCTTCCATGGTGCCTTGGGGTAGTGGGCCGCACCGCATGTGGAGAACTTCCCCATTCATCATACTTAATTTATCTGTTGCCGTTGTTGACAACATCAAGGGAATAACCCAAGCCCGGGTCGACCTTGCTTCTTCTTCTTCTTGTTATGTGTCAGCCATAATCTAAGGCTCGCTGTACCTTTCGCCGATCCCTCTGCTGCGATCTCTCAGGTCTGAAGGCGTTCAAGTGTTTCCCCCAAGAAGTTAAGTATCCTGCAATGAAAGACCGTGAAAATGGGATTTCAAGTTGTGCATCATGTGTGTACCTATCTTATTTATGTGTTGCGCTATATCTGACGTATTTCATATGATATGAAGTAACACTGTGCAGCTTTACTTTGCCTTTGGGTGTGTGTGGTAACCCCTCAAGTGATTACCCCATAGCAGCACACTTCTGTGTGTATTCGTATTCATACAGAGTCATCACGCGAAACTACGGATATGTTTCACCCAATAAAGGTGCTGGCGCTACAGGCGCCGAAACTGCCGTCAGTCATGTATGTATACAGTAGATGTGATGGAAAAGGACTATGTCAAGAATTTTCAGCTTGAGGACTTGTTCGATTCAAAATTGTCAACAACTGAAATCGTTTTGTTAGTACACTCTTAAAAATGAACTTCACCGCATAGCATGCTCCTAGCCAACCATCAACTCGAATGATATCGCTATGTGCCCTGGGGGCTTAATCGCTTCATCGTCGTTACGGTCGTTACAAGCTAACGAGTGGCGGGAAATTCAAAAAGGCGGGCGGGAAATTTAAAAAGGTGGGCACGTGATAAAACACGTGCACGGCGCACTTCGCGCGATACGTGAAGGCCGTGGTACACGTCACGCGCAATGTGTGACGTGCCCACCATTTTGAATTTCCCGCCACTCGTTAGCTTGTGACGACCGTAACGACGATGAAGCGATTAAGCCCCCAGATTTGTTCAAAATGGTAGGCGTACGCCTTTTTTTGTGACACTTATGCTGTTCATAATTGTCACAAAAATGGCGTACGCCCCCAGTTTTCAGCAAATCAGGGCAGATAACGATATCATTCGAGATGATAGTTGGCTAGGAGCGTGCTATGCGGTGAAGTTCATTTTTAAGAGTGTACCCAGTTCCAACATCAAATTGCAATGTCGCAGGATTGCTTTTGAAAGGTTGTTTTTATAAATTCCCGTTTCGTTACAAGTCCCAGAGTTCATCTTGAGAAATCCCGGTGAGAAAGCCGGTGTCGTCAATTTAGAGACAATTTGAGAATGTTGCACGATGAATATCATAGACAGATCAGGTAACAGGGTGGAAATTTCAGCAAATAATTATACGCTTAAAATGCATGTGGCAGCGCAGTGGATGCAATAGCACGGTGGATCACTTGGCGCGGTAGATGAGGTGGCACAGTGGATGTTTTAGCCCAGCGGAGTATCAGCTTAAAACGGATGAGGCACTGCAGTGGATGGAATAGCACGATGCATGACCTGGCTCGGTGTATGAGACGGCACGAAATTAGGTAACTTCGCATGCTGGACGATATGGCACGATGGATGAGGCGGCCGCGAGCGCCCCGCGTGCGGCGCACTCGTCTATTGCAAATAGACACACTGCCAGTCTGTATCGTGACGCAGGTGGCTCACTTTTCTGCGCGCTCTTGTTTTCTTCTATTCCCATATTTTGCATTGCAAAACCCGTATAAGAAAACTCAAAACAGAAGTTTACCTACCTTGGCAGAAAGACAGCCGTACTGAGCTCCCTCGGTATCATGTCATCGTCACTACATATATTTGTTGTTGCGCACTCGGCACATGCAGAAATATAAAGAACAGGGAAGCAAAAGACAAAAAACCGTACGGAAGTGCAGAACACACGGAGAAGAGGACTCTAGCTTTCGCATGCAATGTGTCCACTCAGTTTAAGCCGATTGCAGTCTTCATGACACGAGCCCTGTCGTCTTTCGAGATTTTGTATTTATCTTTCACTCTTCTTCCTCGTAGTTTTCTTTCATTCTTTTTTTTTTCTTAATTCTGATGTGGACACAAAGTGACGTCCTTCGTCGACCAGCATGGTCTGAATGCGGCGCACACGCAATCTTTAGGCCTCCTTGCAGAAATAAAGTCCGATAAGGACTGCCTTACCAACACATACTGAAGGAATACCAGCATTGAATCCGACAAGTGTATGCCAAATGATGCATTTCACGTATACTGGCGACTGAATAAAGCTGGGGATATCTCCTCCTTGTGTGCACCCCCATTTGCTCCCGTGCTCTTTTGATGGCTTCATTGGGAAATGGCGTGTGCCGACACTGTTTCCCAGTGTCATTTGTTTCTTGGTCGAGATGCAGAATAGATGCTGAGTGGCGGCTCGCCATGTAGGCGGATGTGCAAACACAGATGAAGCGAGGCTCCGAACGCTGTTTTCTCGTTGCTTTCTGTCTTCTGATGGCATTTGACCGCCCTAGATGGAATGGCCTAATGGGAATATATGGAGAGGACAAAAAGCGCCCATACATCTGTAATGCAGTCTTAAAGTGAAATGGACCGCATCTCGGTGGGTTTTCCGGGTTCGCGCACCGTATTTTAACGCGGCATTGAGATCAAAAGTTACACATTCAACGAAGCTTGATCACACAAGAGTGTACAATAAATATAGCGCATGCATTGTTATGCTCAAACGCATTGCTACTCCCATTCTTTGCTCCTCATATCTTGTTGTAGCTAGAAGCGTTATGTGTTGAACATACAGGGTTCGCCAAGATAAACTTCGGGGTTTGTAACGAAGATAAAACAAATAGAAACAGTGTCGGGAAGAAGGGTTATTCTAGCAAACGCTACACGTTTGGATCGCATTGTAAAAATAGAAGACTAGGTTTGGCCCATCCCAAAGTTTGCGGACTGATAGCGATTTATCTGGAGTTTCTTTCTAATTTTTTGTAAGCGCTGGTGGTCACGTAGAAAGAAAATTAGAAATAAAGCAAAATCTCGCCCCACGCATTTTCAATGACCTATCCCACACAAATATCGCCAGTTTTTCTTGTGTCTGCTTCACATTCACACAACTTCACACAGGTAGCGCTGCCTATACAATGATGTGATACGCCGATTCTGAGGTTATGCTGCATTCCTCTTTTTACAGTCTTGTTCTGTATGCTGATGCCACCTGTGTGCGGTGAAATGAAAATGAAGCGCGCACAACTTTTGAGTGAGATAGGCCATAGACAATGCATAGAGTGAAATTTTGCTCGATTTTTAATTTTTCTTCTACAGGACCATAAAGCTCACAAAAAATTCCAACAAAACTTCAGACAAATAGCTACCTGTCTGCAAAGTTTGGCGTTGGATAAACCCCGTCTTCTATTTTTAGGATGCGATCAAAATGTGTAACGTTTGCGAGACTAACCCTGTAGATGTTAGAGGACGCGTTATGTCCCAAAACTTTATGTCGATACTGCCACTTTGTCCATATCTCTGGGGATAAATCGCGAAAAATTAAAAAAAAAAACGCCGCTGCCTAACATTTCCAATCGGCTATATCCGTGTTTCAGCTCCTTCCGTGAGGATGCGAAAAGTTCGAAAGCCGGCGTTGCAGACGACTTCGCACAGTAGTCCTCTGCATTCAGTTCCACTTGTTCACTTGGTTTCGATATCGTCCGCAACGCCGCATTCGACCGTTTCGCCATCTGACGGAAGGAGCTGAAATACAGGTATAGCCGATTGGAAATGGAGTATCGACATAACATTTTGCGGCATAATACGTCCCCTAACCTCTGCTTTAGCTTCCCGATACTGTTTCTGTTTGTTTTATCTCCGTTACAAACCCCGAAGTTTATCTTAGCGAACCCTGTACATCCCACATACAGGCGTTTCACCCCACACATAAAGGACCCACATCAAACTGAGCGGCCATGGAAGAACCAAGATTTGAAATTCTGAAATGTTGTGATGTCTAGTCCGAATGATATATTTGATGTTACTCCTGGAATAGACCTTTGTTACACGTCTGCTGGTGTTGCAGCACTTTAGAGCGGACGTCAAACATCAAACACACATGATAAAAACCACATCATACATCGCGAATGTGTAAAACCCACGTGTCAACCACCCGTGTTAACGACGACGCTTACAACCTACTGAGCGTCGCTGACGGCAAATTAATTGAGTGTTGGATTGAAATGGCCGTGCCGCGAGTCATGTGCCTTGTAAACAAAATGTGGAATTGGGCCTGTTGGTACTGCATGCCGGATTAAAAGCGCTAAAAAACGAACGAGGACAACACACACGGAAGGCTCCTTCCGTGTGTGTTGTCCTCGTTCGTTTTTTAGTGCTTTTAATCCGGCCTTGTAAACAGACTGTAATGTGGCACTTTTGTTACAATCGCTGCGGCTCTTCAAATATGACCGTCGATCTAACGCCTTTCTGAGTCACTTCTGCGGGTCGTATTATGGAATCCGACGTGATAGTGTACCGAGGAGGGGAGATTGAATACATAGTGATCGAAGATAACACTTCGTAAAATAATTACATTTCGGGATACATTCGGCGATACATTCCGTTCCCACAGTGTAGGGTACACAAACTTCAAGATACACAGGATGTGCGTATTGGACGATAAATGTCTTGTGTTGCAGTGTTCGAGCAGCAATCCGTTCAGCCTCGCCTTGATTCTCCAGTAAGGAATATTTTACTAAGGAAGAGCAAGCCTCCTCGCTGCGGTTCTAGGCCCTTCCCATAATCCTGTGCAATGCCGTCTTGGTGTTCTGTTATTCATGAAGTTCTCAACAACCACAGACGAGTTCCAGATGCTTTTTGTCGCATTCGTAACGGTCTTCGATCCGATGGGACAAAACCACGGTGTACAAAACCAGGCTGCACGAGGGCCGATAATCTCATTCTCTTCTGTTCTATCATCCTGAAGCCTGCACTTCTGCGTGGCCATTCAGTCTTCTTGAAAAACGTCCAGAGCGCTGGTAAAGCCAGGGCACAACGGAAAGACGACACGGCACGTGCCTTCCTGTCATGTCATGTCTTTCCCGTTGTGCCCATAGGTCAGACTTTCTTAGTATAAATTTCGTCCACCAGCTTGCCTGCCTATATGCCATGTTACTCGTAACGGTCTCAACAATTACATGACGCTGTATGATTTCTTGTCACCTACCGGGGCTTCCTTTCCTTTTTCCTTTTTAGTGCAGCGCCTCTACATGTTGAGCGCCTCATAGATTCGCTCAGTGGCACATCCCAAGCAGCACGCGCAATAATGGTCCAGTATTGGACCCATATGGGCTGCTAAGATTACCAATATTGGACCCATATGGGCTGCCAACATGGGACCAATATGGGGAGTGCAACCAGGCTCCACATTGGAGCCGATTTTGCCCATATTGCGCCAATATTTCCGTGATAATGCCAACGGGGAGTCCGTGTAATAATAAAGCATTATCCGGTATAGTATGTACCACTCATATTGCTTATCTCTTCGTTTTACTTTTTCATTTTTGCATATCTTCTTATTGGTCCACGCTGCATAGAGTTACATAAGCAACACTGCATCGCCCTAAAAACGAAGAACAGGTGGTGCGCCCGTCTTGCTGAAGGACCCAGGCGGTCGTATTGCGAACTATATAGGATGGGAGAAGCGAAAGTTTGCCCACATCACATATAAAAAATAGTACTGCCCTTGCCATAAAAAGGAAGAGCAGGATATTCTAGTGCTTGGCAGGCAGCCCCAAGGAACTGCCAATGTCGAACACCCCTCAGAAGCCTTCATTGGAATCGCAATACTGTATGAACCAAATATTTGGGGTGGGGGGAGGTGACGTAGGGGGAACGTGCGGTCAGCCTGCTCTGAAGTGGCGGCTCGGTGCACCCAAACCAAATATTTCCAACTCGCTCGTACAGTACAAAGGAGCAAGGCGCTTTCGTGACGGTGACGGACATACGCCTCAGCAATTCACACTGCCTACAGTAACTTGAAAGAAGAGATATCCCTTTCTATCAAACATTGTGTTTTTCACTTGACCTGCCGCAATTCCTTCGTTATTAGAACAACCAGTGACATTTTAGCCCGAATGAAATATCCGATCCGAGTGTCGCGCATGCGCATTAGTTGTAGGACACGTGATTCCGCTCAAACGACCACTCACTGAGTCTTTTCGACCGATTGGCATTGGCATCACGAAGCAAGATGGCGGCTGTTTGCCGCAAGTGGAAAGTTGAGTTGTTGAGATTCAGTGCATGTTACAGTGGGATTGCCACGTATGTTGACTGCTTCGAACAATGTGTATCATCTGCGGGAAGTTGTTGGATGTAACGACGTATGAATTGGGCATTTCACACGCTTCAACGTCCAATCTTGCCGTGCTGCTTGGGCATTTGAACAACACGGGTACGTACCATTTGCTGCATTCAGTCAATATGGGGTGTACACGAGCAATATGGGGCCCATATTGCAAAGTTTGAGCCAATATGGGGAAAATACTGGCAAAACGGGTCCCATATTGGACCCGTACCGCCAAGGACCAGCCAATATGGGTCCAATATTGTGTGCTGCTTGGGATGCGTAACAGAGGATTCCTCACTTGTCTTGGGGGTGCGCGTGAGTGCGGTCCACCCATTTCATACCAGTCTCATATAATATCCAACGCGTAATGGCTTAGGGTAAAGCATCTTCAATGAAACACATCATGTGATCGTCATCATGTATGGATTGTTGTTGTTGATTTGTTGGTGTAGTTGTATTCGTGTGAATTATGCAAAGTTGTGAACGGGAATCGCTTCGTTTTTTGAGGTTCAAGCTTTCCCTTTCAACTCTCTTTCAAGGAAACTCTTTCAAGCTTCGCCAAAGCGAACTAAGGTTCGACGTTTGTAGATTAAAGAGCGACACCTGGTGAAATGACACCGCCAGCTTCGATTTCCGGTCAGAGATAGTATTATTCAGTAATGGGCAGTAGTTCAACTACATTCAGTTGAACTACTAGGTAAACTACTTTTTGTCTAGTTGACTGGTAATGCGGTACTTGATGAAAAGCAATTCAAACTAAGACGTACTACTTTTACTGTTGTTAACTACGAAACCTTGGCCGTGGCTTTATTAAATACACCGTGAACGAAGACGCTTTCGCTGTGAAAGAGAGCTCAATGAAGCAAAATTCCACCGAGGTCTCTACTTTATTGTGACTGAGATTACCATTATCCTGTTTGGTAATGATCGTTATGCCTACTTTAGAAAGATTCGTGATATTTCTGTATTTCTATATACAATATAATTTTTATTTTTAATGTAACAGGTCAAGGGTTCCATATCTCCACCCAGTGACGGAGTGCTCTGGCCAGCTAAAGTACGCTAAAGTTCTATTAAGTGCGTAAACACAGGACGCATATAGTATAACGGGGCAGCTTGCTCTACAGGGAGGTATTCATAATAGCCGCCTCGAAAACATGGTATCATCGTGTCCTTTCATTCACTTATTGTTATTGTTGTTTTCAAATATCTCGCATCACATTCTTGAGCTTAGTCCTGACAACTTCCTGTGTCATGCACTTTTCGTAGAGTACTTTCCTTTTACTAAAACTCGTTAATAGCTACTTTCTATTGAGCTCTCTATTACGTCTCAATATGTACTCTACAGAAACTACACACTCTAAGGGGGGGGGGGGAAACGTAGAATTTTGTACCCATCCCGGTAGAGCTGTATTGCAACAACATCTACTCAAACCAATTTTACCTTTGGGTACAACTGCAGAGTTGAAGCAAACTACAGAGTAGAAACTGTCGTTCTACCAACTTGAGTAGGAAATTTCACCCTTTTTTCTTCTTAGAGCAAACGTGAGAGAGAGGAGGAAGGGAACCGGGCGCCGCCCTTTATACCCGCAGAGGGGAAAGCGCGCGTCGATTGGCCCGAAATGGTAGAAGTACTGTCGTTCTACCAGCTTGGGTAAGAAATTCTACCCTTTTCCTAGAGTGTACTAAAAAGCAGGGAAAGATAACGGACGTATTTTCGTTACCATTTCCATTTTCGTTACTGCTATATTTTCGTTTCCGTTATCCGTTTCTGACACCAGCTTTCAATTTTGTTTCCGTTACGTTTCCGTTACTGTTTCCGGTAATGGAACGGCTGTAACTAGAGCTGCGGGAGGACAGCCAGTCCGGCTCTGTTAGCACCCTGTTTTGCCCAAGGGCTGCTTTGATGTCACGCGTACACACTACACAAGTAATTTTACGTCGTTGGGATGCGCACATCTTGTAAGGTTTTTAAAGAAGTGTAGGAACATGTCTTCAGTCAGCCTTCTGTCTTCAGTCACCCTGAGCCCAGCAACCCAAGATGGGCGTAACTTCATCCAGTGTCGCATTCATAGGCGGACGCTCTCAGTAGTAAACAATACTGCCAGAGCCATGGTGAAATGAAGGAAGTACAAAATAAAAATAAAAAATCATATGCTGTCATACCTGTACTATGGTGGAGTAGAGTGCGTGCAGTCTATGTTGTGTAAGTCTCATGTCTTGATGTCATGTAGGTAGGTAATGTCACGAGCAGGTAAGCGGGTGATGCGCCCTCGATATCCAATATTGCTGTTGGTTTCCATGATGTCGTGTAGTATTTAGAGCCTTACAGGGGATTGAGTCATCAAAATACAAAAATAATATGAAAAGTCACTGAAATGTCATCGCACAACAATAGTCATTACCCGAATTCAATACCGGACGATAATTTTCGTTTCCGTTTCTGTTTCCGGTAATGGAGAACAGTGGTATGCGTTTCCGTTTCCGTTACGGTTACCATCTCCAATTTCGGTAATATACCGTTTCTGTTTCCGTTACCATTACCGATATCCTTCCCTGCTAAAAAGGACGTCGTCGAAGTTCAGTCGCGTGATGCGAGAAGCACTGCGCGAGTTTATCACATTTTGGATAATCCATCATGAGTACTTTACCATCTGGTAAAACATTTGAAGAAAGGTACGTGCCTAACTCGAGCATGTATTATAAACGTGCGCAGATTAGATCAGGTAATGAAGCTCGTGATGCTTCCTAATGCCTTCTGCCAAAATTGAGGCACATGGCAGAGGCAGGCTCTATCCGGGGATAACACAGTTGAACGACGTCGTCAGCAGGACATTCGGCCTGACATAAATTCGATGTTGTAGGGGATGGGGAATGTACTTTTGTTTGTTTTGGGTTGCTTGTTTGTTTGCTGTTTTGTTTTGGGAGTAGCAGAACTATTCATGAGACAACTTCAATTTCTCCCTGGTTTTCTTTTAAATAATCATCCCTGCAACTCCATTATGTTCTATGTTGTGTGGAAATATAGTTGCAAAAGTAGTTGAAGCTACTTTGTCGTTGTTACAGGTTTACTTGAACTACTTCCGCCAAAAATTAGTGGGTTCGTAGTTTCAATTACTGTTTAAATATGTAGGTAGTAGCTGTAGGTTAACTACTTCGAGTGTAGTTAGTGTCCATTAGTTAGTCACGGCTATTATCACGTTCACAGTCTTCCTTCTTATTCGTGTTTTCCGTCATACAATCTTAACATTAATGCGCAATCACATTAACACTTTTGGCTTCCTTCACATTCTTACACTTTCCCGATGTTTGCTTTATATGGTTGATGTTTTTTTGCTATTTTGCTTTTGCTTTTTGTATTGTTTCTGCCATGTTTAACCCGCCATTGATCTTGTTGGTGCACCCCCGGCACCGTTGTTGATGGGCACCGTTCAAAATAAACTATTATTATCACACTACGCTGGGTATAGTGGTGGATAAAAGTGTACAGAACACGGGGCGGCATCTTTTCAAGTCCCTGGATCACACTGATCTCATTAAGGTTATCATTACAGCTTCCAGGGGCCTCAACCGGTGCAACCCTCCGGGTGGGTGCACATGCGCACTTCCTTCCGGCACCAGGTTGTGGCTGAGGGAGAGAAAGACGACGCTTCCGGCGTCCCGTAAACTTTTTTCCACCAGTGTGCTTTCACATCGGCATTCCAAGACTTGCTCATATGTTCGTTCTTTTGTGTTTCATTGGCCTCGAATACGACTGCCGACGTCTGTAGACGTGTAGTTAAGAAATAAACTCTTACGCGGACGAACTGACTGAATTTATTTTAATGTTTCAATAGCCACTGCACTGCACCAGGCAGGGTTTGCTACCGAAAACAATTATGTTTCTGCTTCTGGTACATGAGAAACTTACCGGTACCGTTTTCGTTTCCTACTAGCTATTTTCGATATCGGTTTTATAGCATGTGCTCAAGAGTAGTCCTGCGGACTTGAGTGGAATGCTTAGTAGTACGCTTAAGTTGCGTTCAAGGTACGCGCAGAGATCTACAACTTATAAAGATATCCAATTTGTATTCACCATTTTGTTTCTAAAACTCTAAAGTATATATGGGAACGCCAGAGACGGGAATAACCATCATCTCTGCTCACTAATGACAACCTGTCGATACAGCTGCATGTCTCGCTAAATAAATTAACCGAAGAGCCAAGCAATTGGATACATATTGCGTGTATTTTCTCCACTCGCAGCAGCTTTCTTTTGTTTATTACTATTCTAATTGTGGAGCCCAATTTGCACCCCACAATTGCTCGTCTATTCCGCAAGTTTCATACATTCACTTATGTGTGGTTTGACAGCATGGATCAAGAAATCCCGCGACAAGTACTAGCCACCAAAAGTGCGAAGTCAAAGAATATTCCATAACATTAGCGATGACAGCAAGTTTTGAAACGTATTGGTTTCAGTGGAGGAAACTGAACTTATTCAACTTTGTCGATCTGTTGTCTCTCACGCTGGCGTCCATAATCTTTTCCACGTTTATTTTGTGCCTTCACTTCCCCAGTTTCCACCCATCCTTTATGCATTCGCTAAGGTTTTATGAGTTATGACTCGGCAAGCTAAGGCCGTTGGAAAATAAGTGAACAGATTTCCCCTACTACGTTGCTTTCGCCGCTGACGGTAAATCTTTTCGCTCCGCCGGAGAAGTAGACAAGAGCCTTAATTTGCTCTTCTTCGCACGCTGGCTCACCGGGAAAGTGTACACACTCTGATGCCGATGTAACGAGGAGAACCATTTCTTGTTTCTATTCATTCTAACAGAGTATCCTAAGACAGTTACCATACAATAACTATTGCTGACGGTATCTGCGGGGAAATCCCTTACTTTCGTGGTTCCTTCATTTTTTCCATCACACAGCATTCTTTTATCTTTCCCGGGGGACTGCACAAAATGATAGAAAAAGTCGACATGGAATTATATGCGGCAGCCTTAAATGAAAAGGCAAAAAGAGATGCCGGCCGGGGACACCTTGTCATCCCGAAAAAACGAGTGATAACGGCGCTCACCACCCAATAAATTTAATCAGCTGTGCACGAAGGGCGGACATCTCAAATGGAATGGTTTTCGGGAGCGGCCAGACTTCAAGCTAATAGAGAGCTCTTGTTAAAAGGCAATAAATTTCTCTACGCGGGACGAAAGAAGCCGCAATGTTGACAGTAATGGGAAAGGAAGAGGATTCACCCGTCCCTTCGTTCGTGATTAAAACTCGGAAGAAACCACAAACTAAGCTTTCCCTCTTCCCTCTCTCTCTCTCAGGAGGCCCGGAATATACGGGCACGTCGCCCCTAATGCGGCCAGTCATCGTGGGAAACCGTTCGAGAAAACCAATGGAACGACAACCTGTACCGCATTTGGTTTGGTTGTTCAATGAACGCGGTGCGAGGGGAGCTCCGTCTTTACTGCGACGCGCATAGAGTACGTCGGATACACGTCGCCGTGACGACGCCGCGCGAAGCACTTCACGCTGATTAGTTCGATCTTCTCATAACCAGCTTTTTACAGCTTAGTGGCATAGTGGGTGCAAGGGAACTAAAGGATTAAAAAATAAGACAGATATGATGCAAGTTACGTTGGCATCAAATCAACGACAACGACAGAGCTGTTTATTTGAGCTCTCCTGTCGCTAAGTACATGGATCGTCGCAACCCTATCGATTGTAGTCCGCAGGAAGATCATCTTCCGTACGTACAATTCCTGGGACGGCCCATAATGCCGCTGTTCACCTCCGCATACACACGCAATACCGTCCCCGCTGCTGCTGCTGCGGGCGACGAGAAGCCGGTACGCGCGCGGCGCAGCTCTTCACATGCCATGGCATGTGAACCTGCAAAAGCCACTGCCACTTTTTCTCTGAGGCACGTGACGCCAACGTCACAGCCAACGTGACTCTCCGAGACGACCAATCCGCATCGCGCGCCTTTTCCTCGTTTCTTCCTTTCATCTCGCGCCAACGTATGAGAGAAGGGTTTTCGGCGATGCGACGTACGGGATAGGATCGTCTCGAAATGACCTTTTTCACATACGCGTCGTATCCTAGCGGTTTCTGGTGAACTACGCTCGGCTCGCGTCAAAACAAAGCCACGTGGGTAGCACAAAGGACGAAAACCTGTCCGGAGTGGGACAGACAAGCTCGCGCCGTTCGTGCAGTCTCCCCACTGGTCCCCACTTCTGTCGTCCCCATACGGCACCATCTAGTGAAGACGGAGATCACCCTCTCCGGCGCCACAAGGTCATGCACATAGGCGCATGCCCACATGCGCATCTGTCTTTTTTTTGTAAGGCTGGACACCCTGACATTCACTTCCAAATGCCGCTTCATCCGATGGTATTGCGAGCGGAGCAGTACAGACTAGGTGTCACATGCGTGCGCAGAAGAAACTCGAGCAATATTGCCAGGATTGTAATAACGCGGCGCCGTTGTGCAATCGTGAAGTGCGTGTCTCATATCGTATGGTCTACGAAGCTGCCGACAAAAATGTGGTTTCACCTCGATAAGTCTTGGTATAAATCAATCCGTCATCATCATTGACTGCTGGGACGTTTCGTCATTCTGACGTGTCATTCGTCATTTTGACGTGAAAGGCATCTTCATACACACCTCAGAGTCTGCCCGCGTTCCGGCGTAACAGCAAGACGTGTGCAACTTACTGTCGAAATGTACTTAAATTACTTAAGTTTGAATTAGTTTAACTGAGTTACAGTAACTCACCATATGTAATTGAGTTATTTCTGAATTACTTCAGGTTACAGGCGTTTAAAGTGACGAAGTGTAAGACTGCTGGTCAGTGGTAATATTTATTTGCTGGAAACGTTCTCTGATTCACTCGAACTGTCCAGCAGAACAAGATGCTTATGAGTCGAACTAATGTCCATTGGTACAACATTTTTCAAAGTTCTCATCTGAAAGCCTCCCCTTGATCTTCTGCATGATGATTCCGATGCTGAACAAGCGTTCTCCCGAAGCACTACTTGGTAAAGCTCTGTTATACTTGAAAAACACTGATTTTATCAGTGGGAAGTACTTAATGCAATGAAGGCTGCAAGATGTCGACATTGAAATATATTTTGCAAACTCGTCTTCCCAAGGCGCAGCAGATTTGGCTTTCTTTGCTTCAAACGCGAAGGAACTCCCAGGAGAGTCGTCGTCAGATGATCGATCTTGATGCGTCTGTCATTCCTCAGTTACAGGTGTCACTTCAATTGCATTTCTGAAGGACGCCAAATGCACTTCGTTTGTCTTCTGTTTTCTCTATGCACGGTGCCTTGGAGTTCGGGTGCGACACGTAACTAATTACGGGGTGTCATCGTAGGAAACCTTTTCTCTATACCCTCAACCATGTTACTGACCAGTGTCGCACGAAACTTGAGGTGCCGGTCCATAAAGGAACTGTAAAGTGAAATATATCCACCATATTTTAAGATACCATCACGCAGAACTTGGCTTTGTGATGACACACGCAAGTCAATACTTCTCAGTTCTTTATACTTGTTGTACTAATTAATTTTGAATAATTTTAGAAACTTAATGCTTGCGACTTTTTACGTTTGCTGAGGAAAACAGCGGTACCCCGCCCCGCATTGTCGGACAGGTGTCACGTGATATTTAAGTACTTAATTACTAGCAGACCCGTTTTGAAGAATAACTGCAACTCTTCAGAAGTACCCTGAGAACTGGTGCAAACCGTAAGAATATCTGCGTGATGTGCGCCATCTATTGGCGTTTCTCTCTCCGTGTCGTCTGCTCCTCTGCCGTTACACACGGTGCTGGTATGAATATAGAGTGATCGGAAGATGAAAGCCGTGAAAGTCGCTTGGTATCGCCTGCTGTGTACAACAGTTCGCGTTCAGACGATATCTACGTCTGTCTGGTTTACGTTCTGGTGTTCCAGGATGTACCGACCGTGCACCTTCGACGCCTTTGACGACGAAACGCACATTGCAGCTGTCCACCACCCGCCAGGTGGCTAGTCTAGTTGCTCGCGTTCTCAATAGATGGCGCGCGAGTCGCCTGAGTGTTGCCGCGTCTTGGGGTCAGCAAACTTTGCTTGTGCAGCAATCTTTGAAATTAGATTGCTAAAAAAAATTCAATGTACAGCAGAGCTATTATGTATATGCGGCGTCCAAGTTACAAGGTTTCAGAAAAACACCCAATTTCTATAGGTTTCTATTTATTTGACAGTCCCTTTTAGCTGTTGTAGCTTTGTTCTCAGTATAACAGTAGTGGGAAGCAGATATTCCATAAGCATACTCTGCTTTTCCTGTAGCAACTCAGGTGCGTGTACAATTGATGTAGTGATGGACACATATTCTTGCATGGCATTCTTGTCCGCATCCGTGAATTGTGGTGTTCCAAAGCAGTCAAAGATCCCTGAATTTCAGTTGTTTCTTAGAATAATGTCATGAAGTGCCCTCAGTGCATTATGGTGGAGTTCCAACGAGTTGTGCACGGTGTATAGGAAGGTACACGCCACAGACTTCCTTGAGAACATCTGCAAATGATGAACATAAAAGTAGGATGCAAGCGAGCTGGTGATGATATGGATATGATGTCAGTCCCTGAGACAGAGAGAGAACACAGGGACGAACGAGAACTTCTCGTTCATCCCTGTGTCCTCCCTCAGTTTCAAGGAATGTCATCATCGTCACATATAGAAATGTTGTTGACTGGCTTTGCTTGTGCCAAGTTGCGCAGCGCTTTGGAAACGTCTGACCACACTGTTTCTTTAATGATGGTGGTAGATTTTCCTTTAGCATCCCCAATGTCTCACTGTCTTCATTTTGAGATAACTTTATAATTATTATAATTTTATAATAACTTTAATAATAATAATAATAACTTTATAAGTATAATAATTATATTATTTATGTAATATGACTGCAAGTATCATTGTCTTTTTTTTTTCTCGTATGAAAGCAAATTTCTAATTTGCTTTCAAATGGAAGAAAAGAGATCGTAGAAATAGACAGCACATCTCGAAGCTTTTGCAAGGTTTGACCCATTGTCTGTTGCAGCGGGCATGAGCCGGTCCAAGATATTATAGTCATTGTAGACCTCCTCAAGCGCTGCTGCAAGAACATCGAACGTATGGCTTCCTTCAAGTCTCTTGCAAGCGAGGACAGCAGATTCCCTTTGAAGGGTCACGTAATCCGTCCACAGTGCTCTTACACCCAAGTATAATCTGGAGATATCACAGAGAACTATCATCAGAGTTAGGCGCACGCATGACATGATTACCTTTTAACAGCTGTTAAGTACTCAATTTTGTGAGGATCCTGTCCCGTACGTCGCATCGCCGAAAACCCTTCTCTCACTTGGCGCGAGAAGAAGCGAAGAAACGAGGAAAAGACGCGCGATGCGGAGCGGTCGTTTCGGAGAGCCTCGTTGGCTGCGACGTTGCCATCACGCGCCACAGAGAAAATGTGACAGCGACAGTTGCCAGTTCACATGTCATGGCACGTTGCACTTCCACAGCACCAGGGGACGGTATTGCGTGTGTGCGCGGAGGTGAACAGGACATTACGGGCCATCCGAAGAAGTGTACGTAGGGAAGATGACCTTGATGCGAACTACAATCGACAGGGCGAACCATGTACGTAGCGACAAGTCAGCTCAAATAAACACCTCTGTCGCTGTCGTAGATTTCATGCAACCGTAACTTGCTTCATATGTGCCAGATTTTTTTAGACGGACCAACAGTCTGCTGTTGATTCTTTCCCACGGAGACTTTCCTTCAATGTGTGAAGTTTTTGCACCATGTTGCACAGCTCTCAGTGTAGCGTCCAGGAAAACTTTTGGTGATAATCCACCAGAGCTGCTGCTGTTCAACCACCAAGATCGAAGTCCGCCCTGCACTGCCATCCCTCGAATTATTTTATTTAACGTGTCTGTGATACACTGTAAAAAATTACAACGTAAAAAAAAAAAAAAACAGGCAAATGCATGGAAAGTTGGCTGCCAAACATTGGCCGTTTTTTTACGGTGGCCCCGTGTAAGTTGTGCCCGTGAAAAAAATACTGCATTGGCCAGTAATTTTAACAGGCATACGCCGTGTAGCATTACTGTGCTGTGGTCGTAAAAAGAACAGCATTGGCCAGTAATTTTAACTGGCATATGCCGTGTACCCTTATCGTGCTGTGCCCGTCCCTGGAGCCCCTCTTTCTTTCTTTTTTTTTCTACATATAGTCGTAGCAATGAGAGCAGTTTAAGCAATGACCATGCGCAACAGATTGTGATGTTTGTCACATTGGGATTTATTTTCTATGTACATAGTGATGAAAATGCGCCAGTCACCTCTGGCATCAAAACCCTGCAAAGAGAAAGGAAGCTGTTACAGGGAGCCGAGCAATTGACATGGAATTATACTCACCGTTTATTTTTTCAAAGGAAGAACATACGAAGGAACCATGTGCACCCATCAGTCAGCTCTGGCATCAAAGCACTGCAAAGAGAAAGGAAACTGTTACAGGGAGCAGGGCAATTGACATGCAGTTATAATCACCGTTTATTTGTTCAAAGGAATTACATACGAACGAACCTTGTGGCCCCCTTTAGTCAGCTCTGGCATCAAAACGCTGCAAAGAGAAAGGAAACTGTTACAGGGAGCAGGGCAATTGACATGCAGTTATACTCACCGTTTATTTTTTCAAAGGAAGAACATACGAGGGAACAATGTGCACCCATCCGTCAGCTCCTGCATCAAAACCCTGCAAAGAGAAAGGAAATTATACTCACCGTTTTATTTTTTCAAAGGAAGAACATAAGAAGGTGCACACAAAACGCGGAGACGGCACGGAACTTCTTCTGGCAGCGTTCATAAGGATATCTGATCATGGCCCTCTCGTATGTGCTCCTTCATATGTGACAGTAACTCTATATTTGTAGTGAACAGACGGGAGCACGAATGGACGTGACATACTTTCGTGGTTTTGGAGAGCAAATCGATTCGAGGCGACCGTCGCGGTGTGTTCTTGTAACGTCCCAAAATGTGACATCTGAGTGTTGCATAGTTCGCCGCCGTGTACACACATAATGCATGACAGCATGGTATTCTGCTCGCTTCATGTACATGTCTACAGTGGTCAACGTAGCCCATAAGAGTGTTAAAAACACAAGGGCACCTTCCGCAACGATACATTACAATAAGAACGCCTTGATGACCCTACGAACCAGTACGCATGACACACGGAGATCTGAACTACGGAGACGCTTCACAACAAATGCGAGCCACGATTTACTGGTGTCCCATAAGTTGAACAAAAACCAGGCATATGGTGCACTCAAGTCGCAAAGAACAGGATGTGCGAACAGAAATATGCTTACCTGACTACGTGCATTCACGAGATTTACAACGACCAGTTCGTCCTCCTTCATCAACGGTCGTCCGCGCACGATGTTCCGCTTCCGGCGGTTGCGAATGACGGCAATGTCCCGTACTTGACTTGGCCTTGCCTCCGCATTCAAGTTTTTGGCCGGCGCATGATGATGGCGCCACCGTTTTACGTAGTTTTTGCAGTATTTGTGTTTACGGTAACACGCCGTCGTCAGATACTATTAAACGCCCGTAGAAATCACAGTATTTTTTACAGTGTAGAAAACGGAACCTGAGATGACAGGGGAAGAAGTCTGACGCTAATACCACCTCCAACACGGGGGGGGGGGGGACTGTAGTCATGAAACTGTCATGTAGTCAACTATAGTCAGGAACACTAGAGTACGCATCCATGCTTCGTGCTTGTGTTTCCGTTTCCTCGATTACTTACGATCAAATACTAGTCGGCTTCATCTCTGTATGCATGAAATGCTTGGTAAGAAACAGAACCACTGTTATGCCCAGCTCCTCTGTATTCTTGCTGTTGCCGCTGCATGACTGGAGAAGTAGTTGCACGCGAGTCCGCATAGTTGCGGTATTTCGCACTATAACTCCACATTTGAGGCCAACAAAACCGAAAAAGACAGATGGAGAGAGGACAGCAGGAAGGAGTAGGTTTGGTGTGGTCCTGGGCTGATTTCAGCGGGAACTGTGCCATCGTTCGTCAGGCAAGTCTGCCACAAAACCCAGACTAAACCTTAGACAGTACAGTCAAACCAAATCTTCAGCACGGCCTTTGCTCCCACCAACGGACCCTTTTACTCATTCGGCCATGCCACTGATCGCTCAGTGTGGCTGCTTTGCCCATCTCACGTGATGTCGCCCACGAGTCCCGCGGACGAGTCCCATGCCGACCTATGGTTGGGTTTGCGGTTGCGCCGCATGCAAATCATGTACGGTCACAGCGCAGAGACCGCCCTCCGTCTGCTGCAATGCTATCGCGTTTCGTACGCGTTCGGCAGTGCACCAAAGAGTGCAGTGATTTCTTTGTTATTCATTACTGGAAGGGAACTCCGAAGTAGGGAAGAGACGTACATAGCTAGGGCAACAACGTCTCTTCGTACATCTTTTCCTTGTCTCGGGGTTCCCTACCATCATATACAACCGGCTAGCCCACATCTCATCACTCCTTCAAGGTTATTAAAGGCAAGATGGCGTTACGCTGCACATTGTCGTTTGTTAAATTATCGCGTCGCCTCTTCATTAGGGAGGTTTAGAAGGATTGCAAGAGATTTAGCATATTGTAATGTCTTTACGCTAACAGTTCTGTAAATAGGGTACGCCAAGCACCTGATTCCTTTGCAGTTTGCTGACATCACGTTCCTGGGTCTTGGATTTGAAAGCTTTTTGTTTTGTGTCCGTGGAACGCTTCCGACGTTACAACTACCTAGTGTGTGCTTCCTTGTAATTCTCCAGCGTCGCAAGCAGATACTGCTCTCTAGCACCGCCTGCCCTTTCCACACATACGCGCACACCTGTCACTCTGTTGTCCCTCCTCTCGGGAGCGGAGAGGCGGGGAGGATTTCGGCACACGGACACGGCGGTCCCCTGGAACCTTCCCATTAACAGCAGCCGCTGTAAAAACTGTGCATAGTATGGCCATGGCGGCTGTGCTGTTGAGTCAGAAGACTCCACTATCGAAGTAGAGACCCCCATAGCAGTAGAAAACGTCTTGACTTGAGAAAAAGAAACGTACGATCATAAATGATCTGCTCTAACACCTTTGAAAACGCGCACAGTAGACTGACAGGACGATAGTTTGACACATTTAAAGGATCGACGGACTTGTGGACTGGTACGACAACCGAAGTTTTCCAACAGGTGGGGAACACAGAGTCACGTAGAGACAGGTTGAATACATGAAGGAGGACGGGGGGGGGATATGTTTAATGCAAAGTAAGAAAAAAGGGAAGGGAAAGGTTAGGACGGGGGCAAGGAGGTCAGCGTAGGCTTTAACGAATACTGCAGGAATTTTGTCGACCCCTGGGGTCAAAGTAAGTTTTAGCTTCCGAATAGCTGCGATGACCTCCTCGTGGGACACCGTTATACAAGGAAGGTGATAAGATGCGTTAGAGACGGAGCTCGAATACGCATGGTATAGTGGCTGTGCGTTGCAACGTTTATATACTGACGAAAAATGCGTAACGAACAGCTAAGACATCGAGGTTGGGTTAGAAGATACCCCACTGTTAGTGTTCAAAGCGTATAGACTGTTTTCGTTTTTAGAAAGACGCACTGTTTCCAAAATTGTTTTGGATTACTCTTGAGATCCATTTTAATGAATTTGATGCGATTAGCATAGTCACGTGATTGTGCCTGCTTAAAGAGTGTCCGGTAGTGAGCAAATAGTATGTAGTGTGTTATGGAGTTATGCTTTTTGAATTGTCGGTGGTTGAATTTTTTCTTTTTAGGTAAGATCTGGTCTCCTTCGAGAACCAAGTAGGGTATCTATGAACATTATGTATGGTCCGAGTGGGGACAAGGGAACTTATACCTGAATGAACAATATGTGTAAATAAAACAGCAGCACTGTTAGCATCAGTGGCATTGAATACGGGGGGGGGATCTATTTATTAGACGAAAAGGAAAAAAAAAAACGGGGGAAAGGTCAGCCAAACGAGACGTCGGCTTGCTATTCAAGAAATGAATAAACAAATGAATAAATAAAGAAGAATTAAGAAATAATAAATAAATAAAAAGAAAAAGAATTAGGAAATAAAGGATAAACTAACAAATGATGAATGAAGGATGAGGTAGATTAAAGAATACGGGTTCAAAATTACCAGCTGCAAGATAATGATATAGAACAACGTAATCACCTCGACGAAGATCGAAAATATCGGATGCTACATGATGATTACGGAAAGAAGTAGGCACGGACACTGCAAAAGAGGGGTGATATTTGTCCGGCGGAATCAACGGGGAAGCAGGCCTAACAGACGTGAAATTGGCCGAGCGGACGAAACAAAGATCAAGGAATTGTCCCCTATGGTTGCGGACAGTCTTAACTTGGGAGAGTGACAAGAAATCGGCAAAGTCGTGAAGACAGTTTACTCCGTTTAAACCGTAAGACGGTTGAGGAACGGCAGGGGAAAGTTGTTGAGCTTCGAAATGAGGTAGATAGAAATCACCTAACATCAAGATTTCACAGTGTCAATCAAGGAATGGCTCCAGTGACAGAAGGTACTGGGAGAGTTCTGACTGATTAAACAATGGTGGGAAATAGTGGACACCCACAAGTAAGTTGGGGTCATTGAGGCGATGAATTTCTATCAATACCGACTCAGGGTATTGCTCCAAGTCGCGGCGACGTATGACTTTCAAGGCATTGGACACACCCACCGCCACGTGCAGTAGCTTTCCCGGGAACAACGTGATCTGAACGGTACACACTATAGCAATCGGGAAAATAGGCGCTGTTCGGGATGGAGTCATTTAGCCAGGTTTCAGAAAGACAAATGATGTCGTATTCGCATTCACACACAGCTGAGAAAAAGCTCTTCGTACGCAAACCACGCACGTTTTGGTATTAGAGACTTGCCCACTCATTCTTGACTGCCATCCGTGGGAGCATGTTGGTCGGAACTGTAGAGCATGCTGCTGTGGAGCCGACCCCTGAACTGCTTAACTAAGCAGCCAGAGGCGGGCCACACCGCAGGATCGTGAAGGAGATCAAAGGCAGCGTCGTCAGTTGAGATGTGGAACGAGACGTAGGTTTCGAAACGTGATTTTAGCTTTGTGCACTTGATAGACGAGGAGTCAGTTTTCTTTGCGACGAATGCAGTGATGTCGTCTACAGTTGTCGCAGGAAGGAGCTTGGGGACGAATAGTGCCTTGTTGGCGCGGCGCGGTTCCACGGCACGGAGGCCTTCGGAAATCAACGTGCCGAAGAAAGCTCTGGGCTGAGGTGCACGTACGTTGGACATTTCAATCGGCGACATCACACCGTTAGAAGGACTTGGTGAAGATGTGTTACCTACAGGTAGTTTAGCGGCCTGTGCCGTGAACGTGATTCCCGGCATTCGAGTCAAATCCTTAGGTGGGGCCGAAGTAGGGAGGGAGGCCGGTTGCGACGACGCCACATTTGCACAAAAGTTCGGAGTGACGGCGGCGTCGGTGGAGCGCGGCCACCTCGTCGGTCAGGAAGGAAATATCCTGAAGGGCAGCTTGGAGTAGGGAGGCGAGGCCAATGCCATCCGGTTGGGACAGGGAGAATCCCGGTGGGGAAGCCGGAGACGATGGCAGGTTGGTCTCGTTAGGCTTAGTGGTCACCGAAGGCGATGGCACAGAGTCACAGAGCGGGCATAAAAAACGACTTACGACGTCCGGAATTTTGGCATCCTCAGAGGTAAGGTTCATGCATTTAGCATGCACCCGTTTGTCGCACTTTGTACACTTCAGAGTAGACTGTTCACCGTAAAACGGCAGAGCGCAGATGACACACGTGTTGGCACTGGGCGCAATCTTCAAAAAAGGGGATTGTAAGGGATAGTAATTTTGAAACTGAAGCGAAGACGAAGCGAATAGTTTTGTGACCGAAGTACCCGAGGTTATGCAACCTAACTGAATGGACATGTTGCATCCTCGTGATATGTGCAAGCGAAATGCATGTATGATGCTGCACTGACTTTGTTTTAAACCTACTCTTATAATGTTTTTGGCCTAGATAGATAGATTGATATAGATTAGGAAGAAAAAAATAAAGAGAGCTTGGAGCGTTCAGCAGCCATTAAAGGCACCATTACCAGGGATGCCTAACAGCAGCATCGGAACTTCGATCATTCGACATTCGAATATCAAATTCTATTCGGAATTAGAGTTGCGTATACAAGGATTCGACTTGCTATTCGAATAATCCGATTATACGTATGACGATTGAACACAGAATAGGCGCGCTGCTGAGAAGTGGTCGACCAACATTACTCACACTGTCGTGCATTATTAAAACATGATTGTCCCGAGCAGCGCGTCTGTTCTGCGTTCAATTGTCACATACCCGAGCCCTAATACGTCCACAAGTTGTCACTCGTAACACCTCACACACTGACCGATATTTTAATGGGTTTTAAAGCTTTCAATCATAGGTGGGGAGTAACGCGTTACAAAGTAGTGCGTTATACTCGAGTATTGAAATATGGTAACGCATTACATTAGGGAGAAAAGTAATGAGTAACATAACGTCATTCCATTTTTACTAACTAACGCGTAACGGCGTTATGCGTCACTGCGTGTTCAGGAACATTGCTTCGTCGTCTAAACTTGAAAGCTTGAGGGAGGAACCCGGGAGAATCCCCGATTTTTTTCTGTTCACCTTCAACAATGAAAAGAAGGCCACGTCGGAACCCAGGAAGAACGCAAAACAAGGATTATTGACCTACACTGGCTGAGATGTCACCTTTGTTTACCACCTCTATTTTTCACTCCGTCTGGTATTTTTCGGACGAATGGGGCAAGAGCGACAGAAGAATAGCCTCTGCCCTCTGAACAAGTGACAAAGTACCAAGGAATTGGCTGCTTCCACTTGTACTGTGTGAGATAAAAGGCACCGTCTCTATCAAACTAGACAAGGATCACTCACTGGTCATTAGGCGTCATGGAATCAGCGGACAAAAACGTTCCCTTTTTCTGGACGTGATATAGTTAATTGTGATCGGGGAATTTCACGGTTCAATGGAAGCATCATATGGAAGGCATCAATGACATCCTATGGCATCAATGGAAGTTCAATATGCATCCCGTCGAGAAAGACATACTCCTTGAGCATCATGTCACCATGAAACCTAAAGAAGAACCTCCAGGGAAATGAGTATCCCAAATTTAGTAGCTGGTTTACGCTTATGAATTGTGTGTGTTTCATTGTTGTATGAAATCGTATACTTATGTTTGCATTATGTTTCTAAGTCATGATTTACATGCGATGTGTAGGCGCTGCATCCGGCGAAAATGAAAGAATATTCACAGAATAGGACAAGATCATTGGTGCAGACACTTATGTGACGCATCCAAACATGGTACATATTAGAACGAGAACTGGTGAAGTAATGCAAAAGTAACGGCATTACTTATGAGAAGTAACGGCGTTAGTAACGCGTTACCTATTACCACAACAGCAACGAATAACGTAACGCGTTACTTTTTGCAAAAAGTAATGAGTAACGGTAGTGCACTACAAAATAAAAGTAACTTCCCCACCTATGCTTTCAACTCATCACAGTTTCCAACGTTCGTTGTTGATAATCATATAGTCATGCTTACTAGCAGAGCCGTAAGCTCGTCAACACCTCCCTGGTAACCGGAACCCTGAGGAACAGCCTCCCAGTCCTCCACGCCGTAAGCAAAGCCAATGAACGCGAGCTCCTCAACATCCAGGCCCGCAGCCTGCGCGTCTGCCTGGGTGTTCCCAAAACGACAGACACATACCTGGTCCTAGCAGAGGGCAAGGAGTCTTCAGCACACATTCTGCGCGACCTGGAAACCCTCCGCGCCTACTCACGATACCGTACTCGTCATCCCGCACACCACTTGCGGGACATCGACCGTGACTACCCTGCGTCGGCATTCGGTGCCGCTGTCCGGCGACTGAAGGTGTCGGTCCCATCAACTGCGTCTACTTCGTCTTACACCCCACCAATGTGGTCGATGGTCACACCCACCGTGTACACACATATCCCTGGCATCACGAGCAAAAACGACCATCCCCCGCCTGTCCTGCGGTATCTCGTGCTGGAGCACGTGGACGCCCTACACAGCCAGCGACTGCAAATATATACCGACGGCTCGGTCTCCGCGGGCGTCTCCACAGCAGCACTGTTCCTCCCTTCCGAAAACATCGAACGAGCCTTCAAGCTTCCCCACGAAACGTCGTCCACCGAAGCGGAGCTTGTAGCCATTCACGAAGCACTGAAGCTTGTATCCGCTCGTCCACCTGGAAGCTGGACAGTCCTCACCGACAGCAAGTCGGCGCTGGAGGAACTGTCTTCGCCACGCTCGCAAGTTGTTTCTGACACCCGCTCACTGATCCTTAGTGTGCACAACCTCCTCGTCACCTCCGACCACTCTGTGTGGTTTCAGTGGGTGCGAAGCCACATTGGCTTGCCGGGAAACACACGTGCCGACACAGCAGCGAAGCGCGCTCATGGCGCAGCTGAGTGCAACACTGTCATCCCGTTATCACCATCCGTCTGCCGCATACACATCCGCCGGCGCCTTTCCTTCGACACCCGCCTTTTCATGGAAAACACTGTCGCAGCCAACACCTTCCTCCACCGCATTGACCCGAAGATGGCCTTCAGTGTGTCGCTACGGCTGTCTCGAAAGGAAGAGTCGGCTCTCCATCGTCTTCGCATGAATGTTGCCCGTACTCCATCGTTCCTGTTCAAGATCAAGCAGCGTCCCTCTTCGGCGTGCCCCTCCTGCTCCACCGACGCCGACACCCATCATTTACTCTTGACCTGCCCAAAATATGCCGCTCCTCGGACCGCACTCACGCACCGCTTATCTGCCCTGTGTCACAGAGACCTCTCTTTGGCCACCCTACTGGGCCCCGTAGGGCAGAAGCAATGGGCTGTTACCAGAGCGCTAATATGCTTCTTGGGTGACTCTGGGCTCCTGGACTGCCTCTGAGCGATCGTGTACTCATGCCCCCCTGCTGCCCATGTGCCGCTTGCGTCTTTCTCCTTTCTTCTTTTTTTACAAGGAATAGCAAGTCGACTTCTACCTGGCTGACCTTTCCTTTTTACCTGCCTCTTTTTTCTCGCAATAAACATATTCCTCCCGCCCCCCAGAGCCGTAATCGAAAAAGTTAACTTGACTGAGTGGAATACCAAGGAAAATAAATGTGCCGTTATATCACGAGGACGCGGAAACAGGGTAGCTCAGTGAGCGTACTCATAAAAAAAGAAAGAAAAGTAATGAAAAGAAAGCAGAAAAAAAAAAAGCCAGTCAAACAGAATAGAAAGAAGATTTAAAAATGACGTCATATGAGATCAATACCATGATCACTTCAAACAGGATAAAGTCGTCTAAAAATTGTCTTACAATATTCCACCTTTATATTTACCTGGTGTGATGAGCGTGCTAAACTGTACTGTAAATTTCGAGAGAGAAATTTCGATGCATTATTAGCCGAACATGATGAAAAGTAATTGTTCTGAGGGTGGAACATATACTTCAATTTCATATTTCAATTATTAGCGGAAGCAACGCTGTTTAACAACGCCTGCGATGTAAAGCTTTTCACTAAAAGTGCCTCGAGCTCTGATTTAGGCTATACTATACCGGCAATTAATAGGAAGTCACTGTTAATATAACTACTCGAGAAACCTCGTTCAGCAGGCAAATATCACTCAAAATAACAACAACACCCACGTTGCACCGTGAATTCTCTGCAGCGTTTGTGCTCTCTGTACCACGCACTTCACAGACTCCGCGAGGGTCGTCTCCTGCTAGCTTGTGACCCATTGTGTGCAAAAACTGGGTTACGTCTCTCGTGATAGCAACTTTCCAGCTGACACCATTTCTGAACGAAGGCGACCTTCTGAGCAAAAGTTCTCCAATTACGGCTGGCGGCGCTGAAAATGATACGAGATCATTACGGCTCCATTACAATTCCATCATCTCACTGTGACGGCTGTCTTTTTGGTGAAGTGATTATCTCAACCCGTGAATGTTATTCTATGCAAAATGTCTCCTCAATGCTGCAGGAACATAAAGGACAATGTAGAATAGTAATGGGATTTCCGTTGCTCGTCTGATTGATAATGAGAGCAGCTAATGTGAGCGGCCTTTTGCTGATACGGGCAAGCTCATCCCACAATATCCGCCTTTGCGGGCAGTAGAGTGAACATTCCATAAGAATGTGCTGGGCGGTCGCTACGACACCGCAGGTGGAACAGAGGCCCGTGTCACTGCATCTGATCGTGCACTTGAATTGCGGGGTGAAAGCCACATTGAGCCGAAGTCTACGCAGGAGGGAGGTAAAATGGCGTAATAGACGGACAGGGAAACAAAACGACGAATTTGGGTCTACCGAATGCGTGAGAGATTGAGCCGTGAAGCCGTCATTGCTGCAGAGCCAAGGGTTTAAACCATGCAGTTAGTAAGGCCCTTCTGTCACCTCTCGACAGCATAATGGGCAGGGCTGTCGGGGACTCGTGGGCAGCCGCTGCTACTCTGTCAGCCTCCTCATTGCCTCTTTAACCGTAGTGACCTGGAACCCACTGCAGGGATATATGATGAACTTCATCATGTAGACGCTGAACTTGGTGCATAATGTCTACTACGATGTAAGCTAGAGACCCACGGAGCCCCATGGTTGCCACACATTGCAGAGCAGCCCGCGAATCGGTGTAGACCACCCAGACCCAGGCACGCGGAGGATGTTGGGAGATCTGCTGCAGAAACTGTAGAATGGCAGACAGCTCCGCCGATGTTGATGACGTACGATGTGACAGACGATATTCACGTGCGACTGCATTGGATGTGAAGTAACTTAATCAACAACAACTACAAAATGCGGGGGAAAGTAACTGTCCTGAGCCTGGAACACATTTATACATTTCAACTAGATACTGACGATGAGATGACGTGTTTCGCGAATACACCTGTGCTGTGATTGTTGGGTTGAAACCGTTTCTAAATAAATTTTGGCGGGGTTTTGTGACTGTTTTGATGGGTGGCTGCTTATCAGTCGGGGTCTCTATTTCCCATTTGTTTGTTTCCTCCTGCCTTTTTTCTCTTTTCTAACCCTTCCCCTTTCCCCCTTCATCATTTTCGCTATATTTTTCTTTTGCGTTATATCAAGTGTATACGTACACCCGTAGTGTCTTTAAACGAGTACGTGCCACGGAGTAGCTGGTCTCTCCCCCCCCCCTCCCGTGTATGTGGAGTCAATTTCTCCCTCTTTTTGCTTTTTCGCAATCAATCAATCAATCAATCAATCACGCCTTCTCAAGCAACCTAGTGCACGACAGGAATTCCATGGACAGGTGAAGAACCCGATGATGGAGCACAGGGTCTTCACAGGGGCCAATAAGTGCAACTATGTTGAGTGGTCTCTTGCTGATACGAGCCAGCTCAGTATCAGCCTATACAGGCCGTGCTGAATAAGCCATATGAATGTGCTGAGTGTTCGCCATAACATCGCAAATGGAGCAGATGCTTGTGTCACAGCATCTGATCATACATTTGAATACAGGGATGAAAGCCACATTGAGATGGAGTCTACGCAGGAGGGAGGTAACATGGCGTGATAAGCGGGCACTAAAAGAAAACGATAAATATGGGTCTAAGGAATACATGAGAGATTGGTCCGTGATGTCCCGACACCATTGCTGCGGAGCCAGTGGCTGAAGCTGCATAGTGTGTAGGGTCCTCCTGTCACTCCTCGACAGCATAATGGGCACGGCTGTCTGGAACTCATGGGCAGCCGTTGGTACTCTGTCGGCCTCGTCATTGCCTTTTAAACCGCAGTGACCAGGAGCCCACGGGATGACTTTCGCCATGTAGACGTTGAACTTTGTGGAGAACGTCTACTACGAAGGGGGCTCACGACCCACGAAGCCCCTTGTGTGCCACGCATTGCAGAGCAGCCCTTGAATGCGTTTAGACCACACAGACACGCAGAGGACCCTAGGGTATCTGCCGCAGAAAGAACTGGATGGCATAGAGCTCCGCCGATGACGTACGATATGAGAGACGGTATCTACGTGAGACTGCATCAGATAGGATGACAGAAGCACACGATGAACGCTCCCGTGTGGTAGATCCATCAGTGAAGACGACAGTGTGGTCGGGATATATGAGGTGCATCGTGTCCGCTGCCAGCTGCCGAAGAACGAAAGTTGGCACTTGATTCTTTGGTACCTTGAGGCCAGGGACAGATAGGGAGTGTGATGGCAGCGTAAGCGGCCACGGAGGGGTCGTGGGCGCTGTTGGGTGAATTTTGAACGGAGGAAGCTTTGGCCTCATGTCCATGAGACACTTTATGGCAGCCCTTCGCTTTCGCCGATAATATTTTGCTAGGACGTGACGACTGTGGTACGCTCTGAGGCGCATGTAATGTCGAATGTTCTCCATCTGCCGTAAGATTTCAATCGGTAGCCCGCGCTTCGGCCATCACCGTCCGTGTTTCCGCGGCTCTCGGGATGGGATGGGAGGGGGGGGGATATAGATATATTAGAACGAAGAAAAAAAAGGAGGAAAGGTCAGCCAACTGGTATGTCGGAACACCGAAAACCTAGCGGCTCTCGGAACATCAAGGCAAATCCTCAGGCTCCGCGCAAGGATACACCGAAGTCGCTGTTCTTGAGTCTGGGAGAGGCCATGCAGAGCAGGGAGGTGTACTCAAGTGTGCTACGAACTAAAGCTTGGTGGAGGGCCAGAAGGGGGGGGATATATGTTTATTGCAAAAAAAAAAGAAAGAGGGGAAAGGTTAGCCTGGATCCAGAAGCCGACATGCTATTCCCGCTTACAAAAAAGGAAAAATAAAAAGAAAGAAAAAACGAAAAGAGCGAAAGAAAAGAGGCGCAGTCACAGGCTCAGCGCGAGCCCTGTATCAGTAAGGAAGAGTAGAGTTCCCTTCCGACACGCCACTGAATAGGGCGCTGCAGAGGGCCCAGTAGCGCCAGAGGGCCAGAAGGGACTTCTCACCCATTCCCCACTTAGTTCCGGCAAAGTGACGGATGACAGATATCCTTAAGCAGTCTACCTTCCTCGCCAAACTGCGAGCGACTATGGCCCGGTTTCACTAGCATCAGTCAGCACTTGAACCGAGGTTAGACTTCCCTAAACTTGGTGTCAATCGTGAACCCTATGTGAACCTCTTTGGCCGGATGTCCCGCTGTCCCGCGTTGGTAAAACAGAGTTGACGATTAACACCAACTTTAGAGATAGCCTGATCTCGATTCAAGTCCTAACTCGCGTCGGTAAATTGGGCCTGTGTAACGGGCTGCGACTGCGAGGTAACACGTTCGTCTCTCCGTATCTCCGCACATCCACGAATGTATTGATTCGTCGGGATTTTGCAGCGACTAACAATGTGCGATCCAGTGGAACATCTGGATGCACCACTACAATGGTTCATACGACGAAACTCGAATGGTACAGACCGTGTGTCAATGGTCGTGAGGACACTGTTTCAACCGACCGACTGAAACCTCCCGATTTGCACTTATCGTCGGTAGCTATCCTTTCGGAGTCCGATCTTGACGACGAGCCGACTTTCTTCAACCCGCAACACCCCTCGGCGCGTTTGGGTTGGGGATGTACAACCACATCATCATCCATCTGCCGACACAACCATCTGCCGACGCGTGGCATGTGACAGCGCTACCGACGCGAGAAGAAACCTGTTCACACACACACACACACACAAATGGGATGATGTGGTGGGTCATTCTCCGCCGGTACACTGCCTCATTGCGCTTGTGGAAGAGATGAGAAAGTGATGATGATGGAAAGGTGTCCTATTAGAGTTCGTCCATTAGTCCAGTGCTGGAGAGGAGCTCAGCAACAGCTCGTAGGCCTTGCATCAGATGTGAGGGGTCCGACATGTCCCGAGAATTTTGGCTAAGTCGAACTGGCGTTGATCGACGCGTTCAGTTCGCCTTCAGCATTCAGTCTACAGAAAATAATTAAAAACCTTCTGCAATGTACTTGTAAACCTCTTCACTCAGCAGGAGTTTTAACAGGTTGGGAGCACTCTACGAAAACACTGCAAAGGAAGATCTGTCCCACATATGTCGGCACAGTTCCCTTAGAATCGACCCTGGACGCACGTTAGTCGTGACGTTGCCCATCGCTGTGAGGCCTACAACGGCGAGCTCTTTCATTAGCAGCATCGCCATCTCACCCGCCGACATAGCCATCTCAACATCGCCATGTGATGTCAACCATTTCAAAGGAACAGCGCCATTTGCTTATTGCGGTTTCTGAACGCTTGTCGTGAAGAGCTTGTGATATTCTAAAACTCCCTATTGATGTGTTGATCCGTAGCAGTCGCTGTCTGTTGCGTTGAATCACACAGGAAAGTAATCATGTTAGTGCTGCAGGCAAAAGCTAATGCGATATATCAGTTACCTTGGAGGCATTTCGAGTAGCGAAAAATGCACTTCTTTGTGTATCAATAAATAGCTAGTGAGTGAGTGAATGAGTGAGTGAGTGAATGAAAAAGAAAAAAAAAAACTGAGAAAATAGCTAGTGGTTTGCTTTGGACGCTTAGTTCTGTTTGTCAAATATAATTCTGTCTCTGCTACCTGTTCAACCAAACCCTAAGAGCAGCTGTTGCTATCGATCTGATTTTGTTGTGCCAGAAACATTTCGGGAAAGAGAGAAATACTTTGGGGTGAGAAGACAAATAAGGGAGATAGAAACAAATTGGCCCGGGCCTCATCAATCTGGGTGGTACCTTTTTTATTTTTTTAGGCGAGGGGTGGTGCCTTAATTTTTTTTTTTTTTTAATGAGGCCCGACTTTCGCGTATGTCATCAAGGCGGAAAACGATTAAACTATGGGAGAAAAAAAAAGTAATTAAGAATCGATGGTGCTGCGCGAAGCGCTTTCTCTTGCCCTCTTTGGGACGAAAAGCAAACACTATTTGCACATCGGATCCCATTCTGGTTTTCATTGCTTTCCTGACAGACCGTAGCGTCAAAGTCGAAACGACATGATGTCAAACCCCTGCTTCGAACTAGAATGCTAGCGCTGTACGATACACGTATTCACGCTTTGCCTACTTTTCCCTTCTGCCAATGAAATTACACTCGCGTTGCGCAAAGGAATAACCCTTTCCCCTTGCTAGCTCAATAAATTATGTCTTGACGCGCAACGGGATTCTGTGCACCTTATGAAATCACATTAGTTTGGCACACGTCGACATTCCAGTTCGTCGACGGAAGAAGAGCCGCTTATAAATATGTGTTAATTTGATGCTGTTCCAATGTGCCTCCTTCATGACTTAAAGATATGTTATTCACATGTGCGCAAGTGGTCTTTCTTGCCAATAATTACAACTTTAGACTAATGCAGCGCTTATAATCTTTTTAATGCGACAACAACAACAACTTTAATGTGAGGTGATGAATGGGGAGTTTCATCGCCAGGGACGATACTCTACCCCATTGTTGGTGGTGATGCGGGGAATGAAATAATGAGCCCCTTCACAATAAAGGTCGAAGTCCAGACACCGAGGTCGAAGCCGAAAGCCGAAAGTCCGAAGTCGAAGTCTGTGGTATCCAGAAGGGTGAAGGGAGCTTTGAGGGCAGAGCGTTGGTGGGCTGGATATGGCCATCGACCAAGCAATTTTGTGAGAGAGAGGGGCGACAGTCCAGCTCGTTAAGGGATCCGGAGAGTACGGTTCGGGGAGAGAGAGTTCATGTGTATGGGCGGGGTCCCATAGCCTCGATTTGAGCAGCAGCAGCGGAGCAGCAACGACACGAGCGGTCCTGGGCGAGAACAGCAGCGCTGCCGAGCTGCAGAAATTCCCTGCTGCTCCCGTATCGGAATTTTTGGTTGCTGGGCAGCCCTGTTGCTCTGCAGCCTGAGCAGCCGGTCTCGCAAGCCAATCAGGTGGTTCGTTGGTGTTGTTTTCATTCGACGGTGCTTAGGGTTAGCAGGGCGGTGATGGCTGAAGGTTTGTGTCTGGTTGTTTTGTGATTTGTTCCTGAATAACTTAACACGCTTGTGATTACCAGTGGTTTTGGAGTGAGTGTTCAACCATCGGTACCGCATGAAGTGCGCTTTCATGACATAATTCAGTTCGCTTAGTTTACTATTTGCACCTAATAAAGTGTTCGACAAAACGTGCGTGAAACATATGTTGTGCCAGAGTTGCAGATAACATGTTCGCTTGCTTTCTGGTAAGTACTTGATTACCCGTGACCTGACAACGTTCAGGCAAATTACTTCCACGTCCATCCTGCGTGAAAACCATACCAACCACATTTCCTGTGGGGATCGACGACTTGCGAGGTTGTAAATGAAACTGACCCATGAAAAGGGTTAAGATAGAGATAGGCAAAGTTCAGACAACAAAAAAAGTTCGATAGAGATAGATAATGAACCCATTCCTTGTGAAAACAGGCAGAAAGCATTGAAGACTAGCAGAAGGGGCCTTTGTTTTCGTTAGACAATTTTATTTCACTAAGTGCAACGTACGCATTTGAGAGTCACAGTAAATCGAAATATGGAATACTTGTAACGAGGCGATATTTATACGACAAAATCCCGTAGAATAATCTCCACACAACACAGCAAGGACTTTTCTGCACAGCAGTGGGACGAACCTACGCTGAATGTCACGAAACTGACTACACATCAACGAAGAGTCAATCAGGTAATACCAGGCTCAGACCACCACCACACTCATCTCAAAGTCCACTTATGAGCTACAAATGCACAACATGTCTCTCACACAAACGCCTTTCACCTAGGATTGCGTTCCTAGGTTTGTGTACTAAGAGGCTTAGCTGTTGCGTACGCCTTCGAAATGTGCGAAATGTTTTGCTGTGGGACGCCTCCAGCAGCAGAGCAGCGGCAGCAGAAAGCTGCTCTGCTGCCATCTTGTCGTGTTGCTGCTGCTGCTCACATAAAGCTATGGGACCCGGCCCTAATGCTCCGCTGGTGCATTACAAGCCCCATTTCGAAGAGAAGCCGCAGTCGTAGCGGGGTGACCGTGGTGTCCGTGTACAGCATGGCACGTGACGGAGAAGAGCGAATCAGGCTGCGCTCCGTTGATTCGCTCTTGTGCTCTCTTCGTGGAAGCGCGGAGCGACGGCAGCGGGAGCTTGAGCCGTCGTCAGTCAACGCCTCGTTTCTGGCCGTCTTCAGATGTGTCTCGTACGTTCTCTGAGAGTTTCACGAGCGACTGAGTTTGTGTATGATGTCGCGTGTCTGTATGTGGTGTGGTCTCTCTCGTGTGGTGTGGTCTAGGTATGCACTCTGTATGAGAATTTATTAGAAGCAAGACGAATGTCTAATGCTAACGCATTGTCATCGCATTAATTACAGTGACCGCCCTCGATTTTCTTTTTCTTGTTTGAAGACTGTTTCAACTGTGTCGACAGTGATCGAACGAGGTTTTCGCATTATTTCAACATGTAGTTCAACCTTTTTTAACGAAAACCTTTCCGCCTTCAAGAGGTTCGCAATCTGGATCACTTCCTGTCTGATACCGGCTTTCGTTCCTACTGAACAACATGCTGCTGACATTGCATGTTGAGTGGGCAAATAGCAATCTTTAGAAAACCGGACTCTATATGAACGACTTCAGTCGCTGAGGGGAGGGGGATATGTTTATTAAGAAAAAAAGAAAGGAAAGGTAGGTAGGTAGGCGCTGAGGGTTCCGAACGCAGTCGTTGGTCAACCAACATGCTTGCTCATGCTGCTACAAATTCGCATTGCTGACAAGCGGCTAAATGCGATGCGAGAAACAAAGCCTGTAAGGGAGGCACCTTTGAGGGATGAACAACATCAGGTTTCAGCGTTGTCGTGTTCCCCAGGCAGCGAAGTGGACGCTATTATTGTTTTTGCTTCCGCGGATCCACACAAGTAGTAGAGATGGAAACCATGCCCGCCACAGTTTGTACCGTACGTACGTAAAAACCACGCACGTACACGTCGTTCGCACGTGGTTTCAAAATTTGCAGCTGCTATTTTATAACTTTATTTCAGTTCAATTAGGCAGTCGTAGCAACTACGTTTGTAGGCGCGTTCCACAATCTACGTTATCGAGATTGTTCGATTTAGCTGTTTAGGACAACTTACCCGTGATATGAATTTTTCTTTCAGTTTCTCACGCCACTTAAGCGGAAAGTTCTCAAACTGTCTCGAGGGGGGGTGGGGGCTGCCCAGCGCATCCCCACCCTCTTCCATCCAGCGCCAACGCCAAATATATGCACTGTGGTTCACACTGCTGCGTTTACGATTCCGCTTGCGTCGAATCGTCGTGACGTCAAGAGAGCCCCGCTCTGCGCAAATGCAGTACGTGAGCGGAACGGAAGGTGTGTTGAGTCAACTTAAACTTTGCCGACGCAATCAGCCAACTGCAAGCCAAGTGCCCAATGGGAGGATACGATATGTAGCGCACGTGCACTGTATGCGCGGGGAGCACCCGGTAGCTGCGGCGTTTCACTTTTCTTCCTAGGGTTGCGCTGTGAGCGGCGTTCGTTCATTGGAGGAACATAACGGTACAACGCAATGATGTGCACGGGACTACGAGAGCGGGAACGTAAACCCGTTCCGCAATGAAAAGCACGCAAAAGAAAGTTTTAGACGCAAGTGTAAAACGCAGCAGTGTGAACCAGTCTTTAAGGTTGGTGCACATTGCCGCGTTTGCGCTTGCGCTTACGTGTTGCGTGCGCTTAAGGCGGGTCGTTGCCATGGAAGCGGAGAGACGCTCGCCGCTAGGCCACTTCGCCCACGCACCGGAAACAGTCGAGCCAACTTCAACTTTATCGATGCAAGCAACGCAAGGGCAAGCCATCTGGCCAATCAAATCAGAGAACTGCGCGCATGCACGCTCTTACGGTAGCGACGCGCTGCTTCGAGTAGAGACGCGGAGAGAGAGTTCGTTTGAGTAACACAACGCCGAGAACGCAGGAGCGTGAAAGCCTGGTCCGCACTATTGCATTTCAATGCGTCCGACAGCGTTGCGTCCGTCTGCGAACCGACGCAATTTTTTGACAGAGCGACGCAAGATGTGCCGGTCGTTGCCCTGGTAACCGTGCCTCCGCGCGCTCTTATCGCTCTACTCGCTTCCCGCAGTCGGCTGTAAGCTGTTTCTCGTAAAGTATCGTCGCAAATGTGCGGACGTGAAATGGAAACCCATGCGTCCGTCACACAGAGACGCTGACGGATGGACGTATTGAAACGCAATAGTGCGGACCATAGGCTGAACGGGGCGACAGGTGCAAAAGCGTCAGCCCGGTCTGTGACCAAACGCGCGTAAACGCAAACACAGCAATGCGAACCAGCCCTGGGGCTTAATCGCTTCATCGTCGTTACGGTCGTTACAAGCTAACGAGTGGCGGGAAATTCAAAAAGGTGGGCACGTCACACCTTGCGCGTGACGTGTACCACGGTCTTCACGTATCGCGCGAAGAGCGCCGTGCACGTGTTTTATCACGTGCCCACCTCTTTAAATTTCCCGCACGCATTTTTGAATTTCCCGCCACTCGTTAGTTTGTAACGACCGTAACGACGATGAAGCGATTAAGCTCCCTGCAAGGTAGAACTTTTCGGTTTCTTTCTTTTCTTTTTGCTGTGGAAATATGCCAACAGGCGGACAAGCGAAATCCATCGTCCTTTGTGTGTGTTTAGGACAAAAGCAGTTTTGATACAGGGATCTATATCAGTAATTACCTGAGGCACGCCATACTCAGGCTGTCTTCCGAAATGTTACGGTTGTATACCATTTGGGGTCCTTTAGTCTTTCGTTCAACCTAGGCATTCATCAATCAACATCGCAATCTCAATGAAGCGTAGCAGCGCAAGCACACTTACACTTTATGCTGCTTCGTTAAGCATTTACAAGCAGCCTACTATCGCATAGCAGAGTTCTCCCGGATCAATTCTCGAAGGCGGCTTCATATTAAGAACCGCATATTAATCGATCCAGTTCATAGCACAAGCTCCATCGCCGTATGGCAGCACGAGTGAGGAATGAGCTGGCATGCATAAATTTCTTTGTCGTGCCTGTCTGGTGAACCGACGAAAAATCAATCATTTCACTGAAAGTAAAAATGAGTGAAATACTCTAGCTCAGAAGAATAAAACGTTGGCTTAGCCAGAGACCTGTTCCAATGCCAATGATAAAAATCGGGTGCTGTGTTGAAAACAAATAATTGATTTTAATGTCCCACGTCGTGCATTTTAAATTGTATTGTATCGTTAATTGTATTTTGTTGGCGTGTGTTGATATTCAACGCCTTACGAGTTGCATGCCAGAATCGAAATTTCACATCAATTTTAGATTAATAGTTCAGTTAGGAACATACATCGGCGCTCTATACAGCGGAGGTCCTAAGTATGACTTGTAATGATGCGCATTCATACGCTATGTCAGCGTGCCATGAGGGGAGGTAAAGGCTGGAGAAACCACGTGACGCAGCACAAAGGCAGCAATAAAAGTGTGCTCCGAGGGCTGCAACAGGAGACACGGAAGAACAAAAAGAAATTTTTGCTGTCTGAGAACAGAGAAAATTTCTTTCGCGTCTCCGATTCCAGCCGTCAGTATGCACCAGCTCGTCCGCGCTCTTTCGCTTCTGTCGAACGTGCCCTCGTATGCCACGCTTCAAGATGTCATTCACAGGAAAGGCTACCTGTAAACAACGAGAATTGGCCGAGGCAGGCCAACAAATATGGACGACACGAACGTCTCACGTTGGGACGTTATCCGGCACTTATCCCTTATTTGGGAGCAGGACCTACGAGGTCGCTCGCTCCGCACGCACGCCGAGAAAGAGAGAAGCTGCGCGGAGCTGCACGGACAGTTGACCTGCTCGCATAGCGTATTCTGTGGGTACGCCAGCCTCATCATGAGTTCTTCCGCAGCTTAAAGGCGTAGTCACGCACACCGTAATAGCGGGAAAAAAGCTCCTTGTCTGTTGGCGTGGGTACAAAGCAAAAGTCTGGCGAATGTCGCACGATTTATGAAAATGGGCTCAACAGAATTGCACTTCTTGAAATGCCTGTATAGCTGTGAATCGGATATGAGATTCAGGCGGGCGGAAGATAATGAGCGTAGAGGTGTTTCTCAGCTTTCGCGTATCCGTAGATTAGGGGACATAGTCCCGGTGGAACTTTGCACTAAAACATATTCTGCCTGGGCAAGCCAAGTATTGCATCTTACGCTTTTCCTAACTAAAAAAAAAAAAAAAAAAAAATACCGCAAATACTCGAATTGCGACGGCCTATTTTGATGTCGAATTTGCCTGATTCGTTTTCCAATTTCGTCTACACTCTATGCAAATACAAGATGACGCACGAAGAAGTTTGCACTTTGTACATTTTGGCATTTACAAATGCACTGCCATAGAAGTGAAATGCGATGTTCTAACCTCATATCGAGTTTTTCAAGTGAGAACGTTACATTATAATGTTACACGCAGAAATGTCCTTTTGTGTAATCTGATCTAAATGAGTGAAGAAGAACGAAGCCCTAATAAAGCATTAAAAAAACGCACTTTAATTACGAGCTTTTCTGTAGAGCCTGCACTTCACGATGTTGAATAAGTTGCATGATCTATTCATTCCGCATCGCGGACGGAATACGTTGGGTGCACAACACGGTCACAGGCGCTGCTTAAAGGAGCATGGAAAGGAAATTTGAATGGCTGAAAACCGTTTTTAATTTGTCAAGCAGTGTGCAAAAATCATTCTCGTAAAATATTTCGGCTGAACAATGTTTTGTTCCAGCGCAATTCGATTTATAAAATCGCTTCCGTGGCGGGAGGCTCGCGCGCTCCAGCCACAAGCCACTCCCCACTGACTGTGACGTCAAACGTTAAACGTGCTCTCATTCGCTACGGAAAATTCGTCTGCTTCGGACACGGCATGCTCCTTGTTGACAGCGGTTCATTATGTTCTGTTGGTTTGAGGCATAAAACAGAGGTGCAAACGAACAATAAAACATTGCGCGCACAATGGTAACGCGATCGTGTGTCTTATAGTCAGTGTTTTGTTTATTATACACGTCTCCAACTGACGAAAAGTGCCAGCGTCTCACATGAGGTGATACGCAGTGTGGCGGTTCGTGCTGTTCGCCAAGCGATGCAACATGACCTCGTATTCGTTTCTGGAAAACAAGACAAACAAAGTGCGTTCTTTCTGTTTGACTCTTATTGAACTAGTTCAACGATCGCAACTTCCACTCGCACTGCACGTCCCCATTCCCTTTTGGAGGAGTGCTGACCTCAATCCACACGTGAGTTCCCGATTTCGTTGCACTGCGTGTCTTCACCGTGCAAGCGAAAAGAATCGACTGGCGGCAGGCTGATCAGATGACCAATGTTTCCGACGCCATGTACTGTAAAAAAAAAAAAAAAAAAAAAAACAGAAAAAAAAAACGGTAGCCGTTTCTGATGCGCATGCGTCCCTCGGCGGAACAACGCGTGCGAAAGGAGCCCGCCGTCACCTTGACAATTGTCGGTGTCTGATCGCAGCCGAGGTCACTTGCGAGCCCTAGGAGTGGACGCAACGTACAACGTCACGTCGTGACGGAGGTGCCCGTCATTTCTCACGCGTCTTCCACGGGAGTAGGAGAGAGCTCTCCGCACTCGTGAGAATCAATCGACTGCTGCGCGCGATATTTTTCTGCTACGCTCATATTTCTTTCATATTTCATATTTCAATACTAAAACAATTTCGTTTGAGTATAGTACTTCTTGAAACTAAACTTTTCATCTGAAAACAAATTTCTTTTTCCGTTTTCTTCTCTTTTTTTGCGTTTTAGGGTTCCTTTCAGCATACTGGAATACTGTAGTTGGGCGTTTTGCGTGAGAGCCAGTGTTTTGGGTACTGCCTGCACCACAGACATGTGAGATCACAGGTAGACTATATGTATATTCCAGAAAGAACGTTGAGAAAGAAAGAAAGCTGGTGGTATATACTGAACATCCATACATTGAAGCCTGAGATTGGTGAGTGTGTCGTGTGTGTTTTCTTTCCTCTCAGTCTCAGGGTTGTAAGCATGGTAGACTAGGTGTTTGATTGCCCTATGGCAGCTGGTTCCAAACGGAGCAGACAGTGCTGGAGTATCCAGACTTAAAACCCTGATATTGAAGGGAAAGAAGACATCACAAATCTCAAACACAGCTTAAACTTTATTACAACACAGAAACGGTTTTGCAGACACAGGGCTGAGGAAGGGGAGAGAAAATCCTGCTTAGGAAAGGCAATATGGGCGCTCGGCTGATGACGTTGCACGACGTGCGAATCTCCTTGGTCTCCCCTAAAATCCGTCTGAAGTCATCCGGCTTCCTCTTTGCGACAGCGGTCATGTTCCAAGAAGGAGCACAGTGATTGTTATACCCCTGTCACACGGGCATTTCGATCCTTCTCGAATCCGATCTGCATTGAACTTCCCGAGCACGCTCGAGTTTTGACGCTGCTACACGGCCACTTTCAATGCGCATTGAATGGTTGACCTGTGCAAATGAATAAACGGAACTCATTAATTTAGCGTTTCCTATATAACAGCGATATTAGTGGTAATTTATCGTATACCGATGTAAGCATCATTTGTAGCTTCGCGCGCATGTCCGTCTTAAGTTATGACAGTTCACCGGGGTCGAGGATGCAAATGGCGGCCGTCGAGCCGCCTTGAAATTCTCAATCCTGTTATGGGAACTGTCTTGAGTCAAGCAGGATCAAAGTTCGATCCTGCTTCGAAGCGGCCGTGTAGCACCATCCGATCTGCATTGGGTTCAAGCAGGTTCGGTCGAGCAGGATCGAAAATGCCCGTGTGACAGGGGTATTACATTGCTGCAAATGCTTCACAATTTCTGAGTGAAGGGCATACTTCTCCTGTTAGCCGCGTGCTCCCTAAGCCTTTCATTCAGACAGCGCGACGTCTTACCTGTACATACCGAAACTCACAGGCCATGGGAATCCCATAAATCAGTGGCGTACCTAGGGGGAGTGTGGTTAGGGGGTTCAATCCCCCCGAAATCGTACCTTCGGTAGTGCATTTGGGAGAGGGAAACGAGGAGAATCCCCTCCCCCATGTAAAATCCCCATAGAACCCCTCCCTAAATATTTTTTTTTATTTCGTGTTAGCGCCGCGAAGCAACTGTGGCTATGAGCAGCGTGAGATGTGGGCAGATGGAGAGAGGACAGCAGGAATGAGTGGGAGACAGGGGGGTTTAGTATGCGTCGTGGGCCGACTTCAGTGGGAACTGTGCCGACACTCGTCTGGAAAGTCTTCGGGAAACCCAGGGAAAACCTCAGATAGCACAGCCGGTGGCAGGAGTCGAACGCACCACCTCCCAGTCTTGGGCACGACCTTGGCTACCACCAACGGGTGGGACCCCTTACCCCGCTTGGCCATCCCGCTGGTAGATACTTTTCCACGCTTCTTTGACAAAACAGCAAAGTGGCCCGATGGCTTTTACGTGGAAGGGCCATCGAATTAAATGGTGTTAACTTATCCAAACGAATATCATTGAAAAAAAAAAGTACATTTTTTTTTTATTGAGTCCGTTTGCCCCGACTTTAAAGGGGCAATAAACAGGTATACGAGGCGCACTTTTTTAAATACATTGTGATACGTTGCCGACGGTGAACGTTTTAAAAAAGATGTCGCAAAAAAGTAAATAATGGCTCCAAACCACTGAATATTCACTGCACTCTTTCGCCTTTATGCCCCGCCCTGCGATGTCCTGGCGACAATAGCGACACGTCATTTTGACGTCGCGCATCATCAGCCATTTAGAATGCGGGATGCTTATACATTAATTTTGTTGTAATATCGAGATGTGAGGTCAACTCTGAACATATTCCCACTTGTCCAATCCAAGGTAGCCAGTTCAGACTGTACCAAAACCCCGCAATATTCTATTTCACATGCGCACTATGTTTTCTGTGTTTAATTGCTCCGCGAGGTCACCGCGATGTTCCCGCAACCGGTTCCCTCGCGAGCTGCAGCTTGTCTCAGTGGGGTCCGTCATTGGCTAGGAGAGCGAAATCTCCCCCACCTCCAACGCCTAGAATTCTGTGTTGCTATACGCTGGTATATAGTGACGTGACCCGGTTCCAAGGATAAGGAGAGGCTCGCGCGGTTATGCTCTTTGAATGGCATTGTTTCGCGTTACAGACGCTCGCTAGAAGCAAAACAATTTCATATTTTTATATCGTGAGCTACTGTCATTGGGCATAATAATTGGAAAATGTTCGTCGACCTGTTTTGTGCCCCTTTAAGATTGTGAGAGGTAGCATGAAAGTAGGGCACTGCAACATGGATGGACCGATGTTCGAGGTCACCAGAATTACCAACAACGGGAGAAACTTTGAAAGGTTAAATAGCGCCAACGTCTGTACCTATAAGATTTCACCGAAAACATAAACCGATGGGTACAGGACTCCCTTAGAGCGTTGGAAAGCAAGCAGCGAAAAACACACGACTTTAATGATTCAGCTGTCAGCAGCCACCACCGGTCTCAATGATTTACTCCCATACCTCCAACAAAGATTCGGTGAAACAAAAAAATCTACACAAAAAAAAGGATCATTCGATTAGAAGGCTGTTCAACACGAAACCCAATTCCGGCGCGGCATATTTTACCACATCGACAAGATAATTCACAACGTCTCTACCCGTGGACACACGCCTGAATTTTCATGCCGCTTCAGTAACGAATCTTTCTCATGATTAACAAGTGTAATTGACGTCACCACTTTATCCTACGTTGCATAAGCGTAAAATTCGCTGTCTCTCCAAGTGTCAATTTGGCTTCACATTTTAAATTCCAGCTGAGTTTATACGGTACCAAACGCGGGGTTAACACAAAAACCACCACATAATAGATGTAGCCGGTATTAGGCAGGTATTGCGCTCAAGCTGGATACGAACAATGTCACTGCCAGGTATTCCAGCAATACAAATCGCAGTGGAGAGAAATCCCAGTCCCAAAGCGCGTCGAGAGAGTGGCGCTTAGTCTCTGCTTTCAACTCTTAATGCTGTTCCCATGTACTGTCCTTTTTTCCTTTTCCGATTCCAGGTTGGTCGGCAGAAAAGAAAGAATAAACGACGGCAGCGGTCTATCGTGTTTACACAGGCGCTTTCACGATTCGAAAGTCATAAATCCTGGATAATTCTAAGTCTTCTTCCCTGTTTACCTGGTATATATTCTCGCTTGGACTTCCTCTCGCATGTACCTCGATTAATACCCCATTGCACTTCTAGGCTGACACAGCTGGCTAAGTTACTTGATAGATGAGGTTCGCGAAATTCGTTTCTTACAGTGAAAACAGATTGTGAACACGCGCGAGAAACAAGGTGCACGGAGATGATGTTCGCTCGTGAAATCTTTGGCGGATATGCAAACAACGCGAGCATTGGTTTGTATTGCCAACTTTGGCGGTTTACGGCGGTGGTGGCATTGGTTAAGTATGGCGGTAAAACTACATTGCGTGCGGTCAACACTGGCGACAGTTGGCTACGTGCCGCCGATACGTAGCCACCAGGAGCAGCGCGTCAGTTGGGGACATAGATCACTGTTGCTTGATTAATTGGGAATGGACCATTCCCATGCACGTGTCGCCCCTGGCGTCGGAATGCAAAACGTCGTATTTTAATCCCAAATGAGCGAAGGGCGCTCTTCGAACTGTCACGTCGCGTAGGAAAGTAGCAAGAGAAGATTCCAAAAATAATGTGGAAAGAGTGAAAGCGTATTGTACTGATTACGAATACAAAGCGTCGTTAAGTGTCGGCCTCCAACGTCCGCGCAACCTTGACACCGATTACCTACCCCAAAATGTCATGGCAGCCGCCTGCAGGTGGCTGAGCATGCGCATATGCTTTGTCGGAAAAGGTCCATTGGGAATTATTTACGACCAGACGTCGCCCCGAGCCGTTTTACGTCACAGCCGTTATTAGAGAGAGTTTGGCCATTGGGAGGAGCCTAATTTGAATCGCGTCGTGCGATGTCACAGCTGAACGACATCCCACGCCGTGTTGTATTGTGGCTCCGTCGTCAGCCGGCTGCCGACGCCATTTTGATTCCGAGCTTTGTTTACGATGCAAGAAGGGAAGACACATGCGTACTTCGTCCTTGAACTCTTTCACTTTGGCAACAGGACACCCCTTGTCGCAGGCGCCTGTGGGTCATACGCCGATTATTCTGTAGGTTACATTCAGCGCTACCACAAAGCTGTCGACCTGCTGGCGGACAGCGTCAAAATGGCGCCCACCCGATGGCTGATAAGCGAACTCCGCTTGGATTCAGGCTTATAGGTCGGCGCCTCGACGGCTCTGACGTCAAAACAGACTCCACCCATGAGGCGGCAAAACATCAAAGAATGGCCGAACTCTCCCTCTAAATGGCTCTGTTTTACCTTAGATATCATTGAGCTCATCATTGAGCTTATTTGCATGTTCTCATTGCTCATTTGCGGCTCATTTGCTTTATGCAAATGAGCCGCTCCCTGCTCAGTTCTCGGCCGGTGTCTCAGGAATGGCCACTAACAAGAAAGCTTTTCGACTGTTCACGAATGATTCAGCTGGGGGACCTTCGTGAACACAGTAATCTTAAGGAGTATGCGAGAATGAAACCTCCGAAACTGGGACGTACGGGCGAGGGTAGCGCCATATTGAATCAGCTACCGTTGCCGCGGCGCATGCAAAAATGCAAAAAAAGAATCGGTAAGCATACACCAAACATAACGCAAAAAAGCTTTTTATAGTAGCAACACACAGCCCTAATCCATGAAACCCGAAGGGTCGATTCATACGATGCAACTTTTTGCTGCAACTCTGTTCCCGCTACAGTTGCGCGCAACCGAAGTTGCAGCAAAAAGGTCCCTTTCATACGGCGAGCAACTCTGAATGCCGTAGTTGTCACTGAGCTCGCCAGATGGCGCGAAAAAACGTCATTCTCATCATTTTCGTCCAATCCCACTGCGACTTCCGCTCGTTACGACTTCAATCCGTTGCGAGTTTGATAATTTTGCATAATTTCCACTGGTCAGTGATTATTTCATCGTCTCGCGTACTGCCGCTGCAATAACTGACACACGGAAGTCTTCTTGATTGGTAGCGCTTGCAAGGCGGAGCCGTGTGATTGAGAGGTTGCAGTTAGAGTTGCAGGAGAAATCGCCCGTGGAGCGATCGGCTGTGCAACTCCTGCAACTCGAGTTGCGCAACCAGAGCTTCGCGTGCACACGGTGCAATTTGGTGGCGCAACCTGGTTGCGCGCAACTAAAGTTGCATCGTGTGAATCAACCCTAAAATCTGAAAGAAAGAAAGAAAGAAAAAAAAAATACACGCCACGGACGCCACATGGGGACGCGGTCTCCGCCGCTGCCCCGCTGCCTCGACCAGCCTTGGCTACCTCGTACCCGGTATACCTCGTGGAACAAGGATTAGCACTCGGGGGGACGAAGCTGCCGAGAACTGCACCTGTGTTGTATCTTTGAAGTTTTCAGGTATGTGTGCATACACAGTATGTAATCTCCACGACCTTCTGTATAGAGGAGCTCTGAACCCCGAGACCTAACTAACCTTTCCTTGTTTTTTTTTCTCAATAAACATATCCCCCCCCCCCCCCCCCCCCCCCGAGAGGAAGTCCATGAAACGTGCTTTACTCGCACACCGTGCTCTGAGGACAACATCCGAGAAGAGCTCTGCACTTTTCTGTCAGATCCCGCAAACTGTTTCTCAACGACGTTGGAAAATTCGTGAAGGATTTACGTCTCGAACTTCTCTATCGTCTTGATGGATGAGGGAACCTGAGTCCAGTCGTACGTAGCGCTCTTGAGTTAAACGGATATGGAAGCACGCGGACGAAGAGTGGATCGGTTCTTCTTGAAAATCCCCGAATCTTTTCTGTCTCGTACTCGTCAAGTCTGGGATACCCTATTTCTTTTATTCGTACACAGCGGCTTTGTCGCTGCGCTTCCGGAATTGTTTCACTGAGAGCGTATTTGGGTTTCTACGGCGCACTGGGAGGTAGCCGCATACTGGGATAAATACGAACTGCGAAATGAAATGATACACAGACTTATTTCTCACAAAGGACCCGTTAACAATAGATTATGTCCAACAAAATGGGACAAAGTCACAAAAGTGACCATGTCAAGTGTAAACCATGTGCACGCAACTCATTCCTGCGAGTTTCACGAAACTGAAAAAAAATAAAATAAAATAAAACAGCTTTCTGAAGAGACGTGAGCTCAAACCAGCAATCTCTCGTCATTGTTTCTTGGTTGCCCAGGTTCAGGCTGTACTCATGATAGATATGATTCACCAGCTTACCTGCGTGCATCCACGCTATCTTGTCTTTTCTGAAGTAGTAGTTTTAGTAGTAGTTTCTGAAGTAGTTGTAGTTTTCTGTCACGAAGTAATAAATCTTAGAATACAGGAAAAGACTGGTTGCGTGAGTACTAGCTTTCTAAGTCGAATGTTTTTTTTTTCTTTTCTGCAGGATTACTTCAAAAATGATAATGCGTCGAAACCAACTGTGTTCTTTAAGAGCCCGCAATAGTTTCTTTAGCAGGGCATTGACCACAATAATACATGTTTGTGCATAATTTGAGTTACACACAGTTTGGCTTGGTTTCGTTAGTTACGCAGGCACTGCGGTGATTCGCTTTCTACTTCTCGACTTGTACTTTTACAATACGAAACCTTAGGTGGAAGAACGTTACGATTTGGGCAGATGTCCGGAAACATCACCGCACTGATGTTACATCCGAAATAATTTGGAATATGTATGGTAGAGATTCCACAAAATTCATAAATGACTCATCTAAAGAAGACGAAGCACACGTTGTGTGGACCTCCTAAAATAATAAAATATATGTCTACCCGCACTGGCAGGAATTAGGTGCGGAAAACTTTTTTTTATGGAAAACGTTTTACGATGCACTCGGCAAGCCCATATCTAATAGGGAACGCATAAAATGTCGTAATAGCGTAGTAGGTCGACAGAGCGTTATCTCCGTCTGTGTGATGTGCTAGACATTATTCGTTATTCATCTCCTGCAGGCTGCAGTATCTCTACCTTTCGGATGTTTTTCATTTTGCTTTGATGATTGATTGATTGATTGATTGAAAGAAAGAAAAAAAAATTTGCTTTGAGTAAGATGTGCAATGTGTACTTTGTATTATGACGCCCACATCACCAGCGTTCATCCATCCATATTTGTTTATTTGCTTTTATTACTTATATATACTTATATATATATTTATTTACTTTCGAGTTGTTTATGACCCTCTGAAAGGACTTGCAAGCGTCTGCGACCTTCAAACTCATTTATTTATTTAGCCTCAATGCCGTGTTGCAATACAGAGGGGAATGGTTGACATATATTAATATGACGTCCATATGAGCAGCATACAGTAAGATTTACAAAGTCCACATAAACAATTTGCACAGATAGATGGGGGCAAATCAAAAGGATAATGAACCATTTGGCTTGGTAAGATCTTCAAAAAACCCCAGTGCCGGGGAACATTAAAAGCACAAGACGATAAAAACGAAGCAACACAGCACTGAGAGCGCACTACGGTGCTGTGTTGCGTCGTTTGTTTTATCGTGTTGTTGTTTTAATGTTCTCCGTCACTGGGATTTTTAAATAATTTCCCTGGTATGATATATCAACCACCCCACACCATTACTTTGTTTTATGTCATCGAAACATTTGGGTCGATTACAGCAGACAATGACAGCACAAGTGTACAACATGGATATTGAAAAATGACTGTGCAGTGAAATGGTCCCGTAAACGTTGCTGAAATTACTTGGCGTCGGTAATGGAGGTAGTGGCACCGGGAAGGCAGTTCCACTCTAGCGATGTACGAAGCAGAGATTCATGTGAAATGACCTTTTTTCACATGAGGGAATGTCCACTGTTACGACCGGCCAACATTTTAGGCATCTCTCCGTCTAATCTGTCGCTGTCACGACTGGACACCGTTTTCGGCAACGCTTCGTGGAATCCGTCGCCGGGCAAGGACGCGCAGCGGGATAAACGAACGCAATCCCCATTCAGGGACTGAAAGGAGCCTCGCCAATGTATAGAACAATGGCGCGACGCAAGGTCTTGAAGAATGGCGCCAGACTCGGCGTTCAATGGGACCCGGACTAGTTTGAGGAAGACCAAGACCAGCTTGAAGCTCGTGCCAAGGTTGTTCCCTCGCCCAAGACCTATATAACCGTTGGGTGCCATTGCCCATCGCTCTCATTCTTGCTCTGACTATGTCACTGTAAATAAACTTGTACAGTTGTTCCTTCCCGTGTTGATGCCTCGGTTTGCTACCAAACCATCGTCCCATCAACCCAAGTCGAACACCACTTTATGGGGGTGATCAGTATCGGATGCGGCTGGGATATAGATGTAGGGTCTTTCATTACTATTCTCTAAGGTAATTATCATGATAAAAGTTTGTGAAACAAACAGAGAGGAGTTATTTTTCGGCGTTTAAAAAGCGAGGCAGATTGAGGTTATGTTTCATAGCAGTGACACTGGTGGTGCGGTTGTAATTATCGAATATGAATCCTGCTGCCCTGTTTTGCCCTGTTTCTACTGAGTTCTGCATATTCCAACTTTGGAAGGGCTAGTGATTTGAAGCAGATTAGTTGAAGCAGCCTAACACGGGTGTCGGAGAGAGAACACACACCAAACCCGCTACTAATGTGTATAAACTGTGTCTTCTCTATATATCTGTCTCGTGTTTTTGGTTGCTTCAAGTATTCGCCAAGTACCCCGCCTTGAGACTGTTATGTAGTGATTTGAAGGCTATCATTGAGGGACCAAGTGTGGGCTCGTGGTTCTTGCACGCACACCTCAGGCAACTAAGTTGCGAGATGATCACATGTGCTACGTCAGGTACTCATGATCCTTTAAAAATGTTTTTCTTCACGCCAGATCCCACAGCGCGCCATCCTCTCTAGCATTACATCATATAACTGATTCAGGTTATGCTCATCCATTTGACCCATGTCTGCAAACCATTACGCACAATTCAAAAGTATCCCCGCATTTTAGAAGTTCAACGATTGCTATCGCATCATTCCTCGTTGCACCTGCAGGGAGACAGTTATATATATACCGGCTGCAGCTCCCTCGTGCGTTTAAGCGCTACTTATATAGGAGGATGGCATCTTCAATGACAATTTACAGTTTAACAAGTCCAACTTTTCGAGAACAGTGTGAAAGGCTTAACGCGAGAATGACACACGCGTTTCGAAGTGCGAAACGGTCGCTGCCTCAGTGTTTCCGGTTCCGCCGGAACCATCCAGTGTGATGCATAGCTGAGTCGTTTCCGCGAATACTTCGCGATTTGAAGATAGTATCTAGACTTCCTACGCTGTTTAACATAATTAAACGTTAGCCTGTTTCCACGGGCCATACTTCGCTTCGGAATGAGTTCCATTACAGAGTACCGTCGGATATAACGGAATATGTATATTCTTAATCGCGGAAAATGTCTTATATCCGGATTTATGGCTCGTAATATCACGTTTCAGTTACAGGTTTTGTTGCATTACATAGCATATTACACAAATGCAACTCCGATACATGGCACAGTAGTTTCTGCGTTATTGCGTTGCATAAGGATGCGTGTGCCCATTGCGAGCATGAAGTTGTTTTCACCCTGCTGCATGTACGTCGCTCCGTACCCGTACCGTACCCGTACCGTACCCGTACCGTACCCGTGCCGTACCCTTCCTATTAAGATCCTTAAAGGATCATTGGAAGACACTTCGAATATACGCTTTTTGTTGTGTCGTATGAACGTACTACCGTTAGGAACTGGTACGCAAAACATTTCCCGATAAAACTTGGTTTACAATACAATGCGCGCAATGGAGGCGATATCTCCCAACTTCACTTTGGCACGTTGTACGAGGGTGGTTTCATAAGTTTCCGTCCCGACCAACTTTTAATAGTCATAGAGACGAAGAAGTGTATCACTTTTCGACATAGTCACCCTTAACTTCGATGCACTTTTGACACCTTTCAACCAGCATTCTTATACCCTTGAAAAAATAGCCCGAAGTTTTGTCCGCAAAATGCTGAAAAACTGCCTCTTGCACCTCACTATCGTTTTGAAATCTCCGTCCTCTGAGATCCCTCTTCAAGTTTGACAACAGGAAGTAGTTACTCGGTGCCAAGACTGTTCTGTAGGGTGGGTGGTGGATTTCTTCGAAGCCGTACTCCTTCAGTGCAGCCTTGGCAACAGAAGCCGTGTGGACAGGGGCATTGTCCTGGAGCAACCGGACACTTCGACTCAACCTGCCGCGCCTCTTTTCCTTGACGGCGTCTCGCAGTCGGTGCAGGAGTGAAGCATAATAATTCGCATTCACTGGGGTGTTCCTCTCTTTGAAGTCGGTGAGGAGGGTCCCGTGACAATCCCAAAATATTTTTGCCATGATCTTCTTTGTGGATTGTGTTACCTTGGCTTTTCTTGGGGGTGCTTCTCCTAGTTTGCGCCATTCCATCGACTCCTTTTTCGAAAGGAGATCATAGTAGAGCACCATAGTCTCATCCCCTGTGACAACTGACTTCAATATTTCTTAATCGTTCTCTTGACAGAGCTCCAAAAACTCTTTGGCACAGACGACGCGCTGTTACTTTTGAACTGACGAGAGAAGTCGTGGCACCCATCTCGCACTGACCCTTTTCATGTGAAGGCCCTCGCCGATTATGCGAAAAGCGGTTGTTTTGGAAAGCCCCGGCCTTTCTGAGATTTCCTTCACCTTCAGACGCCTGTCGCTCAGCACTTCCTGCTCGACAAGAGACAAATTTTCTTGTGTCACCACTTCCATTTGATGACCATCGCGTGGATCATCTTCAATGGACTCTTGCCCCAGTCGAAACTGCTTAGCCCAGTCTTTTACCGTTGCGTACGACGGAGAGGCTTCCTTGTACACGTTGTCCAGTCGCGCTTTAATTTCGTTAGGCGAAAGTCCCTCTTTTGTCAAGAATTTTATCACAGCGCGGTACTCGATTTTTTCCATTTTAACTGAAATGTGCACCCTGGCTGTTTCAAATGCCGCTCTCCAACCGACAAAAGCCTGGAGAGGGTTGAGGGTGGTGCTCCGGCCCTCCAACAGATGGCGCCACGCGTCCTAAATCGCATTTTCAAATTCGCGCGCATTTTCTACCTCGGGCCAGAAACATATGGAACCACCCTCGTAGCATCCTGGCATCCTGTCATCGAGCTGTTTTATTCACTGCGAGAATCGTCTGCTATAATGGCGAGGGAACAAGGCGGTCGGTCAACTGCTCTGTGTCAGACGCGTGATGGATGGCGAGATACAACAGTGAGAAGTAAGAAAGGAGAGGGGGAAGAAAGAAAGAAAAGAAGAAGGATGCGCGCGCCCCGCTGTTGGTGGAAGAGGTGAAGTCCCAGTCTGGGGGGGGGGGGAGCAGCCGAGGGAACGGGCTTTCCTGACCCGCGAGATTTAAAGCTCTCTTGCGCAGCAGGGTTGCGCGCTGCACCCGTACTTTTTGTGCGAATACGCATCTCAGGGCATGTAATAGCAATTTATACTACTCCTGATATACGGATATATATATTATCAAGCTGAATTTAGGAGAGATACAAGCAGGGTAGTCTATGAAGTCCAGGAGCTTATTTAACATGTCCCGCGCGAGACCGAGCAACGTGGGAATGCTATGCAGATGACGATAACAGCGAGAATCCAGTCTCACGCTATATATATCGCAGCCCTTCCAAGCTTGTTTAATGCGTTATCACAGCAAGGTTCAGTAGTGTAAACTACGGATATATTGCGAACACAATTTTGTAAAGGTAAATAATAAAGTCATCCGAATGCACAAGGATATGTAGGCATTAGTTATCCGCCGTGCAAATTTGATATCACGTAGCACGTACGAAGAGCTACATTTAACAACGCCGGAAATATTTTTGCTCAGATATCGAACAGCGATACCCAGAAAGAAGGAAAACATCCGGAAGGCAGAGATCCTATATTGTGCTCCTCTTCCCGCAGTAATGTTCCAATTACCAGCGGCGATCGCCCGCTCCGCCTTATCCCCAGCACGCGGTACCAACTAAAATGGCACTCGAGTTCGAAATGAAGGGTAACTCAAACACTCAAACACCACTGTTCGACGCCTGCATCGTGCTTTTTTATTTGTTCCTGCTTCGGATTACGTCGCATGCAGGAATCGGCTTTATTTCCCTCGGCTCGGGAACCCTAATTGGCCCCGTCACGAGCAACTCATGGAAATGCGTCACTTCAACTTTCTAATGGGGCGGCTCTGAAATTTACTGCGGCTTTCTTTTCCATTTTTTTCCCCCTCTTCTCATTACCAGACATTGTGAAAGCATCAGCCGCTGCGCTTCTTCACTAGCGGCCAACTTCATTACTTCGTGCCGCGTGTCATTTTCGTGCTAATATTTCGTGCGCTGTCACTTCAGTAGGCTAATGCTAATAGACGATGAGGTTATCACGTTGGCAAGCATAGAACTCTCATCATAACTAGAAGCCAAGCCAGCGAAGGGGGCATCTCAACATGGGAGCCACCATGATCGATACGTTAGGCCTAGCGTTTTACGAACGGTGTCTCCTACGAGTTCCGTGCGCCGTTTTTTCATGTCGCAGCACAAGGTGTAAACCGTACGACACTCGTTCCCTACGGAATAATACACAATTCAAGCACGAACACGTGAGAGCAGACAAAACAAACACACTTCGCACACGGCATGGCACACGGAGCCCAGCGGAAACAAGCACGACTTTCGTTGGATTGGATACCATGGCGCCGAACGCGCCTGGTCTTTACACGTGGAAAGGCGGTGGCCCAATCCGGCCGAATCCAAAATCTCGATCATGGCGCCTCCCGGGCTTGGACATTGGGAGAGGGTCGCGCTTCCGTACAACTTATTTGCTCTCCCCCATTACTCTCTCTCCCTGCTTTTCTTCTAGACTCTCTCCTTATGATTTCTATGTTGGCAAGAGATGCTGGCTACGCAGCAGTTAATAATAATAACAACAGTAATTCGGGGCTTTACGTCGCGGGACAATTGCGATCATGAGCGACGCGACAGCGGTCGGGTCCCCCACGCAGCAGTGTCTGATGCATTGTGTGTTTACTGTTACTGTCGACGTCGGTCTTATCGCCATCGCTGTTGACATTAACACCTTAAAGTGCACAGTACGACATAAAAACGTCATATTACGAAACCTAACTTCTCACATCCTGAATCGAAAAAATGGTGACACGGGTTCCAACCGCGGCAGGCGCTGCGCTCCTCTGCGTTGTAGGGTGCCTCAATACTAGCTCCCTCTGCATAGGGTGGAGACAACCGCGTTGTTTGCTACGAATATCCGCCATATTGACTCCCACGCACAGCTCGCGATACGCTTAGCAACACACTGCATTTTAGAGTTGAGTAAATTAGTAGAAAAGGAGGTTTGAAAAAGTTGGCGAAATCGCTACACAGCATCCATGCATAGTAAGTGTGGGAGTTAATATGGCGGCATTCGCTTCCACAAGAGGTGACTTCACCGTATACAGAGGGAGCTAGCATTCAGGCACCCTACTGCGTTGTTTCTTTTTTTGCTGTGCTATCCTCTACATTTTCTCGCACAAATGTCGGCCCATACGGTGCTACTTATAGACACGGAAAACGTGGTGGATACTTTCAAACACGGGGGACGGGGGATATGTTTATTAAGAAAAATCGAAAGGAAACACAGGTTTTCTGTAGCTACTAATGGCTATGCCCACGCGGTTGGTGGCGGCTTGTCTCCATAGTTGCCCTTAACGTTTAAGAGAGCGGGCTTTGTTTACACTAGGTGGCGTTGGTCCACGGCCCTTTCAGCTGGAACGAGGGTGCTATCATCTCTGGGCGATTACCCGCCAGATGTCCTAATCATGCATCTTTGATTCAGCAGCAACAGCGTTCCAGCACCCGCCGCCCAGGGATTGCCCTTTCAGTCCTACTGTACCGCCTGTGCTTTTATAAATGTAGAAAAAAAATATTAAAAAAGTAAATATGAAGCTCCTTGGTTTCTATTTCTTCAAAAGACGAAGAATTCACTATATAGCCAACGATCCCAACGTCAGCGCAACGCACCTATGTTTCTGCTCGTTAGGAACAGGCGCGTCCTCTTCACGAACCATTTGCGATGTGAGCTGTGAAACCCTTGCTGAAGACGGGTTTCTGCGAAGGTGGCGTTTTCACCCTCCCCTTCTTGTGCGTGATGAATGTGTCACCGTCACTGGCGCCCCTCCCTGAACTGTGAATCTCATTTCCTTTTGCCTTCTCGCTTTTCCATCCATACATAGTCACAAATGTGGTTGTGCATATTGACTGTACATCTTATAGTCTCTAGTGTACATATATGCACCTACACGTACCTACATACCTAATGCATATATAATCATACGTTTATAGTTAGTGTTATAGCATTATGTAGCTATTGTATAGTTATTGTATAGTATATATTGCATTAGAGTAGAGGCAGTCCCTGCAGCATATAACCAGTCAATCGGTGATGTTAATACATTTTCTTTTGACAACAGCTTTCAGCCGCCAAAATGGCGCGAAAAGAAGCCACATCGACGGCGAACGCACAGTACAGTCACGGTCAGAAAGAGATCAAACCACACATAGAGAGCACAATCTAATAAGCAGTATACTCCCAAACATTTTGCAATATGACGCTACGGGACATATTACTACCACGTGACGTACAACAACACCTGTTGGAGTCGCAACATGTTCATCACTGTCGCAGTGTACGGCAGTCTACAGAGCCTAGCGAAATTCAGCTCAACGAAATCGAGTATCTCCTGTCACCTGTAGGGCTTGGGTTCTCTTCAATCAGGGAAGAAGGGATAACTCCGTCCTTCTGATTCATAATGGATTAGTCGGCGAAGCGTGAAGGAGTCATGCGTCTCCTCTGCCGAATTGGAGTATGAGGCTTACCCGAGAAAGACATTATCAGCACTCCACGGAAGACTGATATATTATGAATTGTATATGTACAATACCGCAGCTCTCACATCTCATATTTGTTTAATTCGCGTTGTGCATCACAGAGATACTCTTCCCCCACAGTCTCTTTGAATTTGCTGAATAGAATGGGCCTGCATTTTCCGCGTGCGTTGGCAGTTGTATGGTTCAAAGAGAGACTTCGGGACGATCGGAGAAAATGCTGCCGCACATCGTAGTTGGTGCATAGCATCCACTGTATAGCTGCCACCAACTTTGATTCTTCCACATGTGGCGAATTATGCCTCCAATAATTCCAAGAAAGCAATCAAACCAAAATAGGAACGCTGACAGGAGGTCGCAGAAATTTTTTCCTTCGAAGGCCACCGCTTTGACGTCATTCTGCATGGAGCGATCAAGTAGTATACCACGCCGGTCGAAGCCTGAACAAAATTCCCGAAACAAAAAAAAAAAATCCTGAAACAAAACAATGGACGAAGATTCGGGATTAGATTACTGAGACACTGATGGAAATTAACAGCGGTCAGCTGCTTCCCTGAGAGTCAGGAAACAGCGCAGGTTGCACAATGCACGGTTACGCTGGCCGACCAGAGAAACGAAGAAGTATAATTCCATCGACGCCCGGTGGAATCCAGATGTTTGTAAATTTCTGAATTTTGAACGAATGATTCCCCCTTCGTTCTGAAGTAAGATACTTCAGAACTGTGTTCTGTCCAGTGATTTCCCCAGAAATTCACTACTGGGGGGGGGGGGGGGAGGGATCATGCTTGGTGAAGGTTCCACTTACGGAATTTTTCTTAGACACGGGAAGAATCGTGGCACGATGGTGACATATCTGCACAGCTTTCCTTGTTTATTTGTACGTGTTATTACTTTAGAACACAGTACATTAGAATAGAGATTCATTGTGAACAGCATTTCAACATTAAGATGCATAATCACACGACCGACAAAGAAAAGAGACTAGCATCTCGTCAATGAACACCTAGCAACCAACGGTGAAAACCTTAGAATACCTCGCTTGATTGAGTTGGGCGCAAATGGCTCTTGATGATCGACATTGAGTTTGCGTGCCCGAACGCATTTTTGCTCGTATATGCGCGCAATATATACATTGCACAGTCACAGTCAAATTATTTTGGACAAATGCATGGTACGATCATCTGCATGACTGTGGTCCTACAGCCTAAGCTTGAAAGCACAGGATGTAATTCGCTGCGCTGGACTCACTACCAGAACGTGTTAGTTACCGAGCTGTGTGGGGTCACCTGAGAAATTTCAGGGGGGGGGGGTTGCAAAAATGCAAAGAGAGTGTACCCCCCCCCCCCTGAGCGGGACGTAGGGAAATCCCTGGTTCTGTCCGTGTTAATGATTGTGGGAATACCACAAGCTTGAAATCTATCTGGTTGCGGAGTCTCCCTTTCACGCCTTCAAAACTCTTGGATACGATTCGGCGTTACTTCACGAAGGCATCTCGGCTGAAAAGACAGCAGAGCTCCCATTCACGCGGAACGCATGAGCAGCTTCTCCCTTGCGTTTGGCAATAATATACTCAGCCAAGTGAAACGCCATAAATTCGTAGGTGTTATCTTGGACGCCAATCTCTCGTGGAACGCACATATCAAGTACCTGGAAGTGAAAGTTCAACGCTGGACTAATGTCACTTTCCACTTCGCTGGCGCTACATGGGGGATCGATCAGAAATTGCTACTATCAATTCAAAGAACTTGTCGACAGAGACTTCGATATCTGTTAGCCAGAAGTTTGAGGGCCTGCCTCGGAGTACCCCGCGCCGTTGAAACACGCATGGTGGAGGCAGAGTCCCGAGAGCCGATAGTGGAGGTCTTACATCTCAGGAAAACCGGTCACCATTATCCGCGCTTCGTCGCTGTGCACCACTTGCTTGTTTAACAAGGGTGTAGGGTGGCCCTTCACCCGTTGGTCTCGAAGCTGCAATGGTGGAGGCAGAGCAGCATTTCTCGCTACATCTCTGCTGTAAAGCCGTTACTGCCGGTCGTATTGGCAGATCCATGTTTTCCAGGACCGCTCCGTAGAGTATTTTCGATAACTACAGTTTCCACTACCATTCCTGGTCTCAAGAAGAAGAAGGATGTTTCCTTTTCTTTTTCTATCACATCACATCACATCACGTCACAACAAGAAGGATCATGTTGAAAAATCACTTTGCAGCACCCGTGTTGAAACAACCTGCACTTGACATGATGCAGTGCCGAAACCCTACGCACACTGCAGTATTCACGGATGGATCCACCAATTTTCAATACTCCACTGCTGTCTTTACTATTCCGGCGGTATCATCGCATACCGTCTATTGCACCACACATCCTCCACGTCTGCAGAGTTGCATGCCATTTTCTTCGCCCTCAAGCACATTCCATGCGCCGGTATCCGCAGCTGGCTGATATACTGTGACTCCAAGACAGCTCTTCAATGTATAGCGAACATGGGTATTCGTGGATCGCTGGCCCTAGTGGTTCTGGAGATACTTCAGGAACTAAGCAGCCTTCAGATTAGCGGGAGCTCTGTCTATTTCCAGTGGATTCCTGAACACTGCAGGAATGAAGAGGCTGGCGGGGCTGCGGCGACTGTGTATGATTCCCGATCGAGGTCCTCCCCAAACGTGGCAAGCGAACCTTCCTCAATGATATGGTGAGGTCCCTGGCGCATGCACAATGATCTCGTGACGTTCCATCGATAACTGTGATGCCAGAAGTGGATCTTGAACTACGTTTCACATGCCCTCCCGTGTGGCTCCATCCATCTCCATCCAATCCATCATGCTCCGCTCTCGCTGTGCCGTTTGGCCAGATATCAGGCATGTGCTATACTTGAGTGCCATCTTTGCGACTCCCCGCCTGCAATCGATCGCATTCACATTGTCAACCATCCCCGGCCCTTGGTCAAACATTATCGAACATTGTCGTGCTCTGCAGTATTTCCTTATCTTTCTCTGTGACACCGGTCTCCTCTCTAGACTATGATCTACCTGCGAACCGTTGTGTGTGTTCTGTTGATGTTGTCGCCGCCTCTAATGTGGACTTACCGCCTCTGCTGACTGTCGACCACTCACTTCAGCGTTGTTCATCGTCTAATCATCATGTCGCATCTCATTTTGTCCATCGTGCCTTGGGAAAGTGGGCCGCACCTCATGTGGCGAATTTCCCCATTCATCATCACCAATTTATATGTTTTTGTTGTTCTTTAGCTTAGACCAGCTTACTTGGATGCTCTGTGCTTGTGTTTTTTTTTCTTTGTCCCTGAACAACATAAAAACAAAAGAAAGGAAGAGAAGGTTGAAGCTCTCGAATCAGCTTACGGTGACCGCTAGCTTAACGGTAAGATAAAATGAACGGAGAAACGATATCGACATTCCCACCCCCACCCGGAAGTACAAAGCAGGGGAGCACCATGCATTGAGGATCAGCTCTATCATCAGAGTGACAGACGGTGATACCGAGAGGAGGAACAGCGGCCGCACACAAAGAAAGAAAGTCCGCATGACGCTCCAAGATTTTGCATTTTTGCATATTTTATAGTAGAGCACAGAAGCTCGCTGCGGTTTCGATTTTTACTAATTGAAGACCTCAAGTTTGTGCTCAACAACTTTGCAATAAAACCATCGACCTATTTTCACTAATTAAGGATATTAATTATGTCAGTTAATTAAAACCTGCGCTAGTTACTGACACAAAATTACCTTTAAGTAATTGTGTTATTTCCGATCATATCGGGAACAACAGCAGGTATAACAGCTATATACAGCAACTGTGTCCAAGGAAAAATGATCCATGTTACGCACCCACTATGTCGAAGAACCGCCCAGTCAATAGCGACAGTTCATAGATGTTTCATTCTCATTTTTTTCTTTTTTTTTCTAGTTCCATTTTCCATCATGTAACTGTACTGTGTTGATGTACTGATTCAGTCGAAGGTGATTCCCATTCAGAATCCTGCGCAATGACCATTTAAGTGATTTAACTTATGAAACATCATTTATGACAACGGTATGAAAATAGTGCGTGTAGTGCATGCATGACGGTAGCCGGCATGGCTACCTTCATGCGTCATACACGTTGCGCAAAATGCGCAACGTGTAAATGCTCCCGCAAAATTAAAGTATAAGGAGCAATTTAAATTGACCTGTTTGTTGACAATTAAATGAAGGTACTTCAGCCTTACCAGCTCGTCGCTTAGTAAGCGGGACATTTGTAGCGTTTACCACACAACCCCGCAGGAAAGCGGAGTCACAAGCGCCGTGCACGTACGACGGCGCGCACGTGGCTGTCGTCTCATTAGAGAGTGAGGACGCAGCTTGCGATATTTGCATACCAGACTCGAACAAAATAACTTGGAACTTACCCTAAGTCACTTTGAAAAAAGTTACCGAAGTTACTTGAGCTCAAAAGCAACGAGTTAATTTAAAAGTTACCGAAAAAAGTAGCTTAGTTACAGTAACGAGATACCCCGCACTCTAAATAACACCCGGGGCTCTGTCGCGGAATTATGTTCCTGTGGTTTTGCTGTGAAGAATGAGGCGTCTCCCTCAGGATGACGTTGCAAATCTGGGTTGTAGTTCGTGGCGAAGAAATTCCACCTCTACTTGCAATAGAGCAAGCGAAGGGGCGCTGGCGCACGGTTAATTTGCACGGAAAGGCACGAAAAAAAAAAAAAAAACACGGATATTTCTTTTGTAGTTCGGTCCCTGTGACTGGATAATGTGGAAGTCTCATTTCATAATGGTAGACACGCACACTCACGGCAATGTACTGGAAGATGGCCCGATGATGTCCCCTCGATTCGGGTTGGGAATTCCGAGCCGTTCTTCTAATCCCGGGACGGGATCGGGATTTTGATGTAACTGTCCCCACAAGGTTGTATAGGACTGTGTCCACTTCCTCATACGCACCCTATTGCGAATAGCAATACAGTGTGCGTTTCCTCCCCATTGATGCAGTCTGCTCTTCCCTCCGTTTATTCCTTCAGAATAGCTAGTGTTTTTGGGTATGGAGTTGTCGAGACTACTAGTTCTCTGGAAAGGCTGTCTCCATTTTTTCTTTTCACTTTCAAGATAACGTATGGACGAATATCAAAAGGACAAGAGGGAACGATCGGCAATATTCCATAATATTTTGTGTAGTCCCGTAGAACGGAAGAATCATTTGTGGTTTCGTAGGAGTTTTATGGCTACTTGTTAGCTGTCTACGGCTTTGGGCTATGTGGTGAAGTCCGTCGGCAGCTATAACGTGTTCGTCATCTGCTGTGAACGACGCCGTTGATTCGGTTTTGGATTGCAACGAATTTATTTTATTTTATTTCGCAAGGGACGTCTGAAAACAAAGGTTCTTCCTTTTCACACATCCACTAACCATGTCGTTGTCAGGAAAAATGTATCATCCCGAAATCTCGGGACCCGAACCATAGTCCTGATACAGGTAACATCCTGTTTCCAGTCTTGGGAAGAGTTACTTGAAAAAGTAACTGAGTTACGGTTCCAGTTACTACACGAACAAAGTAACTAAGTTACAGGTACGGATACTCTGTACAAATAGTAACTAATTAACTTACAGCTACGAGCAACTTAGTTACTCTACAGTTAAGATGGCAAAAACAAGGACTCCAGTTCAAAAATTTTTATTGTAAATTTTTTACTAGTCCAATCTTAACTTCTTGTCCTGGTTGTACTGGAGCAACAGCTGCTGCTCCAAGTTTGTCCAAGCGACACGCGACGCGCTGCAGAATTTGTCGCTGTCGCGTCTGGTCATGGCGCGACTTCCTGGTCCATTTGAGCAGCGACATTTCGTCGCCGAGAAATGATGTTTTTGGAGAAGCATTGCTTATTTTATTCGAGCTAAGTTGTAAATTGCCATAAATATACCAAAAATAGTATTTCATTCGTCAAAACGAAGAGAACTTGTAATGAAGGTGCTATGTAATATTCGCCGTAACGCAGTGGCGCTGCGGTTTAAGTTCCCAACGCCCCGCCCACTTCTTCGTCTGCTACTTTTGTTGGTTGTCCTCTCCACCTTTTCCCTTGCCCACGCGTTCAGTTCTTGTTTCACGCCGTCAAATCTAGCTGGTTTTGTCAAACAACAGGCAACGAACTCAGCGACATGCTACAAATATCTACTGGGAGTAGATGCAGAAATATTCAGCCGCGACTGAGCTTTTTTGACGCTCGTGTGGCGGCAGTGACGTCGATTTTGTCGCTTCTCGCGTGTATCTGCCGCGTGTCGCTTGTTATGGGATTCGGGCTTTATTCCAAAGCACCCATACCGATGCTGAACAGCCGCTCAACTGGGACACTAGACGGGATCAACGCTTCTTCCATATTGCACTTAGGAGCGCTGACCGCAACACCTTTCTTGTCATCAGAGGAATGGTAACGTGTTATATTGTAGCAATACTAAAAGTCAACTCTAATTTGAGCCCTTTACGAAGCTAGAGTTCCAGCGGTGTACTCCTCAGTGTGCGACGGTACGGCGGGCATATTCTAGCATAGTGAGGTGTCACCACGGGCCTCGAATTGAGGACCACTTCCGAATGCAGTGGACGCGCCACGCGCGTGTTTCTGAGTTGCGGTGACCCTTTTCACATTGCCACTTTTTACAGCTACTGGCAGTAGTGTGAGCCACGAATAACATGCGGCGACGGGACAGTGAAAGCTAACGCGAACGCTTTCCGAAATTATTGCGAAAAACTTACGATTCTGAAAGTATCTAGTTTCTGTAACTAGTTACAGGTGAAAGTTAATTTCTTAGGAAGAGTAATTAGTTTCAGTTACTACCAGTTACTTCTAACGAAGTTACTTCACAAGACTACTTACTCTCAACCACATATCGAGGCATCTCTCCATCTGGCCAATACAAAAACGTCCATATTCACAGTAATATTGCACAAGCTATGCGACAAAGAAAAACGCCAGCCAAAGAGAGCACTGTGTTGGTTGCATTGAGCCCTCGTGCTTTTCGGCTGAACACTGTTGCAGTACACCTACCCAGACTGGCTATCTTGGTTCAAAGATATCGAACCGTACAGCTCGCCTTGGGGACGCCTTTGTCGACTGCGAGCAAGTGTGTACTGCATTCCTATTGAATGTGGACGTTTATGTACTGGCGAGACGGGGAGATGTCTGAACAGAAGGTTGAAAGAGCATACCGCCTCTACCGAGGAGACACCATCGATCCATTTTCTAGTATATTGCAGTGATTGTCAGTGTTCACCATTGTTTAATCGGGCTTCGACACGGGACCAAACTACAAGGGAAATATCTGACACTTTTTTTTTCACGACTTTGCGTGCGAACGATCAGTGCGTCCGCGCCCCTCCGGTTAGTCTATTACAGATATAAGTGAAATCTGTTCGCAAGGGCTATGTTAACCCCGATTTGCAACGTCATTCCGAGAGACAGGCTCGTTCTTCAAAGGAAAACCCGAGGAACATGATCCCCCAAGATAACCCGAGTGTGATCTAACGCTCGAAATCTTTTAGTACGATAAGCTGTTGTTTGTTTTCCACTGTTTGATTATATGCGATGCTTTCTTGTTATCTGTAAAAACTGTCTGTGCCATTAAACCTTTCCACGAGGAAACAGTTGTTGTGTTCTCCCGTTCTCCGGTCCTGTCTGTTAGGCTGCTTACCCAAAGGATCGTGTAAGATTTTCCCTGCATTTATCCTTGTGTGCCTCCGCGAACATGTATAAAACATTCATCATATGTCTTGCACCTTGCTTGAGGATGTGTACATAGTTTATTGAGCATTATCTCATCGCGGTTACATATATAGTGTCCGCAGTGAATTGTAAATGGTGTTGGTATGCGTTCGATAAACTTCCTCAGACGCGTCAGATCAGATGAGCGTGCTCATGTCTTCCGTCAATTGTGTAACGTAAGACAATAATTATTTACTACTCATTATTGTCACAGTGTCTGTATAGATCACAACCCTTTTATTTCCCGGAATGATCACCATTTGTTTCTTTATCACATCACCATCACGAATTCTTGGAATGAAGATGATGGATAGAAACACGATTCCTCCACATTCACTGCAGACGTTTAGCCCTCTACTCATTGCGATCCTGGCAGTTCTGCCTCATGTGCAACCCCTTTGGGAGTTGGTATTCACCAATACATTGGCTGATGTATGTATTCGTCCTATGGGGAACAATGGCAGCTGCGTCTCATTGAACAATGACAATAGGTCACCGGTAATTTCGTGCGGAAATGACGTCAGTGTCCTCGCTTCCGTGTCAAGCGCCTCACAGGTTCCGATAGGCAAGGTGCTTTGTGATCGCTGCGTGTTTAAAATTGGTTTCCCAGTCGCTTCTGAAGGTGGCCGTTGCGCTGCTGTGAAGGGCTGACTATTTCCTTCAGGACTATAATGGCAGGTATGGCTCAGCGATGGTAATGCTGCGTTCTTCTCCTACATATGAATGTATGGAAGAATATGGAACCCACAACATCAAAAACGAATTTTTGACATTTTGATTTTAACACAAATTTTTTGTTTTCAGCTGCAGCTCAAAATCGATGCTTACACACGTGACGCGCGCTCGAAGTTTGCTTGTTGCAGCCGTTGTACTCAGTGTTAGATTACGGTCGATTGCATGTATGCTGTGCTGCAAGGTCTCGCACTTCCGCTGGGGGGGTATGTGTTTATTCACACCAAGGAGATGTCAGCCAGGCAAGTGCCGGCTTGCTGCTCCTTAAAAAGAGAGAGAGAAAAGAGGAAAAAACAGGTGGCGGGAGAAGCCGCGATGGGAACGATGTGCTGCGGGCGGTGAGGCTTCCGCCGGTAGCCAGGGCAGTTCATTAGTAGGTGGTGCAGGTCAGCGCGCACATTGCATGATGCAGAAAGGTCCGATGGCGCACGACCAATGCGCCGCCTCATAACTAGGGTAAATGCAACATCCAGCCGCATACGGTGGCGTAGAGATGCGTAGCAGGCATAGGTCGACGCAATCATGATCGCAATGCCTTCTCAAAGCCTGATGATCGTGATCATGAGTGCGATCACGAAGCACTGGCAAGGCTGCCACGATCATGATCGCGCCGACCTATGGTAGTAGGACATTGATAACGTCGCCTTAGAAGTACCATATCAAATACGAGCAGTTTTCAATGATCAATGAAGCCAATGGATTTTGAACATGCGGTAGCGCCACCAGACGTGTACCGCGCCAATCACTGAAGGAGCACTGAATCCAAGTCTCTTTGACAAGTAGTCACGAAAAAAAAAAAAAAAAGACGAAAAAAACCGCTTGATGGCTCTGCATGTTTAATTTAGAGGTTCAATGGCCATTGACTTCCACGATCATTGAACATGTTGAAGCCCGCGTGAAACGCACCCCACGAACACAAATCTGAGTCATCCACGCTATGATTGGTTCTGGTGTAAGTATATAGGAATACTTCACGGCCACTTTCCTAGCGGTGTGCTACAACTGCCCATTAGGAATTTGTAACCTCCTTTCCGTATCCTCCTTTCGTACCTCTCACAGTAACGGCTCGTGCCGGAGGGACGCTCACAACTGGTATCCCGAGCCCAAAAGCTTATTCTGCATTAAAACTACGCAATCAAGCGGAGGACGTAGCAGTCCGCTGTCATCACCTGTCGCACATAAATCCTTTTCTTCTATTTCACGAAACATATTGCAGACCGACCACTTTGTTCTTTTCGAAATCCGACACGCCGTTGCTCTTATTTAATTTGAGACATGAGCGGCTGCCTCTATCTTGGGCTAGTTCAACTTCAAAGCGGTTTCCGCCGCAACACGGCCAATTCGGTGACTTCATTCCTTGGATGCGTGCATAGAAAGTTCGTTTCTATATAGTTCAGCCGAGTTGAGTTTATTCGCCGCAATTCGTCTCGCGCGTAATTCACGCCAGGCTTTAATTTTGTCAGGTCATTTTATATGAAGGGTTCAGGTCCGAACCTACGGGGTATTATCTTTCCGTATTTTCCTACATCCATCTGTACTCTGTCGACAAGCTTCCTAAATGAACGTGATTTACTTCTGTTACGTTTAATTCGAAAGCTAACTTCCTGTGTCAGTATGCACTACTTCGTTGCCGTAAAAGTAATGAATACCGGCACTTATTCTCATATTTGCCATAAGTTCCCTATCTTAGCTCTGAGTGAACCAAGAGTGGACCCCACATTCAGGCTGTCAGGTTATGAGGTGTACTCCTCCCAACAAGCCCACGGTCTGAGTAGGGCCGTGTTGTGTGTACGGAAGGAAATACCATGTGCTTGCTTTCGCGCTTCCACGGATGACTATTTCGAATACGTGACGTGCCGGGTTCGACTGCGGAGCAGTTTCATTACGGTGAGCAGTGTGTATATAGCCTCGAATGTAAGAGTTACCATGGACCAACTCAGACTCATCAGTGCTGTACCTTCACCCATAATAGTCTGTGGAGACGTGAACGCACACAGTGTAATATGGGGTAGTGAGCACACCGATGCTCGCGGCCGACTGTTTGAAGCTGTTATGGACGAGTTCCACCTTGATGCCCTCAACACGGGTCACCAACGTTCTTCCGTGGCACGCGTTACCATAGCTCAATAGACGTCACAATATGTTCCCGTGAAGTTGCCCGTGAGCTCGAGTGGTGCACCTATGCTGACTCAATGGGGAGTGATCATATCCCAGTGCTCATCACACATCATGCATCCAGCCAGCCGTCTTAAGAAACAACGACAGGTGCGTGTCACAGATTGGAGGAAGTATGGGTCCCAATCTGCTCAACATATAGCCGGCGCAACAACCGCTGAAGAATTTATTACTGCTTTGAAAAGCATAGCGGAGGGTGTTTGTAAGGTAGTCTCAGTGCCCGAAACGTGTGCTCGGGTTGACGTGGAGTGTGAACGGTTGCGAGCAATCCGACGACGAGCAGAAAGAAGATTCCGCCGATCTGGGAACCTATGCGACTATCGCGAAGCGTGCCGTCTCCAGCGTCTCATCCGGCGTCACTTACAAAAGTTATCCCGGCAAGAGTGGCAGTCGTTCTGCTCCACACTTACACCATTTATCCCCGCTAGACGTGTGTGGCATATGATAAAGGCACTTGGATCAACAAATAGACAACTGTATCCGTTCAGTAGTCAAGCAGAGCAGTTGCCCTGCATCGAAACTCCGATGAGAGATCTATCGCCAAACGAATTCTGCAGCCTGCTTACTAGGCCATCCTAGGCGTCAAAGGCTCAATCATATCGCCTGTCGGAAGAGATCGCCAAGAACACTACAATACTGACCGAAGATGCCTCTCCAGGTGCATTGGGCCTGAGCTTCACTCTCGCCGAGCTTAATGCAGTGACACAATCATGAAGCAGCAAATCATCACCGGGTCCCGACTGTGTGACGTACAAACATATCCGCTGGCTGGATGTCGCAGCACAGGAAGACTTTACTAGATATCTTTAACAAAAGCTGGTTCGATGCTGAACTTCTGACATCGTGGAAAGTAGCCAGGATCATCCCGGGTAAATCCAGGGAAATCACCCCGGGACTTATCATCTTTCAGGCCAATAAGTCTATCGAGCTGTGTATGTAAAGTGCTAGAAAAGATGGTTTTAAGCCGACTGGAGTGGTTTTTAGAGACGGAGAAGCAATTCCCAAATTGCATGTCCGGCTTTCGCAAAGGCAGGTGCACCATGGATGGGATCCTGGACCTAATTACCTTGGTAGAACACGAGCGCGCCGAGGGTCGGATTACGGTCGCAGTGTTCCTCGATATCCGAAGAGCATACGATACGGTAAGCCACAGCCATGTTGTCCATGAACTGTATGCTCGCGGGATCAAGGGTCGGACCCTACGTTGGGTTGCGGATTTTCTTCGAGGGCGGTCCGTATAGATGTAGACAGAAGATGGAGACAGCGACAGATACGACCTCCCGAGTGGAGTGCCACAAGGCAGCGTTCTCAGTCCGTTGCTTTTCAGTGTGGTTATAGCGGACCTTCCACAGCACCTGCACAAAAATATACACATCGGTATGTACGCCGATGACATCTACCTATGGACATCGGGCGTACAGTTACCAGCGCTGCAACGGCGGCTTCAAGATGCCCTCGACTGTACGCTAACATTCTTGACACAGAGGGGAATGGACATATCTCCCGAAAAGACGGTCTTCCTACCCTTCACACGGAAAAAGATGAACAACTTCCAATTGCAGCTCTCGACACAGCCAGTCTAATGGGTTTCACATCATCGCTTTCTGGGAGTTATAATCGACGCACAACTAACATGGGCCGCCCATACCAAGTATCGGAAGGGCAGAGCCGACGCTCGGATTAACATACTACGGCATCTCATGGGGCCCCGGTGGGGAATGTCAACGTCGTCACTACTCAGTGTGCACAGAGCCCTCATCCAGCAAATGGCAACGTATCACCTTCCAGTTCTGCACAACATTTGCGCTACGTCGGAGAACATGCTGCAAGGCGTCTTAGCAAGGAGTTTGAAGGTCTGCCTTGGGGTACCCAGTGCCACCTCTAACACACTGACCGTAGCAGAGGCCAAAGAACCTCCATTCGAGGCACTAAGGCTGTGTGAAACGGTTCGGCATTACCTTCGCCTGTGCAGTCAGTATGATCACCATCCCCCTGGTGCAGAACCTGCTTCGCCGAAACTTTTCTTTCTTAAAAGCACTCTCTCCATATCGACGTACATTGCCAACAGCACGGCCGCAACAAACGGACCCACACCCTCCGTGGACGCTACAGACACCTCCAATCTATACCACGGTGCCCGGGATCAACCATGGAAAGTCAAGCCTCCCGCCTTTGGCCATGAGACAGCACTGCCTCGAATTGATGGAAAGGCACAAAGGTCGTGTAGCCATCTTCACCGACGGGTCCACGACTCTATCCGGGTCTGCTTCCGCATTTGTAATACCAGAGCACAAAAGGGAAGGCATAGCACGATTGTCTCACAGGACCCCATCGAGGACAGCGGAGCTGGTAGCCGTACAGCTAGCCATAGCTTACCTTGCCACGCTCGAGCTGCCTGCGCAATGGATAGTGTACTGCGACTCCAAAGCCGGCCTTGAAGCTATCTCATCGTTCTTGGAAAAAGGCCGTACGGCGTCAACAGTACCAGTCCTCCTGTTAGGGTATCGCAAGTGCACAGACATCGGTCACGACGTCATTCTTCAGTGGATACCTGGCCATATTGGCATAAGTGGTAACGAGAAGGCGGACGAAATGGCGAACATCGCACACCTGTCATCGACAGAACATCTTGTCACGTTTTCGAAACAGGACATCAAATCTCTCCTAAAATCTATGACTGATGACATCCGCAGGACAAAATGGCACCAAGCCGACAGTGGTCCGTCACTGCTGCGCACGCTAGACCCGGAGCTGAATTTTACCATACCTTCAAAAACGCCCAGACACATAGAAACTCTCCTGCATCGTCTACGCATGAACGTGCCCTATGGTCGCAAAGTGGGCAAAGTGGACTCGCACAACTGTCTACTGTGCGGGACAGTGGAAAACACTGAACATATCATCATGCATTGTCCAAAACATGCTGCACAAAGAGGCATCTTGAGGCAGACCCTTGGCCATCTCGACAGCAGGGACTTCAGCATAGAGAAAGTCTTAGGCGTATGGGACGCTAAGCACAGGGACGCGGCCTTCAATGCTCTTGTCACTTTCATTGTGAAATCTGGACTAGAAACCCTATACTAGACGGTGCGTGGACATTACTATGATCCTTGATGTGAACGGCGCGCTCCGTCCTGCGTGGTCGCGGTCGAGACGCTCGCCCCGGTGAACTTTTGCGGTGCGTTCGCACCTTCTGTGGTGCAATCGTACCGTTTCCTTTCTTTTTTTGGGGTAGCAGAATTCGCCTGCGCGAATTCAACGTCCCCTTGTTATTTTACCAAACACCAACCAACCAACCTCTCATATTTGCCTAAAGGGGCATGGATGTATCCGCCGAGAAGACTGTTTTTCTTCCCTTTACTCGGAAAAAAATGTCAGTTTCAACTGAGACTTGATGACCAAGCTTAAAGAGGGTGTCCCATCACCGGTTCTTGGGAATAGTTATTGATGCACAGCTTTCATGGGCTGCTAACATCAATCATATTAAGGGCAAAGCCGACGCACGAGTTAACATTCTGCGTCGTATAACGGGATCCTGCTGGGGAATGTTGACGATGGCCCTACTCTCCATACATAGTGCACTTATGCGGCAGATGCTGGCCTCCCATCTACCCGTCTTACATGGAATATGCGACTCGTCTGAGAAGATGCTACAAAGCATCTTAACCAAAAGCCTCAAAGTATGCCTAGGTGTACCTCGTGCAGTCACTAATGTACTGGTTATTGCAGAGGCCAGATAACTTCCAATAGTCATTTCGCGAGCGCAAGAAACAGTGCGACAAAACATCCGTCTCTGCACGCGGCATCACAGATATCCACTAGCACGCAAAGTTATGCGTCGCCACTCTCGTTTCCTCGCAGCGATTGCTCCACATCATAGAGCTTTGTCAGAAGAAATCCCTCCACAATCGACCCAGCATCCCCCTTGGGCATTTATGGTACCTAAAATATGTGTAACTCTGCCCGGTGTGCACCGAAGGTCAGCTCTGCCATCCGGTGCGCTGAGACAGTACTGTCTATCCATGATGGAAAATAACCACAACGGGACAGCTATTTTCACCAATGGATCGACGACAGCAGTTGGGTCTGCGTCTGGCTTTGTTGTTCCCGAACACGACAGGGAAGGAATGACGTGGCTATCCCACAGATCATGCTCAGCGACGGCCGAACTAGTCGTCATACTTCTCGCTCTTCAATATGTGTTTGCAACTTTGCATACCCCTCTGCAGTGCAATGGGTCATATACAGTCGGACCTCGTTTTATGAACCCTCGATATACGAATTCCCTCAACTTACGAACGGCTCCACAGGGAACCAAACTTTTACCGTGTATTTTGACCTCGTTTTACGAACCCTCGATATCCGAACTATGAACGGATTATTAGGGAACGGACCCAAAGTAGTCAAGCAATTCTGACCTCGATATACGAACGGGCGTTATGAACGTACAGAGGGCAGGCCAATGGACCGGAGGATAATGAAAGTTCCTCAGTACATGCTGCCAAGGTCAAACATACAATGTCCCAACGCCACTACGTTCCACAAACATGATTCACCATTTCCTGAAAGAATAATTCCGGCGTTTACAGCCAAACGGTTGTGAGTTTGGACCAGGTCTCCGAGATGGAAACATCTTGCCATTCCAAGAGAAGGCGTTCAGTCCTGACAGCCGGTGACAAGCGTGATATTTTCCGTATGAAACAGTCTCATCCGCGCGCGATACGGTACTTTAAGGACCGGGTGGATGAGTCAAGTGTCAGACTTCTCTCATCTCTTCTAAACAGGATAGGCCCTGCAGAAAGTATGGTGCAAAGCACAATTACGCAGTATTTTCGAAAATAAAACTTATTCAAATCAATTTCCCCTGGTTTTGTGAGGTATTTGTGCACTGCACACCTCGGACCTCGATTTACGAATACCGCGATTTACGAACGATTTTCTGAGAAACGAAGGGTGTTCGTAAAGCGTGGTTTGACTGTATAGTGATCAAAGGCTGGACTACAAGCAATAATATCATTCCTACGTACTGGGTGTATGGTACCCGTAGTCCACGAGATTCTGACAGTGTACACGCAATCCAGGGATGCTGGCCATGACATCATACTCCAGTGGATTCCTGGACAGGCAGGCATACGGGTGAACGAAGCGGCTGATGAAGTAGCGGACCTAGCACATCTGTCCTCATCAAAACATCTAGTGCGGTACGCCAAAGCAGATGTGCAAGACATATTGAGGTCTCTTACAGTACTATGACTAGACAGCAATGGCTACAATACGCATTGCGCAATACGCAACTCCCCATTATTCATCTCACAATAAAGTTGTTTCAAGGCGACGGGAACTCCTCGTTGCTCCACCTAGTTGACCCGGATCTGAAATTTACAGAACTTTCCGTTCACGTAACCTCGATCTGTCCAGAAGCTGTTGCACAAATAATAATAATAATAATAATAGTGGTACCGTGATGTTACATGTAAGGTTTGTCTGCGCAGTGGGGCGACATGTTGCACGTGCCGCAGGGTAGGACTGCGGATAATTTCCGACTGGGGCGCCACTTTCCGACTGCGGATAATTTCCGAATTGGGGCGCCAATTCCTCCATAAAATTGGGAAGGCTGATTCAGCGAACTGTACACTTTCTGCACCCGTGGAGGTCACTGCGCACGTTTTCGTGCACTGTTCTAGATACACACCTCAAAGGGCTACCATGAAATCTGCTCTCGACCGACTCGACAACCGCAACTTTGACCTCGTAAAAGTGCTGGGTCCTCGGTCACCTGACAAGAGGGATGCTGCCTTGCCAGCGCTTGTGACATTTATTCGGAGCTCTGCGATGGAGTCAGTCTATTAGGACCGGCCTCGGTGGCTCAGTCGGTAGCGTGTTCGCCTTCTGATCCCGAGATCGCGGGTTCGAACCCGGCCGAGGACGCCAGCAACTTGGTGGCAGGGTACAAGTTGCTTAGACACGCCGTCTTCCGCGAGGGACGTTAAATACGGGGTGCCGTGTGATGAGCTTTCATCGCACGTTAAAGAACCCTCAGGTGGGCAAAAGCAATCCACAGACCGACCGCTGTGGCGTCGCTCATGATCTCAGTTGTCTCGCGACGTAAACACCCAATTAAAAAAAAAAAAAAAGTCTATTAGGACCGTGTGATTCATTGTGCGCTACTTTGACCGGTGATTTGGCCTTTGGCCGACAGTTATCGCGAAAGCGGCGGGTTTTTCTTTTCTTTTTCGTTTTCCTTCGGGGCGGGATGTCTGTTTATGGGAGTAGCCGAATTTGTCGTAATCTCTCCCTATTTTTTTTTTCGCCAACATCAACGTCCACGTCTCACATTTGGTACTCAGATCGCGATGCATGTGTGATTTTTATTCCCGAATTCATTCACTTCACGCCAAAGTCGCAAACAGACGCAGGAAAACACTTGTGGAATATTTATTCGACGGGTTTCTTCTTTTCTTGTTCTTCTTGTGTGTATGTATGCTTGTTAGTTGTTACACTACAACGGTTGCCATTTCTACTTGAATGCTACTTTATTACGCCAATATCAGATTCATCTGAGTAATCAAATGGAGGCTCCTTGTGCTCGTGAATATTTAAAACACGCAACCCAACTGAGTTGCATAAGTGAAAGAGAAAACTTTATCGTTCTGTTTTGCTGCGTTGAATAATCCCAGAAATAGTTTTTTTATAGCCTTTACAGAATTTTTTTTAAAAAAGCTATGAGAGCAGCATAGATGTCGTTTGTGCAGTTGAGTTCTACGGCCAGGCGGATATCGTCTCGAAGAAAGTGTACAACTACTAGGTGACTAATTAACTAAAATTTATTAATTAGCTTGTTAATAAGGGGATTTCGGGCAAAACGGAGACAGCAGATTGAGAGACTACCCTATAGCTAGTTCCAGCCCATCTCACGTTTAAAAAATCCTCAACCACGCACGTGCGTTAAAATATCTATCCCCGAATTTTGACATGCAAATGAGCCGAATCCGCGGCGACCGGGAACACAGGGAGTATAGCACTCATTTCACGTCAGAGGGCCAGTTGAGTTGGACCCATGGAGATGATTGGAGTAGGTGCCGCTCAGCTAGTCAGATAATTCGCTTTCCGACCCAGATAAGCCTCCGTCGGCGACCGTGATGGGCACCTCAGGCGTACTTTTTCGGTTTCGGTTCATTTGCGTACCGAAATTCAGCTATGGATATTTCACGGCAGGCGTTCTTTTCTTGATTTTTGAAAGATGGAATCGATTTCAACGAGTATTGTCTCCCGTTCTGTTATATCGCTTTTTGCCAAAAATTCCCTAATGAAATAGTTAATGAAATGAATTTCAGGTAATTAGTCACCTTACAGTTACATACTCTCTTCCAGAGGATGTCCGCCTGGCCATATTACTCAACTGCAAAAACGACATCTATGCTGCCCTCATAGCTTTCTTATAAAAATTCTGTAAGGAATAAAAAAAGAAAGAAAGAAAAGAAAACACCTGTAAGGGAAACACCTGTAGCTAACACAGCAACAGTTGGGCAGGTTGGCACATGGTATTGTGAGTATCGCATGGTATGTAGAGTATCGCCTGTTGCGATGAAACTCCCCACTCTCCAAGGCCGAAAATAAAGTTGTTGTTGTTGTTGGTATTGTGAGAGCGGTGAAGGACAAGCACAGGGGCGACCGCAAGTTTCAAGCTTGGGGGGGGGGGGGTATGTTTATTATATTAAAAAAAAGGAGGGAAAGGTTAACCACCGCTACGGCGGCTTGCTATTCCCAGGACAGAAAGGAAAAAAGGAAAACAAACACAAGCTTGCGTTACTTAGCATCACACAGAAATGAACGACAATTAAGTCCTTCCACGTACGCGGCGGTGTAATTACCTTCCCTCCTTCTTATTGGTTGTCACTGTTGTCATTATCTTCCCTCCTTCTTTCAGTTGAGTCAGAATACATTATAGATGTGTGAGATGAGATACATGTACAAGTGAATATAGCTTACGTGTGCCAATTTATGTATCTAGTTCAGATTCCAATACAGTCAAACTGGTCAGTTGAGTGAGATACGGGACGTGTCAGATACATGAACAAGTCAATATAGTTTATGCGCGCTTTATGTGTTTAGATTTCAATAAAGCCAAACTAGTCAGTCTGTAAGCGGATGTGTTTCACATATTATTTGGAACGATAGTACATGACAACCAGTAACCTTACCAGAGACTGATGTAAGAAATGGAGGCAACAAAAGGCGCGTTTAGTGCAATAAACGCACATACCGGCATATATTCCCTATTGCCACAAGTTGACCCATGGGGGGGGGGGGCGGGTTACGTTGGGTAGACGAGCGGTCTGCCTGTCTAGACTGGCGGCGCGTTGCTTGGGGAAGATGGAAGTGGGAGGAAGGGGAGGGGGAAGGGAAGGATCCATTGCGCTTTTAGGAACCAGTTAGCAGCAATGAAGTTAGTTTGAAAGCACAAGAGGTCTGCGTCTTGATAACGTAAATTTAAGGTTAATTAATAAGTTAAAATATAAGTTATACAGGTTCCTAAGCCAAAACATAAGTCACTATAGTAGCGTGTTCTGCTCGCCTGCAAAATGGCTTCAAAACAAGGGTCATATAGGAGACGAGGTCCACGAATTCCGGCTACAGATGAATACACAGGTTTTATATTATAACTTATTAATTAATTTTAAATTATTTCATCATCATGTCATCATTACGTTTCCATCATTTATTGTTGTTGGTGGTGTTCAAATAATGTTGATCGATAATGTCAAGTCATAACAGTCAAAAATGGAAGACGTACAAGTAAATTAGAATGGTACATAACATCCTGAAAACGACCTTCACACCTTATCATTGAACATGATGGGAATTGGTGTTCTGAGGCTGGAACACACAGAAAAGACAAATACATACAAAGCCTCAAGTGCCTAAGAAATTATTGATGAAAGAAAGAAGTCCTCCAGCTGGCCAACCTTTTCAGTGACTTCCTTCTTTCATTCATTATCATTCCCGCTTGAAATACACGATAAAGCAATTCTTGTTTCGCCAGTATGAATACCAGAGCGCAAAATATTCGGTTTATGCAACTTATCTACACAAGTACCCGTCTCTTATTCTCGTATAGCTCTCATGCGGGGGGATTTACTCTCAGAAAAAAGGAAAAGGAAAGATAAAGTGGGAAAGGTCTCTCATTGGCAATTACTCTACCAAATGATCTTCAGACTAAATAAATTATCTTTGGGAAAAAAAGAAAAGGAAGACTAGGAATGAAAACCCAGTTGAAGAAACCAAACTATCTGTACATTGTATGCCTGAAGAAATAAAGAAAAATTAAACGGGAACTGCCAGTTACCTACGCGAACAGTGACGAAACACAGACTGAACAGAAACACGGACACAGCTGCAAAACAACACTGTCTGGAGACAAAAGGTAAACACATGCTTCGCATAAGCAATGAAAGCGTGATTTTCGCCTCCATCCCGAACATACGTGCAAACGCCTGTTTCATTCCGTAAATTATTCAGCTACAATGCCAGCGTGCAGAAATCGTTCGCATAACATACGTTCCATTCACGTAAGAAGATGATCCAATTATCCTCCCTCTAACCTTCCGCTTAGGCTCTTATGCTCTTCTCCGAGAAATGGAGCAACCATAAAACCTCTCATTGGTGGGCAAATCAAGGGTTATGCCGTAACGCTTTGCGAAAGACCCACTATGATTACGCGAACAGCCGGGCATCAAGGGTTGTATTTACACTTTTTGAGGAGGCTGTTATTTTCTATGAATATGATCCTGTGCAGAAGGGCTTCCAAGAGATCGACAAGGAGAGGGAGGAAAACTGCAAGACAAAGGCGAAAACAGTAGCGAAAACATCTGCCATCCATCAGCGTAAAATGCAAAGGATTGCCAGCAGTTGCGGGGTTTTCTCTATCTATGCAAAGCTGCAGCGTACAGTCTCAAAAAGAATACGAGTCTCGCTTTTAGTCTGAATCCTACGCGGACAAAAGCAAGACGTCTGTTGTTTCGGAAGCGTTTGGGGTTAAGATATCTTTGGTTATTGTTCATGGGAAGCAATAGGGGCAGAAGATCGATATAAGTTCTTGGTCTCTGCGTGCATGGCATGCATACAGGCAATTCGAGAGCCTTATTGTGAATTCTCGATGTTTCTGTAAGTATGTAGAAACATGAGATGGAATACTTTGAACTTCTCCTGGAAGTAGAAATGCACGAGGAACGGAGAACAAAACGGAAACAAGTAAATTTACAAACGACGGACCAAAGGAGGAAATGCTGATTACTGAGCTCTGCCGAACTCATTGATCCAGTACTACTTTTCATCTCGTAGCGTTCACGATGGAACGATTCACCCTCTCATTCTTCTCGGGGCCTCACAAAACCAGCCTTATACGCAACTTAAATGCGTCGCTCGAGTTACTGTAACTTAAACACCTATAGGGCTAACATGATATCTCAAAAACACATTTGAAAGTCAGTATTTAATATCCATTAGTTTTTGGAAGTAACTTGCACTAATTTCTTGAGTACCGTATTTTCACGCGTATTAGCCGCGGCTTATGCACGATTTATTTTTTTCGCGGACGCTCTGCGGCTTATCCGTGGGTGCGGCTTATCTGGTGACTATTTTCCCCTGGTACTTTCCCCATACTCCGGGTTAAACGAAAGGGCCGACAGTGCACGAACAATACCGAACAAGGGCGGGTCCACTCCACATTCGAGTGGACTAAACCGTCAATCCACGAAAAACACGCAACAAGGGCACAATCCAATCTTAGTAGAACACTAGAACTGACCTCCTTTGTTATACATCATGCCGACACCGGAATGTGGACAGGGTTTATGGCCTTCCCCACGGTCTCCTTTGTCGGCAGACCCACAGGAAGGGTTCAGTACACCTGTCATCGGGATAAAACGTGGTCAGCTAAGCGTCAGTTCTCATTTGACGAGAGCAGCAGCAATCGTGGACACTTGCACGGCAGTTAGAGGTGAGGCATGGCTCCAACGCTGAGGCACAGCCACGACAGCGGCTTCAAACTAAAAGTCGTCGACTTCGCGGACAAGTACGGGAACAGGGCAGCTGGCAGGGAGTACGGCGCTGACGAGCGTTGAGCGTCTCTGTTGATTTTGTATGTGCATCACTGGTTTAGCGCACAAAGCAGTCGCGTCGTATTACCCACGGCTTATCTGCGAGTGCGGCTTGTCTGCAAAAACATTTTCAAAATGTATCTAAAAACGAGTCCTGCGGCTTATCTGCAGTGTGGCTAATACGCGTGAAAATAAGGTAACTCCTAAGATACTTTCTTTCATTTATTTTTCTCAGTTATTTTTATGTTTTGCTCGGATGCTTACATATGCATGTGAACTTACATATGCATATATTTCATCTCAGATATTCTTTGGTACACCCATTCCCCTGCGAAAAGTCTACAGAAGTGAACGGCGCCTTACGTTTAGCGCTGCTAAAGACATAGGGGATTTAAAGGGACAGTCGCATCAGGAAACCCATCTATGAAACCGATACCACTATGTTCGGCATCGGTCGACACCCTACCCGGCTAATTTTTTCGTCCGAACAGTGCTGCTTTCGCGACCGTAGAAGCTCCGGCGGCGTGACGTCACTCCCTAAGCGGAGGAGTGAGAGCGCGGCGCTCAGAGGAGGAAAGGCGCCGACCAGACGCCCCGTAACTATACGCTCTGCAAGTAACCGAGCGTTCTGCGCATATCTCCTCTCCCGGTTACTCCACTCGGGAAGCCCCATTGGCTACGGCGGCGCCCTCCCTCTTCCATCTCACTGCCTCCTCTCATGCGCAGAGACGCACTTGCACAGCGTATAGCTGCGGTTACACGAATGCGACAGAAACGCATCTATCGTGTTATCGCACTTCCTCGCACGTATCCCTACCAGTGGATTGGTTGTCGTGGCGCTGTCAGAGATGATTTGTTGCGATTAGTCGATACGGTACGCTTTTGTCGCATACGCACGCACGGCCGCGGCATTCCTTTTCTCAAGGTCGGTCGTTTTTACAGAGAGGGAATTCCGGAATACTCTCAACATCCGTCGTCTGCTCTTGTCATGTATTCCGTCGAGTAACAGTCAAACTAAGCTACTATTTCGCGTGGGATATTTTCGATACTGTGGGCAGTGGTCCACAAGACACTATAGTTTCGAAATAGGCTGGAACTGATGCGACCGTCCCTTTAAGAGCCTGTTGGTGCTCCAGGGGAGTGGTCAACCACGGGAGAGGGCTGGTGCGTCATAGAGGCATAGCGATCAAGAACATTCAAGCAATAGATGTATTTTAAGGTGGCTTACTCGCCTACGCTAGTTTTGTCGGGCTCTTCTTTCTCGTCTGAGCACACCGACATCATCGGGCGTTGTGTGTCCGCGGAGGAGGGTTTGTACCAGCTGGTATTGCGGAAAAACAAGAGTATCCGTTTTTATCTTCACTTTGTTTGTGTTTGCTTGATTGTGAGATTCACATATTATAACTTTATTATATCTTGAAACTAACCAGTAACCTTTTTATGACATTTACTATTCTACTCGAATACTTTCAGGGTTGTGTATTTAGTACTCTACTAACTTAATTTTTAGCCCGGTACACAGTAACTTAAATACATTTTATGAATACAGTACAAGCCTGCATAAAACTGAACATTACACTCCCGTTTCTTTGTAGCAGCAATTCCCAAATACTTGTTCGAGCATGTGTTCTGTTCTATGATCACTTCCTGCTATGCAGGTACGCCAGCTGTCTGCGCAGCTACACAGTTTTTCTCTCTCTCTTGTCATTCGTGGAGCGCCCTCATTAGTCCCTTTCCCAAATACAGGGTTAACAACTCAACGAGAGGCGCTCGTGCTTTCCCTCATTGGACCCGTGGGGAGAACCACACTGGTCCACGAATACTCCCTTATCGCTGCCTGGTGAGTGGACAGACACTTCGTCACGTGGTTTCTCCAAAGTTTACTCTTTCCCTTGCGATGCAAGAGGCATCGTAGCAATCGGCTTATTCGTATAGTTCAGGCGGGTTACTTTCACAGCGGCAGCTGTTATGTGCAGACCTAGTGCTAGTTCCGTGACCTGCGTGCTCCGCACAAAACGGCGAAAGCTGTGGCGAAAAGGAAAGCAGAAAAAAAAAAAAACTAGATTGGGTGAGGATGCGTGGAGAGGAGACCATGACGCCACCTCGCAGCGCGCAGGCGCTGGAATTCGAGTTACAGGAGTCGTAACTGTCCCCGTAAAACCCATTGCGCTGTGCATCCTCCTTCAGTGCACGCTGGGACCGCTACACCACTCGAAGTGCCCTTTTGTGAAGATGACATCGGAGACAATTGTGCACTGCAGATGCCCAGTGGGCTCGTGATAGCCGTGTGTTACTTCTCGCCTCGCGCCACAACGGATCAGATGCGCAATAGACGATTTCAGAAATTGCATGGGTGGCCCACCAGAGAGCGCCGTGTTGCGAAAGTCCCGCTGCATCTTGGGATTTAGTTTTCATGAGTCAGAGAGAAGAAGAAGAGCGCAAACAGTTTCGGTTTTTCTTTCTCCTTCACCTCCTGCAACCTCGAGCAACAGGCAGCGAGCACGAATGTAAACCATTTCCCACGACGCATTGCGCGATGCACGTGACTTGGGCGACGGAGGGCCCCCGTGCGGAGCACAAGGGCAATATCTGAAATCGCCTATTATATAGCCTACGCACTCATACCTTACCGCACTAAGAAGCTCCTCCTCGTCGGGGACTTGAACGTGGACGTTTCAGCGGACATGAGCACGGCGTTCCTAGAAGACATGTCCCATCAACTAGACCTCATGCTATGCATCGACGTGTCCGACTACCCATCACCAGACACGGATCGTGCATAGACTTGGTCATTGGAAACACCCACTTCGTTCAAGACATCACACATCTCGCGAACATATTTCAACGACCACAAAACGGGGGTCATCCAGTGACATAAACACTCTGTGTACAAACGTTAATGCGTCTAACTCAACCACACACAGCCGCCGGAATATGTTACGAATTCGTGTTACAGGAGTCGTAACCATCCTTCAATTTTTTTCACACATAAAATGCGTCGAGTTGCCAAAATTACCACAAACTATTT